>NC_091490.1:39591727-39936033 GCF_947461875.1 Haliaeetus albicilla | reverse complement strand
TCAATGCCCTTTTCAAGCAGCAAGGGAGCAGGGGTAATTTTTTCAGTGGTTTGGGACTTTTTCTGCTCCTTCTAGGAAACTGTGCAATGTACCAGCCAGCCAGCACTTCCCCTCCCACCGTGTCCCCCGGCTCCTGGGGCCGCCCCACGGTGACCCGGCTGCAGCGGGTTAGGTCTGCTCCTGCGGCTTTCACCCCTTCCAGGGGAATTTGGAGGATGAAGAGAGGTGAAAAGAGCTCCAGGTGTATAAAAGCCACCTGGAAATGCTTCTCCCATCTACTGCTGGAGACCAAGGCGGGACCCCCACTGCGGCACAGCGTGAGCCCCCTCCCTGCCCTTGTCCCCAAACACCCCAAAACTGCAGCTCCCAGAGTTCCTGCCCCTGGTTTCAGGGGCTGCAGGGATTTCCCTCCCCAGGCGTGACTCAGTCCACCTTGCCCACAGATGCCTGTGCCGAGTCCCGGCCCAGCCCCACCATCTCCATCTCCTCGTCCCCTGGGTTTTGGCCGGTGCAGGGTGGCGAAACCAGGGCTGGCCGTGGTCCCATGATGATGCTGGGGGATGGAGGATGCTCCCCACTGAGCTGGTGTCTCCCCTCAAAGGCTTTTTTGGGGCGAAACCTCTCTAGTGCATGTTTATTCCCTCCCTTGAGGCTGCACTGTGCTGCTTTGGCTGTGGGTTACGGCTGCTCCTTAACCCCACGGCACCTCCTCTGGCTGGGGAAACTGAGGCACGGTACCACCTTCCCCACTCCGTGTGCGGCCCAGCCCTCCTCGGTCTGTGGCTGTGTCCCACCGCTGTCCTTGAGACAAGCTGGGCCGGGCAGGTCTGTTGTGGGGGTCCCAGCCCAAAACGTGGGTGCAAAGCAGGAGCTGGGAAACCCAAGCGGGGTTCGCCCCGGCCCTTCCCCACAGCAGATGGGGAGTGAGGGACTGGGGCCACATCCCTGGGGAAAACCCCACGGTGGCAGTGGGGGGGGCCAGCACTGGGATTTGGGGGTGCACTGGAGCCCCAGCATCCTGCCCCCGCAGCGGGGAGCTGGGTTGGAGGGTCAGACCTGCCCAGGAGCTGCCCAAATTCTCCTGGCTGTGTTGGGGTGAGGAGGGAGGCTGGGGGGGACCCGCCGGTCTGTGAGCCAGCACGGCCGTACGCCTGCGTGTGCCTTGGACGTGCATGTGTGTGTGTTTGTCCCGTCCCCTGTCCCTCCTGTCCCGCCCTGGCAGCAGAACCAGCGCTGGGAGAGTCAAACCTCCGGGTTTCTGCCTGGCAGGAAATTCCAGGTTTTTTGCAAGATTTTTCATTTGAAATGGAGCCAGGGCTCCAAATCCTCCCGCTTCCAGGGAAGGCAAGCTGAGCCCTCCTCATGCCGGGGAAATAACACAAGGAAAAAGGTTTTGGGTTTTTTTTTTTCCTTCCAAACTGGAGCAGCGGGGCAGGGGAGGAGGAAGCCCTGCACACCCCACCAGCGGCCACCCTCCCGCTGCTCCTGCACACACCGGGACCGACCCACGTCCCACGGGGAACGTGGCAGCCGTGGGGGCTGCATGGCAGGCTGTGCCACCCGCTGGAGAGGCAGCAGGCGGGCAGGGTGGCCGAGATGGCCGAGATGGCCTCCGTTCCGACTCGCGCTCCCTCCGCTCCCCACGCCAACAATAGCCGCCTTCCGGCACAGCCCCGCTCGCTTTCCTGTTTTCCCTCGGCCGGTCTCGGCGCGTGGGGCTCCACCGACTCGTGGAGATCCCCCCGCCGTCCCGGTGGCACCAAGGGGCCAGGAGATGCCGTGGGGGCACGTCGCTCTTGGATGCCAGCAAAAAAAACGGGGCACGCTGGGTTTGCTGCCACCAGCCCCGGCTTCGGGGATGCTGGATGTGATCATCAGGAGGAGGGAGGAGGGCTGGGGGGGCTCAGCGCCCGCCGAGCAGCCGGGTGGCATCAAATGCATCAAAATCCATGTTTCCCCGAAAAAAATTCGGATGCCCTGCGCTGCACGAGCTGCCAAAGCCTCCTCTGGCCAGGCGCCGTCGTGGCCCCTTCTGCCGCCCGTGGGTTTGCTGGGGGCAGGCGTGCCCCCCCCCAGCCGGAGCCACCGGAGCAGGGACTTGCTGCAGCCCCAGATTTGCGAGGGCTGCTCTGCAGGGGGGGTGTGCAGCGCAGGACCCCCCCGCCTTGGCCCCGAAAATGCATGCTCACAGGGGAGGCCTGGAGGAAAGCAGCCAGGATTGGGCTGGGGGGGGGGGCAGTTTGGCTGGACCCTGCATCCACTCGGCTGTGTGGGAGAGGGGGAGAGCCCCCCGGCCCCGGCGGGGAAACACGGGCAATGCACCGGGATAAACACGTGTGCAGGCAAAAAAAACCAACACATGGGGCGGCGGCAGCATGATCGTGTGTGCACACGTATGTACGTGTGTGTGCGTGTGCGAGCCGGCCCCCAGGCAACCGCGCAGTTCCACAGCAACGTACCCGCAGAGGCTGCACCTGCGTGTGCGTGCACACGCGTGCTGGCCGCACACGCATGTGCGGGTGCAAACGCCACGTGGGGCGACGCTCTGCCGCCTCCCGCTTTGCCCTCGCACACGCGCTCGTGGGCTTCTGCGCACGCCAGGCTGCCACGCAGCGTCCGGCCCCACGCGGGTGCACGTCCCCTGGGTGCCGACGGCCGATCATCTGGGCCCCCCCCGGCAGCCTGAGACCTGACGCTCTCATCACACCCGGCTGCAAACCTCACTCGCAGCCCCGCAGCTGGAGGAAGCCACCCCTCAGGTGCCGCTGCCTCTTGTCACCCCCGGCCATTGCCCCGACACCTCCCGGTTCGGGGCCTTTCGGAGACGGGATACGGTGTGGGAGGCAGCGCGCGGAGAGCGTGCGGCGAGTGCGGTGTGAGTGTGCAAAGAGGCTGGGAGCGTGCAGGGAGCGAATAGTGGGTGCAGGGTGTGAGCAGCAAGCACGGAGGGAGGGTGCAGTAAGCATGCACTGAGCATGCAGCGAGCGTGCAGACACGCAGTGAGCGTGCAGCGAGCGTGCAGACGTGCAGCGAGCGCGCAGAGAGCGCGCAGCAAGCACGGAGAGCGCGTGCCAGGCGTGAAGCAAACATGCGGAGGTCATATAAGGGCCACACGGCAAGCACACAGCGGGCAGCGAGCACGCACCAGCCACGCAGAGAGGACGCAGTGCCCGTGTGGAGAACATGCGGATGACATGCAGATGACATGCAGCCACCACACGGAGAGCGTGCATCGCACACGCAGCGAGCACGTGGCCTGCAAGCGCGGCTGCTCTGCCGGGGACCCCCGTGGGCTGGGTGAGCTCCCAACCGGCCCTGGGTGTCCCCGCCGAGCCGGGCACCCCTGGGTGGCCTCCCCGGGGCTGTGGGTGCCGGCGCTGCCGCCCTGTCATTACCAGCTGGGTGACCTACATGGTGGCGTGCACAATTTTGGAGGCATGCGGCTCCTCCGCCTGTGCCGGAGACGCCCAACGGGTGCCAGCGGCCAGCGCGCCCCACGGCACCGTCGCCATCCCGTCCCCTGTCCCTTGTCCCCGTCCCCTGCCCTTCCTCTAACCCTGGGAGCCAAAACCCTGCAAATCCCCCCTGTCCTGCAGCACCACATTTGCCCCCCCCCCGCAGCCTGGGCTAATTGGGGAGCCTTCGTTAGCAGTACTAATAAAGAAAGGTCCAGAGTGCCTGGTTTTCCCTGGTTGCTCTGCTTGCGAGCGGGACGTGGGAGCAGCCGTCAGGGCCTGGCAAAAGCAGGAATTTGGGCAGATTCGGAGGGGCCTGAGGGGGTGGGTGGGGGGTGGCGGGGGCAGCCGGGACCCCACCGCAGTGGCCCTATGCCAGGATGGCACCGGTGGCTTTGGGGGGGGGCTGCAAATCCCGCAGCGAAACGTCCCCAAACAACGGGGGGGGGAGGAGGAGAAGCTGCTGAGGGGGCAAAGCGTGATGGCGGGGCTGGGGGGGGCTGCATCACTGGGAATGGGGGGGGGGGGACTGACGTGGGGCACCCCGGGGGAGGCGGCTGCGGCGAAACGGGGGGCCTGCTGGGTGCGCAATGGCGGCAGCGGGGCGAGCAGCCAATGCGCGGCGCGGCTGGTGAAGTCATGCACCGCGGTGCGGCAGCCATTGGCCCCAGCGCTGCCGCTCGGGCGCAACGAGCGCGTCTGTTCTCAGCTCGGGTTGGCGTCATGCGAGAATGGGGGGGGGGACACCCACACGGTGACGGCCTCCCACGGTGCCACCGAGCTCGGAGTTGGGGGTCCTGCTTCTGAATGTGTGTGTGTGTCCCCCGCCACTGCTGGTGGCATCCAGCAGGGCCTCGGTGGCCTGCAGGGACGGAGGGACGTGACCCCGTGCCCTGCTTGCCCCCCCCCTTGGCGCAGGCCCGGCTGTGGGGCTGAGCACTGCCCCACTCGTGGCATGTGTGGGCTGGGGTGGGGGGGTCAGGACCAGCCCCCACCCCCCCTGCCCTGAGCCTTGGGGCTGCAGAAAATGAACACGGAGCCAGAATGTCCCTGTCCCTGGGTGCGGGGGGGGGGGGGACACGCCAAGGGGTGTCCCTGTCCCTGGGTGCAGTGCGGGGGGGTGGCCGGGGGGGTGTCCCTGTCCCTGACTGTAGCACAGGAGGGTGCCTGGAGGCGGGGGGGTGCAGGGAGCCCCCCAGGGGGGTGTCCCCATCCCCCACTGCAGCGCAGAAGAGTGCCCGGGCGTGGGGGGGTGTCCGGGTCCCGGGAGCAGCAAGGGGGGGTGTGCTTGTGTCCCCAGTGGGTGCCTGAGGGGGGGTCCTTGTGTCCCCGGTGGGTGCCCGGGGGGGGTGTCCTTGTGTCCCCAGTGGGTGTTCGGGGGGTTGTATCTGTCCCCGGTGCAGCACGGGGGGTGCCCGGGGAGGGTGTTTGTGTCCCCGGTGGGTGCTCCGGTGGGGGGGGTGTGTCCCCCGGGGGGTGTGTTTGTGTCCCCGGGGGGGGTGTGTGTCCCCGGGGGGGGTGTGTGTTCCCGGGGAGGGGGGTGCTTGTGTCCCCGGTGCAGCGGAGGGGGGTGCCGGGGGGGATGTCCCCGTCCCGGGGGACGCAGCGCCGTGGGGGGGGGGGGGGGGGGGGGTGCCCGGGGCGGCGGCGCACGGCGGGGGCGGTGCGGGGCGGTGCGGGGCGGGCCGGGGCCGTGGCTATAAAGGCGGCGGGGGCGGCGGCGGCGCGTCCCCTCCCGGCGGCGGCGCGGAGCGGAGCGGAGCGGGCGGCGGTGCGGGCTGCGGTACCACCAGCAGCGGCGGCTCTGCGGGGCCGCGCCGGTGGGTAGGGGGGGTCCCGGGGGGGGCTCCGTGCGGAGCCGCAGCCGTCTGACACCACCCCCCCCACACCTCTCCCCGCAGGTCTCGGCCACCCCCCGGACTCCCCTCCGGCTCTGCCCGTCCCTCCGCCTCCCTCCCCTTCCCTCCCCCCCCCGCTCCGTTTGTTTGGGGTTTTTTTTTTTTTTTGGTTTGGTTTTTTTTTTTTTTTTTCCGTCCTCCCCCCCTTCCTCATTTCTCCCAGCAACGCCGCCCCCCGCCGCCCCCCCCCGCAGCAAGATGGTGCAGAAGAAATCAGAGATCCCGGGTTTCCACCGCTCCTTCAAGGTAAGGGGCTGCTCCCCTCCGGGGGGGGGGAAGAATCCGGGGCTGGGGTGCGGACCCGCGGCGGCCTGATCCTGCGTTCTGCAGCGCTCTGCGCCGCATCCCCTGCCTGGGGGGGGGACACAGAGGGATGAGCCGCCTCTTGCCTGCCCCCCCCCCTCCCGACACCCCTCCCCGACAAGGAGGGAAGCGCCGTGGACGCTGTCACCCAAACCGAGCAGCGGGACCCCCCTGTCCCCCCACCCCGGAGGGTTGGGGTGCTGCTGGGGGTCAGGTCTGCAGACATGCCCCCCCCCCCCCCCATGGGTGCTGGGATGCTGCAGCAAGGCTTTGCTTGCTCTGCTGCAGCTCCCACGGGGGTCACCCGTGGGGTGGGGGGCGGTGTGGGCTGCACTCTCCCCCCCCCCCCACCCAGCTGCACCCATTCTCCTTTAATCTGCAAGCAGGGTGCTGGACCACAGCAGGGGGGGAGCTGCTGGGGGGGCTGCAAGGGCTCCCCAGGCCCAGCCTGACACGGGACCTGTTGTGCAAAACCTCTTGTGCGAGGGCCAGATCCTGGCAGCACGGCACCCACCGGCCCAAGGCTGCGGCTGCACCCCGGGGTGGTCAGGGCACCGTCACGTCACGTCCATCCCGGGTGCTGTCACGCTCGGGGTCGTGCGGGAGGGGGCCAAATCCTGCCGGGTCCTGCTCCCCTCAATGCTCCTTCTTGTCCTGGCTGTGCGGCCGAGCAGCTTCGTGGGATCTTTGTTTAGTTTGGCTCCTGGTGCTCCGAGGGATGCTGGGAGCTCACCCGAAACCTGCCCGGCTTATTTTAGCTGACACCTAATCCTGCTTTTAAGGCTTTTGGCTGGGGTTTGCCTCCCTCCCCACCACCCCCCCTGGGTGGCTGGGGACCGGGGGGGGACGACGACACACGGGACGTCTCGGATGTGCTGATGGAATCGGTGCGCAGCGTCCGCCCCGCGCCTCCCATCCCCCAAACCTTTTGTGTGTCGGTGCTGCGGCAGCTGGCAGGGCCCAGTGCCCCCCGTGTGCCCCCCCCGTACCTCCCCGGGAGGCCTCATCCTGCCCACGGTGCAGGGACTTGGCCAGAGCTGCTTATCCCGGGGGGGGGACACGGCTGCGTTGACGTAGGGGCCTTTGGCTGGGGCTGGGTGGGGGGGTTTGGCAGCTGAAGGGCAATGCTGCATTCTGGAAATTCAGCTTTTTTTTTTTTTTTTTTTTTTTTTGTGGGGAGGAAGCTGGCAAAACGCTGGGCAGGAGAGTTTTGGCCCCAGAGATCTGGAGTGGTGCTTGGTGGGGGGGTGCTTCTGGTGTGACCCCCCCCAGCACATCACGGTGGGGACCTCCCCGGCTGTCCCCCCCCCCCCGAGAGCCACCCTGTCAGTAAACAGGCACTTTCTGGCTGTTTCTGGCAGCGGTGGCCGGAGTTTGCTGTTCCTGCGACGCACTGGGGCTGGCAGCCGGCCCGGGCACCGGGGCACCGGGGCGGGTTTGGGAACGCCGCCGGGAGCTGCCACCTCCACCCAAACAGATTTCGTAACCCTGCGGAGGACGGGGCCCTTTTGCCTCCCCGGCCGGGTGCCCCCGGTGCTCCCCGTCCTGCTGTGGGGTGGCTCAGGAGGGCAGGGGGTCCCCATGTCCCCTTTGGGGTGCTGGGACCAGAGCCACTGGGGTTTGGGGTGGGGGAGGCAGTGGTTCCCGTGCCCTTCGCCGATCCGGGGCGCACGGAGGGTTTTGAGTGGGGCCTGATCCTGCCAGGTCGCAGGTGTCTCGCAGCCCGGCAGGCAGGACGTTGACCGGAGCGGGGCTGAGTGGGCTCTTGACCTTGCTGGAAGCCGGGAGGATGCGGCGTGGTGGCCCTGGAGCCCGTCCTGCCCTGTGGCTTTTCTTCCTCCCCCCTTCACTGTAGTTCAGGTCTGGGTGGAGACCTGGGGTTGGGTTGGTGCGGGCGGCCCTGATCCCTCTCATCATCCCCCACGCGCTGGCCTGGGGCTGCTGGCGTGGAGGCATGACCCTGCAGTGCCATCCCCATCAGGAGATGTGGTCAAAGCCTTCCTTCTCCTCCTCCTCCTCTGGCTCTGCCTGGGGCTCCGCCGTATCCCTCCAGCAGCGGCACTGTGAGCCGGTGTCCTGCACCGGCAGGGCGGGTGAGCCGAGCGTATGCCAAGACCAGGAGCGTGCCGGGCTCTGTGGCCGTACTGGGCTTGGCGCAGGCGGCTGGTAGCGGCTGATCCGGCAGCTGCCATCTCATTCCTGTTCTTGGCCCCCACAGGGACAAAACCCCTTTGACCTGGAGTTTGACCAGTCCAACCACCTGGAGCCCGTCTTCAACTTCGAGTGCCCGCCCCGTCCCGGTGAGCTGTGGGTGCTGTGGGTGCCCTCCTGTGGGGCTGTGTCCCTGGGGGAGGGAATTCTCCCATCCCGGACCCCGGAATGTTGGCCCTTTATGTTTCCCCGAAGGCTTTGGGGAGCTGCCCCAAGGGCGGCGATGCTGGGGGAGCATAGGGTGGACGGGGGTGACTCACACCGGTGGCTTTGCTCTGGCACAGACATGCCTTCAAGTCAACCCATTGATATCCCTGACGCCAAGAAAAGGAACAAGAAGAAGAAGCGCTGCAGAGCCACCGACAGCTTCTCTGGCAGGTTTGAAGGTGAGCGGGGCTGCCCAGGGACCCCGGGGTCCCCCCCTGGCCTGCGGCAGGGCTGGGGGCATCCTGGGATCTCTGGGCTCGGGGACAGCTCCGGGAGAAGGGACGGCAGTGGTGTCCCATGCTGCGGTGGTGCCGGCAGCTCAGGCGACCTCTTCCTTGCCAGATGTTTACCAGCTGCAGGAGGAGGTGCTGGGAGAAGGGGCCCATGCCAGAGTCCAGTCCTGCGTTAACCTCATCACCAACAAGGAGTACGCGGTGAAGGTAAAGCTCTGCCGCTCGGGGCTGCGGACCCGGCTCCCTCCCACCCCCTGCCTCAGTTTCCCTTTCCACCCTCCCCATCTCGGGCTCTCCCAGCTCCTATGACCATCTGGTGCTGGCACAGGACAACAGTTTCGTGGGCCGGAGGGGAAGGAGAGGGGCAGGAGCGTGGCCGGGCCGTGCAGGTGGCACACCATCCTCTGCCACCGCCCAGCTCCGGGACCTTGGTCAACCCCCTTAGCCACGCTCCTCTCCCTGTAAATTAGGGCAGACGGGAGATTAAATTAACGCTTGCAACGCGTCTGGGGACTCGGGGCAAGCAGGGGCATGTGGTGCCGGCAGGGTGGCCAGCTCCCGCTTGCCCGGAGGAGGTCTCCATGCCCCTGTGAGCGTGTGGGTGCTGGAGGGGTTTGGGGTGAGCCAGCTGCTTTTGGGGTTGGGGATGGTGGTCCCATGGCCCCGCGCCCCGCAGGCTCTCGGCCATGACACGAGGGGGCTGGGATGAGCCCTGTGTCAAAATGCAGCCAAATGCAAGGGGAACTTGGCTTCTCCCATTGCCCCAGGGGGGCCTTTGGGTGCCCCAGTGGGGAAACTGAGGCAGCGGGGAGGGCTGCATGGCAGTCAGGTGCTTTGTGTACCCTGAAGGGCTGGGGCCAGTGGGAGCACCCAGCTCTCCCCCCACGAGGCTGTGGGTGGGGACCCCCTGCCCACCTCGTGGCACCCGCCGTGCCAGCGCCCGCTGGGGCGAAGGGCCCTTCTCTGCCACCGGGGCGGCTGCGCCGGGGTTCGGCAGTGTCACATGGACCTTGCCTTGGCAGTGGCCCCGGGAAGGAGCGGCTTGGCACCGCCGCCGGGAACAGCCTGTTCTGCTGCCTTAACCCCTTCGGGCACCCCCCTGCTTTGCTCCACCCGGCCCCCCCGGGGGTCCCCAGTGCCGGCTGGGTGGGGTGCGGTGGTTGCCGGCCCCAGCTCCTCCCCGGCAGCGGTGTCTCTCCCTGAGTCTCCCCCATTTTTCGTTTCAGATCATAGAGAAGCGCCTGGGACACATCCGCAGCAGGGTCTTCCGCGAGGTGGAGATGCTGTATCAGTGCCAGGGACACAGGTACCGTGGGGCAGCCACTGTCCGCCCCCCCCCCCCCCCCCCCCCCACCATGGGCATGGGGAATAGGCTGAGACCGGGCTGATGCTCGAGACACCCATGGGCTGCAGCCAGGCCGCCCTCGCACGCTGCGCTCCCTCCCCGCGGCCTCGCCGGCCGGCGCAGAAGCATCTCAAGGCGATGTTAAGCGGTTTGCCATGACGACGGGGGCCGCAGTGGCCAAGTTGGAGCAATGCCGAGGGGCGAACCGAGCCACTGCCGCGGCGTTTGCCGTCCTGCCGCGGAAAGCTGCTGAGCGGGGCTGTTTCTGGAGAGGGGCGAGCGAGCCAGGAGGGTCTGCGAGCAATTAGGGAGCGGAGCTGGGCGCCGAAAGTCCCTCTCCCCCCGCTGGAATGTGGCCAGGGGGCCCCGGCCGTGTGGTTTCAATCACTGGAAACCCAATTTTCCTGTCTTGCATCCCCCTCCCCAGGCAGGTTCCCGTGCCGGTTGGGGGTGCGGGGGGGGCTGTGGGGAGGGGGGACCCCAAAAGGTGGTGGGGTTTTTTTGGGGGGTGGGGAGGGATGCTGAGCTGATGCTGCTGTCCCTGCAGGAATGTCCTGGAGCTGATCGAGTTCTTTGAGGAGGAGGAGAGGTTTTACCTGGTGTTTGAGAAGATGAGAGGAGGTGAGTATGGTGCCGGGGAGGGGGAAGCCGGGGTAGCAGGACCCCCCCCCACCGCCCCACGACCCCCCGCTCTGCTGTCACCCTGCTGCAGGCTCCATCCTGACCCACATCCATCGGAGACGTCACTTCAACGAGCTGGAGGCCAGCGTGGTGGTGCAGGATATCGCCAGCGCCCTGCACTTTTTGCACAACAAAGGTGAGCTGGGATGCCGTGCCCTCCCCCGGGGGGGGGGGATGCCGCCTCCCCGCATCCTTCTGCCCAGGGGTGGGGGGGACACACGACAGTGTCAGACCCCCCCCAGGGCGCACAGGGTCAGGCTCAGCTGCATCATGAGGCTTTTTGTGGTGCGAAGCCTGTTCCTCCGGTTCGGCCGGGGCTCGGGGCCAGCAGCAATTTTTTGCCCTTTGCCACGACGCAGGCGGTGATTTGGGGTGGGGAGGGAGGGGTCTTTGTGCCACCCCCAGGCCTTTCACCACGGAGGACTTACTGGGGGGGGGGGGAATTTTTGCCCTCATCATCTCTTTTCTCCCCCCCCGCCAGGAATCGCACACAGGGATCTAAAACCAGAAAATATTCTGTGTGAGAGCCCAGACCAGGTGAGGGGGGAGCAGCCGGGGTGGTGGGCGCAGGGGGGTGCTGCCCGGGGTGGGGGGGGCAGGTTCCCATGGGGGATGCTGCTGCCGTAGCACATGGGGTGGTACGAAGTGGGACACGAACCAGGCGTTAACAAGCAGCTGGGGCGCAAAAGCAAGGCTGTGGTCCCCTGGGGGGGCTTCTGGGGGGGTCACTGACCACTTCTTCCCCCCCCCCCCCACCTCCAGGTCTCCCCAGTGAAAATCTGTGACTTTGACCTGGGAAGCGGCATCAAACTCAACGGCGATTGCTCCCCCATCTCCACCCCGGAGCTGCTCACCCCGGTAAGCATATGAGCCCCAGGGCTGGGGGGGGGTGTCAAACTGTCCCTGGGGGGGGGGCTCCCCCCCCACACAGCTGCCCTATAGGCTTTGGGTGGGGGGACACGGAATACTGCATGCGGACACCCCCCTGCTCGTCGCTCCCGTCGCTAATGCTGTGCGTGTGTCCCCCCCCCAAGCCCGCGGCAGCAGGCGAGATGTGGTTACATAACGTGTGGGGGGGACATGGACAAGGGGGGGGACACACGGGGTTGGCACACAGCCCGGGCTGCCGTGAGCCTTAGCAACAGCCAACCCTGGTGGAGGCGGCTGCGGGGGGGTTGGGGGGGGGGGGGAGGCTGGTGCTCACTGGGAGAAGTGGGTCAGGCGAGGGGCTGGGTGGGGGGGCTGCTGTGATTCCCCTGGTTGTGGGAGAGAGGGGGCTGCCCCCCCCAAGTTACGGGATGGTGCTTGCGTGCGATGCGGACCCCGTAGGGTGGACACCCCCAAAGCTTCCCCGTGGTGCTCGGAGCTGTCCCACTCTTTAGTGGGGGTGCTAAGCCTGCCCCCCCCCACCCCCCCTAGAAAGCCCTGCTTCTCTTATCGACAGCAGCAGGCCCCCCCCGTGCAGGGTGTTGCCCTGCACCCCCAGTGTTTTTGGGGTGCTCACGTGCCGGGGAGGGCAGAGCCTGACCGATGTGGGGTGCAACAACAACAGAGGTGGGGGCCAAAACACCCCTGGCCCCCCTCCTTCCTCCCCATTTACCCTTCTGGGGCAGGGGCTGAATTTCTGACGTGTCCCAAGTTTCCCCGTTCTCAGCAATGGGAGTGGAGGGGGTGCAGCTGCCCTGCTGCAGGGTGGTCGGGGTTTTTTGGGGTTGTTTTGTTTTTTCGGTTGTTTTTTTTTTTTTTTTTTTCCCTGCGGTGGCATCAGCTGCTGGGGCTGGTGAGGCCTCTCATTAGGAGGAGGCCTCTCGTTACGGGGTGATTATCTGCTGGCTGCAGCTTTTTTCTGCTCTGGTCACGAGGCCCGTGTGGGTTGCGGGTCACGTGCGCTGGAAAGCCCCAGAGCCCCGGCAGCCATCGAGGACCAGCCGCTGGCTCTTGCCTCTCCTGGCAATCGCTTTTAACTCCTCTGGCACCGTATCCCGCGTCTGCTCCCGTATCTCTGCCAGCTCCGGCGGGCCCTGCCTGCGTCAGGCAGGGGAACAGGCAAAGCAGGCTCGTCCCCGCCGCCCGCCCGCGGTGTTTTGCGGCCGCTCCCAGGCGATGGGACGGATGCTGCCCCGTTGAGCTGGTTGGGTGGCGGCGGTGCTGTGGGGTGTGGGTCTGGTGCTGCCCCGTGGGGGTACCTGGGAGGGGGTTACACCCCCTTTAGGCTTTTTTTTTTTTTATTAATGGGGCGGCAACCCCCAGAGAGGCAGGTTTGCGGCATCCCCTGCGTGATGGTGGGAAACCGGGTAGTGGTGATCTGTCCTGCCAGGAGCAAACCTGGGAAGCAGCAGGGTCTGCACCCTCATTTCAGGACCCCCCCCCCTTCAGTCCCACCGGCCAGCATCTTGCCCCATCGCTCCCCCATCCTTTTGGGGACCCCGTGCCGGGGCTCACCCCCGCCTCTCCCCACAGTGCGGCTCCGCTGAGTACATGGCCCCGGAGGTGGTGGAAGCCTTCAACGAGGAGGCATCCATCTACGACAAGCGTTGCGACCTGTGGAGCCTGGGCGTCATCCTGTACATCATGCTGAGCGGGTACCCCCCCTTCGTGGGTCACTGCGGCTCCGACTGCGGCTGGGACCGGGGCGAGGCGTGCCACACCTGCCAGGTGCGCGGGGGACCCCCGGCGTTGCCAAAAGCCGCCGCCGGTTTGGCAGCACCGCTCCTGGCTCAACCCCTTTTATTTCTTCCCCCCCCCACCCCAGAACATGCTCTTTGAGAGCATCCAGGAGGGGAAGTACGAGTTTCCCGACAAGGACTGGGCGCACATCTCCTTCGGAGCCAAAGACCTCATTTCCAAGCTGCTGGTGAGAGATGCCAAGAAGCGGCTCAGTGCGGCCCAGGTCCTGGAGCACCCCTGGGTGCAGGGGGTGAGTGCTGCTGTCCCCCGTCCCCCTCCCAAACCCTTGCTCCCAAAAGCCAGGGTGGGGAAAACCCGGCTCTGACTGGCTGCGTTTCATTGCAGTGCGCCCCGGATAACACCCTGCCGACCCCCATCATCCTGCAGAGGTGAGCGTGGGTGGCCCTGGGATGGTGGGGTGTGGGGGGGGGGGATATCCCAGTCCCCCAAATCCTGGTTTCTCTCCCCAGCGGGGGCTGCTCTCCGCTTTTGCTGCTTTTTGGGGGCTCTGCCACAGCTCTCGCTGTTTGGGCAGCGGTTGCAGCATGTGATTTGGGCTCGAGCCACGTTTTTGGTGCATGACCGGTCTGGCATGGCATGCACGCGGGGGGGGGGGGGGGACACTGATATTTGACCCCAACCTCCCTCCAGCCTCCCCGCATCCCACCCTGAGCCCTTGCCTCCCCCGCAGGAACAGCAGTGCCAAAGAGCTCACCTCCTTTGCCGCCGAGGCCATCGCCGTCAACCGCCAGCTGACACGGCGCGATGAGGACGAGGAGGAGGAGGCGGAGGAGGAAGCACGACCCATCATCATCAAAGCTACCTCACGGGCCATGCAGCTCTCCCCCCCCTCCGAGTCCAAGCTGGCCAAGCGGCGGCAGAAGAGCAGCCTGGCCAAGGCGGTGGCCCCCGGGCAGCACCTGGTGGCCCCGCTGGTCCTGGTGGCCGACCAAGCCTGAGCTGTGCCCCTCGGACCTGCTGTACCCCATGTCCTTCTTCTCTTTCTTTCTTTCTTCCCCCCTCCAACCCCTCCACCCCCCAAAAACCCCACTGTTTCTGGCTAGTGACAAGATCAGGACTCGTCCCTGTGGCTGGTTTCCAAGGTTTTGCTGATCTTGTAGGTCTGGGGGTGGGAGGGTTTGTTTAAGATTTTTTTTTTTAAGGTATTAAATCAAGCGTGAGGTTGCTTCACCCAGGGCACACTCAAGGACATCTGACAGACACACGGACTTTTGTTTCCCGACTCTTGGTTTCTCCTCTGACATGTTTTTCCTCCCTCCCCGACACCAAAGGACTCTTTGTATCCGCGGCTGCTTTGACGATTTCAGCTCATTTCATACTGTGAACAAAAGACCCTCGGTCGCGTTTTCAACAACGGGAGTTGCGTTTTAACCTCGTCCCTCCCCTCGGAGCTGCAGGTCTTTCTCCGATGTTGGGGTAGATCCCACAAAAACCCCCTCCCGGGGGTCTGGGAGTCACCTCCCGGGTGCGGGGAGCCCCTCCGTCCCATGCTCGGGGGCATCCCCGGCTGTGCTTTGGGGGGGACGCAGTGGGCATTGTGCAGGGAACCGCTCGGGCTGGGGAGAGATGGTGCCAGCAAGGGAGCCGTGCCCTGTCCCACCAAGCCACCCTCTTTCTTCCGCAGCCTGCTTCCAGAATAAGCTATTCACCCCCGTTTTTCTTTTTTTTCTTTTTTTTTTTTTTAATTATTGTTGGTTTTAAACTGCTAGCTGTGCTTCTCTACAGGGCATGGAGAAATGTCTTCCTTTCCTCCTGCGTTCTGGCTGGTGGCTCCCTGGGGGTAAGGTCAGAGCCGGGGGGGGATACACAGGCGTCTGGGGCCACGTTCTTGTGCCGGTCGGGTGTCGCACCCATTTTCGGAGGGGCTGCTCGCCCGCGGTTGTGCCCTCGTGGAGGTGCAAGAGGGGATGAGGTCTCTGGGACAGCTGGAGCAACAACAAAATACCCCTTTGGGAATAGCAGGGTGCTCTCTGGAAAGCAAAGGACCCCCCAACCCCTTAAAGAGCGTTGGGACCCGCTGCAGGGCGGTGCGACCTGGCGTGGCTTTGGGCTGGTCCCGAGGCTGCTGTGGCAGGAGGGTCTGGGGGTGCGCAGGGTGCCGAGTGCCCCGGGGATGCCGGCGGGTGAGCGACCGGGCTGGTGGCAGCACCCAAGGGCCACGGCACTGGGGAGGAGAAGCCTGGGGAGGGCTTGGGATGTGGGGCTGGAGGGTTTGGGGTCAGGACAGCAGCGCCTTGGGCAGCGCGGGGTCTGACGGGCGGCTGGGGAGAGCTGGGCGTGCGTGTTCACGCGTGTGCGTCCACGTTCGTGTGTGTTCGTGCATCTGCATGCGTGGCGTTGCCCTCTCTATTCGGAGCTTGCTTTGGGGAAGGGAGGGGATGCACGCGGGGGAAGGACTTGGGATGCTGAATCGGGATGAGGCCCTTGGCTGGTTTTTGCTGCGCAGGGCTGGATCCGTCCAGGCGAGCGAGTGGTGCCCGTGCTTGGGAGTCGGGCTGGTGTCCAGCTCCTCCAAACACCCCCTGCACTGAGCCAGAGCAGCAAACCTGCTCCCCACCGCGGGCATGGCCGCGGGTCGTGCCACCGAGCTGCACCCGCTGCCTTGCCCATGTCCCACGGGGAGGGAGGGTGCCTCCTTCATTAGCAATCTTCTTTCCCTTCCAATTCGATGCTTTGAGCTTTATATTTTGAAAAAGCAGCCTTGGCCCATCGTGTGCACAGGTGAAGGCTTTGGGAGCTTGCTTTGAGCTGGGGAAGAGAATTCCCTGGGTCTTCAGCTGAAGACAGTCACTGTCTCAGAAAAAAAAAAAGTTCTCCTTTTTATTTTAAGACTGCTGACAGCAATACTATGCAATATATGTTGTTTTTTGTTTCAGGGAGGTGTGTGTGAGTTATCTTGGGCGATTATGATCTCGGGTGTTGATGGAGTTTGGGGCAGGGACCGTCTTTTCTCACCCTTCCAGGCCCTTCTGCTGAGCGGCATCAGTGGGTTGGGGAGGGGGGCTCCCCCCCCACACCTAAAAAAAACAAACCCTGCCTTGCACTTGCGATCTGCCCTCTCCCCTGGGTGCTCTTGGTCCCACTGTGCAGGGTGGGGAGGAGCGAGGTGGTGGTGAGGGGAGGCACCCCCCCCCCCATGCAGGCACTGGGACACCCTGGAGAGGCCTCCTTTAAAGGAAAAAAAAAAAATCCATCTTGATTGTACATTGTTACTTTTTATAGCTTATTTTGTTTTATCAGTTGTAGATAATTCCTCGTTGTCTTATATTAAGAAATACTTGAATGATGTACAGTACGCGATGCCTTGAGCTGGTATTGTGAAAGCTATTGTTAATGCTGCACGCCGCAGCCTTTTTTAAAAAAACAAAAAATAATCGTGGGAAGGGGATGGCGGGGGGATGTCTCTGAAAAAATTTTCTTTTTTTGTCCCCCATGCTTTTGTTGGCAAACATCGAGTTTCCCCCTCTTCCCACATGTAAGACCTATCTCATATATATATATATGTATGTATATATATATATAGATATACACACATACTCTTCTGAAGGCTGGCGCGTGGCCTGGGTGACCCGTGCTGTGCGGGGAGCTCGTCCCTGTGGGCACTTTTCTGATACGTGGGTATCCTCGGCCGGGGATGCCTGCAGCTGGCAGATGCTGTGGGTGTTTGCATCGAGGGGATGGACGTGCTGGGGAGCATCTGACTTCTTTGCCGGTTGCTTGGCCCAGGCTTGGCTTCATGTTTCGGCTCGGGGGTTTGGTTTTATCGTGGACCCGGCGTTCCTGACGTAGCACTCGGTGGGGGAATCCTGTGCCGCCGGGATGGTAAGCTCCCAGCAGCTCTGGTGTGCGGCGTGCGTGGCAGGGTCTGTGCGTTATAGAGGATCCTTAAATGCCTCTAGAGCTGAGGGATCGACTCTAAAACACCTCTCGACCTGACTCGCAGCGGTGTTGGGGACCCATGGGTGCCTCAGCAGTGCAGGACTTGGCACTGCACCAGGCCGGCTGGGGAGATGCTCGTGCTGGGGCCGGACATCCCCTCCCCGCTGCCAGTGCCTCTCCCGAGGTGGTTTCCAGACAGATGCTCCCCGACCCACTGTCCAGCACCAGCTAACCCCTCTTGCCAATGCCCTTCTTCCTCCTCTTCCTCTTTCAAAGCCTTTCCCCCCCCTAGAGCATCTGTCTTGGAAACCAACTTCAAAAAGATTTTTTTTCATTTTTTTTTTTAAGCTGGAAATTTTAAGTGTTTTGGCTTCCTCTCCTTCCCCCCTGCCCTTCCTTCAGCCAACTAACTCGACTTAGAACTGGTTAGAAACGTTTACTGTGAAGCTAACTTTTTTTATCAAAACAGGAGAAACTTTCTCCACTTTACAATTGATGAAGACTGCCAAAGCTGGTTCGACAAAAGTCATGTTAACGCACTGTTGGTTTGTACAATGGCAGCCTCCATTCGGGGGCTGGCTGGAAAATAAAAATGAAAACAAAAAAAAAAAAAAAAGGAAAAAACCCCACAAAAACAAGCACTTTACTGTATGTACCAGGTGAACTGATACAGCTGAATTGAAGTTTTCCTTTATAACAATTGTTGATGCCAGAATTTTGTATTCTGTTTTGTAAGAATTTAATAAAAATGCATTGAGACCTACGTGGTCAGCATGTGGCTGTGGGCAGGCTGGGCAGCACGGGGCTGTTGGTGGCTGCTGAGGGGATTGGGCAGGTGTGGGGTGGGGGGAGCGAGCCCCCTGCACTCCAGTCAAGGGGTCTTCCTACTGTTGTCCTTCCCAGTCCACTGCTGGTCCCAAGGGGGCTGGGATCACAGCCAGGCAGGGCTGGAGCTGCAGGGTGCTGAGCTGGGATGCCAGGAATACGGGCTGGCAGCGGCTCAGGTCCTGACTCACTTTTCCCAACGGAGGGGTGTGATCTGCCGAATTCCCAAACGGGTTGGGGGGTCACGGTGCAGCACCGTGCTCTTTGCCAGCTGCCCTACTACCACCTCTCGGAGACAACCCTGGCCCATTTTCCATTCCCCTTACCTGTCAGGTGGTGGAGGGGGAAACAGAGGCAAGAGGGAAGTGTGTGGTGGGATGCTGGGGGTATGGGCAGCAGCAGGGACTGGAGGCTGGTGATCAGGATGGGGGAGAAGGGCTGCAGAAGCCCTGCTGTGCTTTCTTCCATGGGCAGGGAAGACCTTGCTGAATTTTTTTTTCTTTTTAATGCATTTTAATTTTTAAGGTATTTTCTGGCCTGGTATAAGTAAGTTTTCCAGTCCTGCTGCCATGCTGGGAGATGGAGCTGTGAGCCCTCTGGATGCCACTGCCATGGCTGGTGGGAACTGCTGTCCTGGCAGACCCCCATACGTAGCACCCTTGGTTTTGAGGTTGGGGCTGCAAGCTCTGCCGCACATCAGGAGCTGCTGCTCCCGGCTCTGCACACTGGCGAGGATGGCTCTGAGCGGAGAAAGCCCCACAGCGACTCACTGATGAGAAATCCGTGCTTGCTGCTTGATAAATGGTGCAGCTGCTTCCTGCAGCTTCTGGATCTGGACAGGGCAGCCCCAGGAGTCTCCCCTCGCAGGCTGCTCTGGGATGGCCTGTGGTGGGACCAGAGCTGAGGTCCTCTGGATGCAGAGGATGAGAAGGAGCGAGTCTCATCCCACTGCACTGTTCCTGCCTCTGCTGAACAAAGCTATTGCTGCCTCCTGTGCCTGGGGGCACCACATTGCAACCCTGGACATTTTATGAGCATCCAGCTCTCAGCAATCCTTTTCTCCCCTGCTTGTGTATCCTGCTCTCCTTCCCCTCTTGCATGTTGTCACATCTGTCCTTGGGTGCTCACCTATCTGTTCCAGAAACCCTTCCTCTCCTGCTGCCCTTTGCTCATGGCCCATCCTGCAGATGATCTACCTTCCAAGATGCTGGGTGGATGCCAGGCAGGTGGCATGTCAAAGCGAGCTTTGCTGCTGAGGCTGGTTTAGGTTTTAATCTCTGTAAAATTTCTACACATGGTCCCTCTTCCCCTCCTGCCCCGCCCCATCCCTGGTTTCACCACCCCCAGAAAGCACCCAGTAGTTGGAAACCATCTCAGAGCACGTGCAGAGAAGGGCAGCCCCGAAAATAAACCAATGCTGGTTAAAATAACCTGCGCTGTTCTGGTGCTTGAGCATCAGCCCAAAATAGGCTCTCCTGCTGGGATAAGGGTGCTATAAATAAGTCTGCGTTGATTTGCATTGGAGAAAAGCCCCGCAGCAGGACCAGCGGCGATGCCACCCACGCTGGCCCGGTGGCACCGTGAGAGTGAAGGGGCCACTGCAGAGCTGCTGGGGTGGCCTGGGTGACATCGTGGGTCACTCAGGCTTCAGGTGACGTGGCAGCTTGTGTCAGTACTCCTGTTCTCAGGATTTAATTGAGCCATCAGGTCATGATCTGATGTGAGTGGCTGTGGTGCCTGGGTGGCCAGTGTGGTTGTGCCTGGCTTTGGCACAAGGCACCGAGGAGGGTGGGCAAGCAGGCAGCTGAATTGTCTTCAGTATTTTGGGTCTAAGCCTGGCTATATTGGTCACAGGAGACGATCCGGATGATTAGCCAATGTTTTGATTCACTAGCTGCTCAAAAAACCCCCCCTGAACTGAAGAACATGCATTCCCTCAGCTCCAGACTGGTCTCCTAAATAGTCAGTGAGCCCCAAAACCACACTGACGTGCAGAGAGGAAAGTGTGAAGGGCTTTTTTGGATCAAAAAAAGGTTTCATTTCCTCTTTGTGCTTTTAAAATGTTTTATGGGTTTGCCAGAGAAGGAAAGAACCACTGTGCATTTTGCAGTGAATCACCACGCCTGTCCAGATAACCAAAACAAAGCAATTTGGGTTCTTTTTTTTGGTAGAATGTGCCATTTTTGGTGTCATTTTGTGGCTGGTGTGTAGGTGTGCAGGTTCTCCCTCTGTAGCCGTTTCAGGGAGCGATGTGCACCCTGGCAGACCCCAGCGCGTGGGTCTGTCCCTGCCTGCAGTCAGTTGTTACACCTGAATGCCCTGTGGCAGGCTGTGTCCCTCTGCACCAGGACAAGTCTTGGTGGCACAAGCACGGCACGGCACGGCTGTCACCTCTGCCGGCTGGAAAAGGCCTTGGTCAGTCTTGTGTTTGTGGGCTTCGATGGTGAAGTGTGGCTTTTGGAGAGCCACGGGATGCAGGTTCGGCTTTCCCACAGGATTTCAGTTCTGGGTGGAATTGCACAGGCCTTGGGAGCTGCGGTCGGTCAGCGGGAGCGGAGCAGTCAGGTTTTCCCAAAGCCCAGGAGAGCATCTCCAGCTGCGCCCCTCAGAGACTGCACTGCTGCCCATGGCTGGAGTGGGTCACGGGCCTCATCATTCGCCTCACCTGGTTGAAGGTTTAAATAAAGGCTTGTTGCTGAAGCATGGGATTTAGCAAGTCCCACTTTAGTCCCCCTCTGGCTAACACCCAAGATGTGTCTCTCTTTGCCACACAGTCCTCCTCAGAGCTGCGGTTCGTCTGAATGTAACTCCTTTGAGATGAGCTGCTCAGCCAGGTAAGAGCTACCTCTGCATTCCTAGCTTTTGCTTGGAATACATATTCCAAATGTATTTTTTTGGTCTTTACAAGGCAAAGAAAGGTCAGGTGTCCTCTGCCATTGAACTCTGAGCACTCCAGTCCCACTGGTTTCATTCCAGCTGCTTGTAGCTTGCCCTTGTGCAACTGAGACCCTTTATTTCCAGACCTATATTTGGTCAGCCTTCATCTAACACCAACTGAATGACACCGATTCACCCCCCCCCAGAGTTACTGCTGTGGTTAGGCTTTTTATCTTCTTACGATTACCCCATCTAAAATAGTGCTGCCTTTTGCTGAGCGCCTAATTTGTGAAGAAATCTGTTGGCTATCAGATCCAGAAATAACAGCGCCGTGCCATTTTTAGGAGCGTTTGTTCTCAGATTTATTTTTGGGATGTTAAAGTCTCCCATATGGCACTATTCTTTGACTGTATTTCTTTTGTCTAATACACTAGTGATCGCTGCTGCATTGGTCCAGGGAGGCTGTAGCAAACACCTTGCCCATCCCACAGAGCCAAGGCAACAGTGTACCACACAGATTTCTGTGCTATCTGTATTATCCCTTCTTATTTCTGTAGCTGTGTTTCTTTACATTGGTCCCGAGTTGAGCCTCTAGCTACTGCCACAATACGAATCATCCGTGTTCGTGTCATCACGTGCTGAATAAACAGGATCTGTCTAATGAGACGCTGCAGGGCTGGCACGGTGAGTAAGGCACAGAGAAGGGCGGTGGTGCTGGGGACATCGGCATCAACCGCAGAGGGATCGCAGGTGCTGTACTGCTCTGGTGCGCGTCGAGTCCCCTCCCTGCGTGACGGAGAAGCGCTCATCCTCCCTGGCAGGCACACCAACCCCTCAGAGACGCCACTATTTCTCAAAGATGGGCCAGCCGTGGATTTGATGGGATTTGGGGGCAGGGAATGCTATGGTGGAGAGGCTTCAGCCTCCACCAACTCCATCCCCACCAGCATCGGCTGGTCTGGACACTCATGCACCTCCCCGCAGGGCACAAACCTCTTGGCGATGCTGTGGGACCAACCAGCCGGTGCCCACCTGCCCTGGGACGAGGCTCCAGGCCACCCCCTGCCAGAAATCAAGTGTCCAACCATCCAGCCGCCCCGTTGGGCGAAGGCAGCAGTCTTTAGCTCCCTCTAATGTTTATGGCCCAAATGAAGCATCCAAAAGCCAAAGAGGACTGAGCAGGGACTGGGCAGGCATCCAGATACCACGTTTGTGAGTAGAAAGTGTGACACTGAAATGCATGGAAGCAGCTTGGCCAGCAAGGGAGCGTGAATGTGCGATGTGCTAAGCAAACGGCGTGAAAGACAAAAGGATGCAGTGTTTTTAAAAAAGAATACATCTGTATTTAATGCTTGGTTATTATTAATACAAGAAAGATTTTACAGGAAAAGGAACAGTTCCTCTAAAGACTCCTGCTCATCCCTGCAAGCACAGACCAGATACCAGAAGGGATGATTAGGACAGCCAGCTTTGAACCCCAGCATAGCTGTGGCTACAGGAGGTTCCCAAGCTCAGCCACGTGAAGTGTAACACAGCTTTAAAAAATGCAGCAGAAACCTGCCAGCACGTAAGGCAGCATAAAAAGGTATTTGATAACATGATACAAAACCAGGTCGGAAGCTCTCGATCAAAATTAGTGGTGTAACAACACCGCTGTGATTTGCCACAGCAGTGTCTGGCCATAGTGGTTAATCGGTGAGATCCCTGAGCTATACAAGGGTCTGGAAGCTTTGAATCAATATAAATAGCACTTCTTTGTGTATTACAGAAACTGTAATGCAAAGGCACAGAAAACAGAAGGGGCAGACAAGACATCTCCTTGCTGAACATGTCAAATCAAGGACCACGCGTTTGCTCCTGAATGCATGTGCGTGCACCTCCAAGAGCTGAACACAGATTAGGGGACGGATAACAGAGAAAGGGGGAATGTAATTACCCCGTGAAGAATAAATCACTTTAATGGTTCAGTTACTGAGATCACAGCAAGGCAGTGGCACAGCCTCTTAATTAATCTTCCGCTTTTCAGACTGCTCCTGCCCCCTTGCGCCATTTTCCACCTCACGCTGGCTGGCAAGGAGATGGCCATCGGTGGGGACCCGGTGGCCAGCACGCCTTTCTGCCAAGCAGATCTCGCAGGATCTTCGTGGCAGCGGGGCGTGACCAGGTGAGGGATCAGGCTGGTGTGGATCAGCCTGTCCCCAAGGAGAGCTGCGGCTCCCTGGTAGGTGCAGGGTAATACCCACGATGCTTCTGGTAACGTGGTGCTCCAGGCCTGGTGTCAGCAGCCGCGGCCCATAACTCCGAGCTAATTATTCTGAGGAATTGCTGGGCACAAAGCAGGGTGTCTCGGGGATGGCAGAAGCTTGGGTCTCCGCTTTAGAGGAAAGGCTGGTTTGTGAGAGTGGGAAGGGAGCGACCCTTGCTCCCTTCACAACCCCCCTGCCTCCCCCACCAGGGCTGCCCCCCCTTCACCCCCCCCCGACTGCCACTCTCCATGGCCCAAACTTCCTTCGCTCCTCACCCCCCAGCACTGACCCCCTTCAGCCCCATAACTCCCAACCTCCCCTCCACGAATTGCCCCCCCCCCCCATTCCTTATCCCTCCACAAATTGCTCTCTGGGCCCCCCCCCATCCTCCCCAGAATGACACCCCCTCACGGGATGGCCCCCTTAACCCCTAAAACTGCCCCTTCACGGATTGCTCCCCTCACCCCCCGCACGCCTCCTCAGGGGATTGCCCCCTTATCTCCCCAAAATTGCCCCTCAGGGATTGCCCCCCTTCGGGATCACCCCCTCACTCCCCCTCTGGGATCGCCCCCTCATCCCTCAAACTGCCCCTCAGGGATCGCCCCCCTTCGGGATCGCCCCCTCATCCCTCAAACTGCTCCTCAGGACGGTCCCCTCGCCCCCCAGAACTGCCCCTCAGGCATGGCCCCCTCATCTCCCCCCCCCCCCCCCCCCTCCAGGGATCGCCCGCCCCCTCATCCCCCTCAGGGATCGCTCCGCACCCCGGGCCTGCCCGGCTCGGCCCGGCCCCGCCCGCCTGCTCCGGCCCCGCCGCCCCACGCCCTCTCCCCGCCCCGCCGCCGCCGCCACCTCCGCCGCTTCCCCCCCCCCCAGCCCGGCCGGCGGCGGCGCCGCGCCGTGCCCCATGCGCCGTTGCTGCCCGGCTCTCTGCATCAGCACCAGCACCATCGGCAGCAGCCGCCGCCGCGGCGGCGCCTCCCGCCCTGCCGCCGCCATCGCCGCCCCCCTCCCGCCCGCCGCCGTGTCCCGCCCGCCGCTCCTGGTGCTGGTGCTGCTGCAGCGCCGCCCCGCGCCGCCCGCTCCTGCGCCTCCGCCGCACAAGATGGCGGCCGGTGGGAGCGGCGGGGGCCCCGGGGGCCTCTCCTCCTCCTGCCCGCAGCCGCCACCGCCACCGCCGGGCAACGGTGCCGCCGCCGCCGCCTGCACCAACGGCGCCCCCCCGTCGCCTCCCGGCCTCACCTACAACCAGTGCGGCGCTGCCAACCCGGCGGCGAGCGGCGGCGGCGGCGGCGCGGGGGGCCCGGCGGCGGCGGCGGCGGCTGCTGCGGCGGCAGCGGCGGCGGCTGCGGGGGCGGCGGGGGCCGGCGGGGGGGCGGGCGGCCCCGGCGGGGCGCTGCAGCGGGAGCCGGTCTATAACTGGCAGGCGACGAAGCCGACGGTGCAGGAGCGTTTCGCCTTCCTCTTCAACAACGAGGTGCTCAGCGACGTGCACTTCCTGGTGGGGAAGGGCCGCGGCTCGCAGCGCATCCCGGCGCACAGGTGGGCCGCGCGGGGAGGGAAAGGGGGGGAGCGGCGTGGGGGGTGCCCCACGCGTGAGGACCCGGGCGACCGAGGTGGGCTGCGGGGGATACGCGGGCCGTGGGGGTGCTCCGGGCCCTGCGGCGGCCTGGGCAGGCCGTGGAGGAGGTGGGGGGTTTGCCCGTAGGCCTTGCTGGGGTCCCTGCGAGGTGGTCGGGGGTCCCGGGCCTAAGAGCAGGCCGTGGGTGAGGGTCTGCCGTGGGGTGTCTGCCCCCCCCCCCCCGCACCCTCTGCGGGGGGTGGGTGGGTGCAGGGTTTGGGCTTCTGTGCTTCCCTCATGAAAGGAGAAAGGGTGGGTGGGGGTGTCGGGTAACTTCACCCCGCGTTTTATCCGCCATCGGGAGCAGCCAAGCCCGGGGGGATGCATCGGCCTCAGCGAGGCCCAGCTCTGCTTCGGCCTCCCGACACCCCGGCGGGACGGAGGGAGCCGGGCAGCACCGGGGTCCGGAGCGTGGGTCCCCCCCAGTTCGGTCTTTGACGTGTCAGGAGGCGACTCTGCCCCTCGGCGTGGTCAGTCGCTGTCGCCCCAAATCTCTCCCAGCCCTCGGATCGATGTTGTGTTTCTTCTTGCGGTTACCAGCCTGGGTGACGGGGTCCAGCTTTCGGCTAGGAGTGTTTTCCGTGGAGGGTAGGTGCGATTGGGGCAAGCGCAGTGGGGAAAAACCCCAAATCCCTGGATCTCATTTGGAAGCAATCCTTGTTTTTGTGGGTTGTGGGGGAGAGGAGGAATAGTCTCCAAGAGTGCTTGATCTCTGCCGACAGATTCAGGGATCGGTGAGAGCGTTGGGGATGGAAAAGAAAGAGCGATGATTTGAGAAACCAGATTTCTGCCGCAACATTTTGTTTTAAAAATAACCTTTATTCGAATCTTTTCTGAAGCCCTGTATTTTGGGGGTAATCCACTGCTATAAAACAAACCCCATGATTCTGGAAGAGTTGTATCAAGAATGACATCTGGGCATGAGGTAACCGGTCAAGGTTAACGTTTAAGGCCGAGCTGCCATTTAAGAGTTTGCAGCTCTGAGCTGCTCGCTGGCAGAGAAGCTGGGAATTGCCTCCACCTGGATAATGCAAAAAACCAATGTGGCTGATTGACATTTGGCTGCTGCTTGGGGCAGCTCTGGTGATTTGATGCATGCCACTTGCACCCTACCGCTCTGGGAAGTGCCTCCTGGGCTGCTCGGCTGTACCAACAGCAAACATAAGAGCCTTTTGCTCGAAGGTGGGACCTGCTTTAATTGGGGGTGGGAGAAGGCTTATTGGTGTACTTAGAAGTGGTGCTTGGCAAAGGGAGCCTCATTCCAAACTATTTCAAACTATTGCTTTTCTCGTAAGTGCTCGCACTCCTGGAAGTTTCCCCTTCAGGTTTCCCTTTTTCTCTTGCTTCCCGAACAAAACACGCTTGTTCTAGGCTGGTTTGAGCATTTAGGGTGGCAGTTCTGCTCTTTTATAATTTGAAGCTTAATTAGTATTTGAGTAAGCTTGCTTCTGTTCTGAGAACTAGGCTTGCTAGGTGGGTAGGGGCAATGTTCAGCCCAGAAATAAATGGAAAATAAATGAAGCTTTGAAAAAAAAAAAAATAGCCACAAAGTGAAATGCTGCTTAATTGCTCTGAAATCCATCTGGTGCTCCGGGTGGTAAAGATAGAATAGAGTGTGTCATGCCGTGACATCCCACTTATGGATTACATAGATTTTAGTAAAACTTGCCTATATGATATTACAGTTGGGATATCCTGATGATTCATGAAGTACCGTGGTTATTTCAGAAGCAGAGAGCTTAAAATAAAACCACCCAGACCCCTTCTGTGCTCAGTTCTCCCACAGCAGCCTGACAGCAGAAGATACTTTGCGCTGGAATTGAGTCGCAAAGCAACCAAGAATTTAATTTGAGAGGCAGTGTATTGCTTCAGCAACCAAGGGCAGATGTTCGTACTTTGATGATAGGTGTCTAAAATAGTGCACCACTAACAGGTAAGTATTTCTACAGTCTGGTTTTATTGTGTTAATTTTCAGACCAGGCCAGGTATAAAGTGTGGCTGTGGTAGGAACATATCCTAAATAGGGTTCTTGGACAGCAGCTAGTAGTGCCTGGAGGAGTGGTCTGCAATATCTTACTTGTCATCTTTGATAATGCTGCACGGTGCATTAGAAATCGCCAGCTTTGGCAGCTAACCGATTAGCACAAATAATCTGAGAGTCACAGTCCTGCAGGAGCTGGAGGTGATAGTGCAGCTGCTCCCTGGTTGGGCTCCTCCAGGAAGGAGCGGAGCAGAGCAGAGGTGGTGTATTTGTAGGCTGAGGGAGTTAAATGGCATATATGCCGAGCGATTGCAAGCGATGTTGTCCATGCGTGGTGGTGCAGGGAGGAGGTTTCTGAGTGTGATGTAGCTGCAAGTTCAGGTGCGTTTCTAAGAGA
This sequence comes from Haliaeetus albicilla, assembly GCF_947461875.1. NCBI lineage: Eukaryota > Metazoa > Chordata > Aves > Accipitriformes > Accipitridae > Haliaeetus > Haliaeetus albicilla. The sequence continues at coordinate 39,909,189 of NC_091490.1, read as the reverse complement.
GTCTGGCAAGTTCAGCAGTTCGTATAAAGCCGTAGAAGCAGACAATAGATATCTCGCATGGCAACTAAGAGCAAACATTGATTTTGTTTGTGAAAGCTATGTTTGTAGACAAAGGGCATAAGTGGCTGTGCTGGGTTTGACTGAAGGTTCATCTCTCCAAGCATCTGTCCTGCGAAGCATCTGCAGCACTGAGATCAGACGTTTGCCACCTTCAGGAGGCTTCAGACCCTGCAGAAGTTGCTTGCCTGCCCTGGAGCAAGCTTGATCTCTGCGCCTTGAGGTCGTTCCCTCTTGCTGCTGAATCAGCCATGAAGATGGAATGGCCTTACTTTTTTTTGATGTCGAGGCTGGACCAAGCAGGCTGCCTTGAAGCTTCACGATGCTAATGTGGCCAAGGTCAACGCGTTGATTAGGCCCAGAAGTAAGAGGGAACAGTTTGTTTTGTCTTTTTCCAGATCTGCTTCATCGAGCACAACATCAGTGAGATTAGAAACATCTAAACCTCATCAGCCAGGATCTGCATGGGTGTGATAATTAAGCTTGTTAATTGGCCAGAAAACATGGCCCAGAAGGGAACAGGGCAAGTGTGTGGTGATGCACCCCTGTGTATATATACTCCAGCCTGGGGGATCTGCAGCTTGGGGACAGTCTGAGTAGGTTTTTGGCTGCTGTTTCCAAGTGTCTCTTTTCTGACCTCGTCCTGTCTTTTCTTGGATGCATATTAACTTGCAGTACCTGCAGTGTTGTGTGCCAAGATGTCCCACTGCTCAGCTCCTGGGGTTGTGTGTGAAGAGCTTCTCCTGGGGGTTTTTGAACCTGCCTCCTGCTCATTTCATCTGGTGTCTCTAGTCCTTGCGCTGGAAGGATGCACCCAGCAAACGATCATTGTTCATTAGCTTCTTGTCACCTATGGTTTCACCAAGCTCCAGCACATCATGTGTTGCTCTGTTCCTGTGCCAGCTCTTCTGGAATAGATATTTTAAGGTTGCTCTGCAGTGGAGCAGATGGAGGAGGGAGGTGGTATGCAGCAGTGGGGTAGTCGTGGTTCTCGAGTGGTTTATTTTATTATTGGTGTTACTGCAGTGTCTAGAAAGGGAGCAGGACTGTTGGGTATACAAATTAAACTAGGTGACAGGTGAAGATGCTGAGGTGAACAGGGAAGCAGTGAAAATTGGTGGGTAGGAAGCCATAAGCAGCGGAATGAAAGACACTTTCTTGCAGGCCTTCAAAAGCCTTCAGAGTCAACTTTGGATCCTTGTGAAGACAAATCAAATTATTAACCTCATGGAAGTTCCTGTGACTCTTACTGCTGCTAGTCAGTTTACTTTGATTCTTAACACTGTGCAGAGGGAATGACGAGAAATCAAGTGTTGCTTTTTTAGTTCTTTTGCTCTGCTTTTGGTCATTTCTCTGCATCCTTTCAGTAGTTCACTTTGTTTTGGCCACTGCGCCATTGTTTAAAAATAACCCTCTGTTTGAATTATTCCTCTGACAAAGGTGGGTTACTACGCTGGGCTTATGGTACCTGCATTTTCCTTTTTAGAGTTGCATGTTTGTATCAGGCAGCGCTCCTTGGGGTTAGGAGAGAGGCTTGCTGTGCACCGGTTGCTACAGTGCTTTGGAAAATAGGAGGGGAAAAGAAAGTATGCCCTATTACTCTGCTAGTTTGGATTAATAGTTGTGTTTCTCCCATCTGAAACACCCTATCTCTTCCTTCTGCAGGCCTGTGCGGTTGGGGAAAACTATTGGATTGTGTAGGAGAAACGGTGCACATCCCTGCTTTTCCTGGAGTGTCTTTAGAATAGCTTTAAATGTTCGTTTTAGCAAGAGTAAGAAGACACCGTGAAGAGAGAGGGATTTTCTTATGTTAATTGTGTTCCCTTAATGTTTTAAGGGAACTTAAAATTTGGAGTCCTGTGTATATCTCTGGCACCTACTGGGATCCCTTTAGTGTTCAGCAGTTTCAGAAAATTAGACTGCCTTGTCCCTGAGTGAAATGGAAGCAGAAATTTGAGAGATTTTTTTTTAAATGAATGCCCTTTTCAAATAGCTTCTGAAAGCTGTCCACTCATTGAGGATGTATACTGTGCTGGCTGTGAGAATGAAAATTTCCGGAGTGCAAGTAATATATGTTAATTTCTAGTAGCAAATAATGCCTGCGATTGTCTTGCCACCATCACTGCTTTTGTAGGAACAAGGATTTTTGCTTCATTTGGCAATTCCAGTATTGTGAACATGGGTTTTTATTTGTTCTTGACATTTTTCTTCAGAATTGTTTGATAGAAATATGCATGTGTGTACTTTTTTTGTAACCACTGTGGTTTGTCCCTAGCTCTCTTAACTGATCAGGAACAATACAACCCGGCTTGTCAGCCAAACAGGCCGTCACAGCAAACAAGCCTGGCATGTCCATGTCGCTTCACTCTATTGTATACGTGGAAGGCCTCCTCTGGATGGGAGGGGAGTGAAAAGCGAGAAAATGAAAAATTTTGTTTAAAAGGAAAAGAAAAAGGCTTCTGTGTAATTTCCTACTGCAGAAAAATCTGACTGAAATTCCCCTTTAGTGGTGGGCTTTCCTTGGGGTCCAAGTACTGGAGGTTTCTGTCTTGTGCCTTCTGTCCTGTACGGTTTTCCGCCTGCAGTTCTTGATGCTTCTGTGTCGAAGCGTGCGTCAAACTCTGCTGCAGCAAGAGCCCCTGAACTTTCCAGCTTCTGCAGCCTGGTCTCCTCTGCTTCCCCACGCTGCTGAGCTGTGACCTTCGTGGCCTGTGCTGTATTTAACTTCAGGGAGCTGCTTGATTGCAGACACCAGGAGCAAGATTGCTTTCCTTGGAAAAACTCGTCTCTGCATTTTCAGACAATGGAAGTTCTCAAAATGGCTTTTGTAAGGCATAAGGCAGGTATGGCAGCTTACATATACACAGGCCTCTCAGCAGCCCAGGTCTATGCCTCCTCCTAAAATAGGAGTTGGTGTTTATCAGTGGGGGAAATCATCTTGTTTACATGGGAGCGCTGGAATATTATTTTTGGTCTCAAACCTGGTTTGTGGGAATTCTTGCTTATTTCTTTAGGGCTGATAACATGCCTCTCACTGTTAATTATCATGTAAACTCACAGCAGTGCGAAAAGGGTTTGTGTGCACCTAACGGTGACAGTGTGCTTTGAGTGAGGTTTTTTCTGCCTTCTAGACTAAGCCCGAAGCAGGTTTTGCATGGAAGGAGACAGCAGTGTGCCCAGGGAAGGCAGCTCCCTGGTGCTGGGTGCTGCAGGAGGTGCTGGTGTCCGCAGCTGCTGGTGCAATTTGCATGTTTTGAGAGCTTGCTCTGCTGTCACCAAGGATGTCTTCCTGGCGTATGGTGAGAAGGGAGGAGGATGCGTAGTGTGTAGCGACAAGTTTTCCCTAAGTGTTTTCAGTGCGTGACTGTGGGGAATTGCACCAAGGCTTCTGTTCACTGGAAGAACTTCAATTCCTTAACTTCATTTTTTCTTAGCTTCTCAACCTAGTGAATGGTCACTAGGCTCTTATGAGGACTTTGCAAAGTGGCTGCACGTATTCTGTTCCATGATGCCCAAAATCTTGCCTTTGGGGAACCATCACTGTGTTGTATACTGAGACAGGGCTCAAAATGAAGTTGCTTGCAGCTTTGTTGTTTTTGCAGTAAACTGATGGAAAGCCTGACACTCCCTTCTGTTGCAAAACATTTTTGCTTTAACGCTAGGAACGATTTGCTTTCCCTGGGGGTTGCCTTGGGGAATAGCAACTAGCCTGGGATTTTTTTGGAAAGTGAATATGATTTAACGTAAGTTATTTTTGCTTGTTTGTTTTTTAATGTTAGGTTTGTGCTGGCTGTGGGCAGCGCAGTCTTCGATGCGATGTTTAATGGTGGAATGGCCACAACTTCTACAGAGATTGAGCTGCCTGATGTGGAGCCTGCTGCCTTCCTAGCTCTGCTGAAGTAAGCTTCTTCTAATGTACAGTATAACTGGAATGAACAGATTTATTGTAGAGAAGGGTATTTTTAATGAAAGCAGTGAACTATTCTGTAGAGTGGAGATCGTTAAGTTTCTAAATAAAATGCCTCTGTTGATCTGTTCAAGGGTGTTTAAATGCTGGTGTTAAATCCCTCTTTTCCTGGGTAAAAGTCTAGTGTAGCTACTGCACAAAAATATCTGACTTGCCCCAGGTTTGGTTTAGCAATAGTTAAATGAATATGCCCTCCTACTGCTGATCTGCAGTATGGGCAAAACTAAACTGGATAGTTTATAATTTTGTAAATATGTAGTTATATATGGTTACACCATGCAAATGCAGCAATAAGGAGGTGTTCTGGTTAGCAATTGGAATAAGTGCGTGTGCTGGCCCTTGTAGTTAAGTTGATACTCACCTGTTCAGACATTGTCTCATAAATTCTCATTCAGGAATTGGTTTGATTTCATCCAAATGCTATTTGAGAGAAGTGGGGAAAAGTACTCCTCCTGAAGCTCTGTAAGTTACAAGTATTTGGAGCTCATTTAGGTTATGGGCAAATGAGCAAGTTATAACAGGTAAGCAAGGATATGAAATCAATGTCAGCCATTCTGTACGGTATCTCCCCTTGTGCGTGTTTTATTCTTTCGGAGAGCTGGTTTTGAATTTACGTTTACAGCCTGCATTGTAAGTCTACATATGCTGGGGGAAGGAGGAGGAAGGGGCTGTAACATCCTATTCACTGATTTCTTTAAGCTCGGCTGGTGCTGTATAACATCTAGCAGCAGTCCTGAATGTATGCCGAAAAGTCATTGTCCCATTTCTATAGGATTTCTGTAACCTACTTCCAGGGGTTTCCAGTCCTGTGCTCTTGACATGTTCCCTGCTTGCTTCCTATTGGGAACAATGACTATATATAGCTTTGGCATACTTTTTGCTTTACCTTCAAAAAGTGCTTCGGTCATGACTGTGCTGTCTTAGAAGACTTTAAAACTGATCTTCACTAGAATGAAAGGCCAGAAATAATAGGGAGCCCCTAGCCCCCTCCCCTGTGGCTCATTTTGAAGCAGACACCAGCACATGGGGAATCCCTCTAAATGGCATATGACTCTGTATCAGCCAGGTAGATGTCTCTGGAGTGCAGAGTTAGTATCTATCTTTAAAACTTAGCGAGGCTAAAATATCAAGTGAATTAGAGGCAAAGGCATGTTTTTTCCCTGCCAGTGCTGAGATTTCAGCACTTGTGTAAACAATATGGTCTTGGAAGAGAACCATCATCTGAAAAGACTAAAGTGACGAGTTTAGGTGGATTTCAACAGAAATGTTTATATTTTGTACAGGAGAAATTGTGTGTGGGTTATCACAGTGCCTCCGAAGCCTGCATTTACGCTGCAGTAGCTGTGCACGTGGTCCAGTCATATTTTAGATGCTTAAGTCTAGAATCGAGCTGTCACCTTTAAAATGCTTAGAGCTTAAATGTGCCAAAGGAAATTTGGGTGCTGTGTTCCAGTAGGAAGCTTTCCAAGTACGTGGTGTGAACCTTCCTAGAGTAAAACCAGTCCCTCCAAACACTGATCTGAAATGGCAGCTGATCCTTACATATGTCTCTGGACTTGGTCCAAGCCATGACCTAATGCTGTAGGATCAGGTGCTTATCAAGGGACAAAGCGCCCATCCTGAATGTTCAGCATAAGGTCCCTTCTGGACACTAGATAGTGACTGTGTTTGTGGTCTAGTGGCCTTTAATAGGTCTGCTGTAATTGTACAAGAGATAATTTTTTTATTATTATTATTACTTTCATGGTAACCCAAAGAACATTTTCAATTGTCTGGGGTTATAATCTAAATCTTCTTTTAAATTGATACTATACTTTTTCACAGTTTGAGCCTCTCTTGTTATCCCTTTTAGCGCACACTGTTTGGACTACTGTAAAAATAAATACTAACACAGTCATTGCAGTAAATAGAACTAGTTGTTTTTAGAGCAACTGTGTTCTTTTAATCTTGTAATAAAAAGGATTACTTAATGAAAATAGGACTGGCAAAGGGATGTGTGCAAAATACATTCATGAGCCTGTGGCTCGATGCTGTTATTAACAGATGCTCTAGAACAGCACAAAAGCCTGCTTTCAACAGCAATGAGAGCGCTTCCCTTCCTCTGAATCCCCCTGTTTATGCTTCCCTGAATTGCATCCTGGCCCTCTCTAGCTAGAGGACCGGGAGCTCCACTGCTGCTCTACAGCAAGTCCCTCCAGACATGGATGCTGCCTGGCATCCCCCTAGAAGAGCCCTGCTGCTGCATGAAGCCTCCAGGAACAGCGGCAACGTGAGATGTTGCTGTGCCCCCATGTGAGAAATGCAGAAGAAATTGCTGGAGTTTCCAAAATATCCCGCGGAACAGGAATGCCAAGCACAGTTAACACACTTAATATTATGCCTCTGTGCTTCAGGCCTTTCAGGTCCTGATTGGCAAATGCTCGACTAGTTAAAGGAAAAACAGTAAACAAAAACTCTGCATGGGATTAGGACTAACATCAAGTGTGTAACTGGTTTTACTGAACTCAGCCTGTCAGTTCCTGTCTCTAATCAGCATGCTTGGGTATGAGGAGGCTCGGTCAGGCTTCCTATGAAGACCTTTGTTTTTCCATGCGGTATGAATGTACTTCCTTGTTTTGGCCTAACAGTGAAGGCTGATGCTTTGGTAGCAGTGTGGCAGTCCTTGTTTTTCACTGCAATTAACTCTTGCTTTATGCTGAAGTTGTATTGCATGCTGTACTTTAACATCTGTATAATGAAATGAAACAGTTCAGTATATAAAGTGAAGAGATGAGGGGAAAGTGGGGTATGGATAAAACATCTTATCTGCAGTGGATGTATATGTTTGAGTGCTTCTGATCACATTTGAATTAGTATGTAAAATGGAGCTTCTCTTCTGAAGTAGGCAGGCAGGATTGAATTTTTGTCCTTGTTTAGTCCAACTCAACAGCCAAAAATATTAATTTTAAGGGGTACGCTTGTCCAGAGACTGTTTTAGCCTAATGTAAGTGGGAGGCTAAACAGCTCACTGGTTGTGGGATGTGAGGCAGTTTGAGGTGCTTCGGCAGATATCCCAGCTATTTCATTCATTAAAAGTTACACTGTAAAGAATGTGTGTTTTGGTTTTTTTTTTTCCACTGACCAGAGTCAGTGGAAAGGATGTGAAAACCCTTCCATCTCTCAAGTATAGGAAATGGGGTCAGGATGATAGGCAGAAGCACAAACATGTTTTTTATGAATTGCAAGGGTTTTTACCCTGTTATCTTATTGGCTTCACCAGAGCAATGTTTGTTTGCATGTTTTCAGATTTCTTTATTCAGACGAAGTTCAGATTGGACCAGAGACTGTTATGACAACACTTTACACAGCTAAAAAATATGCAGTTCCAGCCCTTGAAGCTCATTGTGTGGAGTTTCTTAAAAAAAACCTCCGAGCAGACAATGCATTCATGCTGTTAACACAGGTGAGTTTGCAATCATTTGCATTAAGTCCCTTGAGCAAGCTCCATCACAATAGGAAAACGGAAGTTTTCTGAATGTTGCAGAGTTGATCATCCAAAATGGAGCAGTTCTGTGTCATTTTGAATTCTTCCTTACAGGAGTCTAGTGCTGATGAGCAGGTTCTTACAAAGAACAATAAAATACAGCAAACGTTGCTGCCATTTCAGATCTGCTTTCTGTTTCCGTGTGGCAGGCAATTGCTTCCAGAGTGTGAGCTGGGGAAGAAATTAACAGGGTGGAAAAATTTCATCTGCCAAGAAGAAAAGTGAAATGAGAGGATTTTCACGTGTTCAGATTCAGGACTGGTGTAATAAGCTTTCTCTGTGCAAAGCTTGCTGCATTTAGCTGGCCAGACATTCTTTGAAGGGCTTTTTTGCAATAGTTTCTCTGAAATGGGGGTGAAAGAAAATGCAGCTTTTCCATGAGTGCTTAGGTTTATTTTCTTAGGAGAGGAACAAAGTGATCTCTTCCTCAGCCTGTTTGAGCTCACCCTCCCACTGTACTGAAGGCACACAGACCTAGAGTTTCAGTGCAGCTGTGTTTCTTGACTCTTTGTGAGGCCGGTTGCACATCCTTGTGGCCCTCTGATCTGATCTACGAGGGCTGGACTCCTCCATCTTCCATTTGACTCTTCTAAGCAGCAAACTAGAAGGCAGTGTTTACAACTTCTGCTTATTTTGGAGAAGATCAGACTCTGCATGCGGGTTGATTAAATTGGCATCACTATCCTTTCAATTTCCTAGCCCCATCTTTCCTTTCTGGTCCCTGCCACCCTCTCTGCTGACAGCTAATGACATATCAGTGACTTCCACAGTGCTGTCACCTGTGTGTTCCAGTGTGTATAGCATTGCCAGGCACACCCTGTTCTGGGTGGTGTAGGAACAAGACACAAATACGCATTGTGTGTGCAAGTTTCTTTCCCTTAGGGAATGGGCATACTTTTGACTAGCTCTGGAGGATTATTTCCGATCAGCCAGCTCAGGAAAGCTGCCATGATTTCTGATGTTAAACAAACCTTGCAGAGGAGTTTTCATAGCTGCCCTGACTTGGGAACCAATGCACTAAGGTGGTCTCGTTCTGGGGACTTGTCCTGTCTTGCCCAGCGTATTTGTCTGCTGGCTTTTTTCTTCCTTGTCAGGAGTACAAGCATCTTTCAGGCTCTGTAGTTACCACATTGGTGGCAGCATCTACACCAACAGTTTTTGCAGAAATTGAAGCAGTGTTGGCCTGAAGCAGTTGCTGCTGAGCTCTTTGCTTGTGTGCTGTGATGAAGCTGGGATTTTGAGTTTGAGAACCTGATCGAAATATTTAAAGTAGTTCTATGTTACATTGCTGTTGTAGACACCCTTCACTGCTAGGATTCAGCTATTGCTGCAAAACACCCTGTCCCTCTTTATACATCCTCTTTTTAACTTGGCCCTATTCCCCATGCCATAAACAGGCGAGGCAGCCTCTGAGACATGGGGGGAACCACACTGCACTTCCCTGGGGAAGATTCAGGACTTAAGGATTCTTGCTTGGATGACAGTAGCCAAATCTGTGCTCCCGTCTGATGCGTGGTAGGACAATTGTAACTCTTTGGCTGCAGCTCACCCATTCTTTGAGTTCAGCAGCCTTCAGTCTGAAAGATCAGAAGGTGTTATCCAAGAGCTCAGGAGAGATCTTTCCCATAGGCTGCAGTTTTGAAGAGGCATCTTATGCTAGCCATCACCTCATGAGGATTAGAGGTGTCAGCTTTTTGGTGGTATTCTTTATGCAGGGATTTTTGCTGCATGCTAAGTCTCTGCAACCCAACTTCACAGCTTTGGCAAGGTAGCAGTTAGGTTCATGGTGACTTCCTTACAAGCCACAAAGGTCCTTCTTTGGCAAAGAGGAAGGTGTCCTAATTTTTCAGATATCAAAACCAAGATACTGCCTGGCACTCTGTCAGCTGCACTGGGGCAGCTGAAATGCCAGATGGAGACAGGCTTTCCTGGTTCCTTTTGTCTGTGGCTTAACCATTATGATTAATTATCAGTGGTGATTCGTATCTAGTTTATATTCGCTGTTGCAGTATATTACGTCTCTAAAATGTTTGAGGCTGGTGTTCTTTGAGAAACATATCTGTATCTCAATGACTGGCTTTACGAGGCACCTCACTTAATGCATCTGTTCTCAAAATACTCTTGGTTCTGGTCCTTCAGTGTGAAAATCGGCCTCTGTTTTCTGCTCTTACTGCAACAAATTGACAATTTCTACAGTCAATTACAGACCTGAGAGGCATCTTCTACAAAACATGTCCCAACAGGCTTAAGGTTGTAGACTTAAGATTGTGGAGCCCCAAACCTCCTTTCCGTGTATCATTGCTGAATCCTGCTGGTCCAGCAACTATGTCACTGACAGCGTTTCAAGCAACTGCTAATCTCTGGCAGAAATGTCAGTGGCAAATAGCTCTCCTAATTGATTGTGCCTCATAGTGAACCCTGATCCTCTTTCTTGCCAGACGTACATGCAAATGTCACTTTGATCAACAAGGAAATAATAGCTTGCCTAAAGCCGCTGTGGGGGAGAGCTCTGCGAGCGTAACGTAAGTCCTTCACGTGTCAAAAGAGAGCCACTACGGTAGTAAAGTCTGAGTCAGTCACAGTTCTTGGTTGCCAAGAGTATAAGGCACTGGCAATCCTCCAGCCCCAGGAGTGATGACTGCTGAAGCTTCCCTAGTACCTGAGAAAATGGAGAGTTGTTTCAGCTCTCTGCACTTGAGGTCTTAGCATCAAAGGTTGGCCTTGCTGAGCTCTACAGCCCATGAGCAAGGGTGAAGCAGAACATGCTCGATAGTGCTAGCCTCCATGAGTGACTGAATTCCCAGCCCAAACACAATTTTTAAACCTTAACCTGTGGCAGTGAGTTCAAGTCCCAGTGTAGTCTTGTGCTAATGTTAGGTGTAATGTTAAGGCAGTTCCTTCCTAAATAGCAAAACCAAAGCATTGGAAATGAGAGGTTGTCTTAGTGGCTTTTGTGTGTTCACACCTCATTTCTGCTTATGCTGGGCACAGGGTTGGTAACATGTCTTGGTGGTCCAGGAGGACCTGAAGTGGTGGTGAAATTGTTATGAGACTGCACTTAAGTTGGGCAGAGAGATTCTGAACAGCTCTCCAAGCTATGTGCAGGCTTTGTTTGGAATAGTAACCTATTTTGGGGGGAATTCTTTAAGGTAACTAGATTAGAGTAGCTGTTTCTGTGCAAAACACGCAAACGCACTAAGCAGGCTGTGTACCCACAGGGTTTTGCACGTCTCCTGGGGACGCAAGCAGTGTGCCTGCTAAGGCGTTTTTGCTAATACATGAGATCAGTGTGACTATGTTCTTACAGAATAAGCTGTCTCTGCATATTCCTAGAGTGAGCAGGCCTGGGGTCATTGGGCAAAGCTTTCTTCTAAATATAAAAATGATGTAGTTAAAATTACCCATGCTCAGCTGACATGGTCAGTATGGCACTAGAAAGCACTATAGCCGCGTTAACTGATGTGATGTTAAAACAAAGACGTGCCTGAAGACATGCACAGCCAGAACAGAACTGATGCCAAATGCAGATTTTTCTAGTGTTTGCCTCGTCATGCTTAACTGCTTGTGAAAGACTGCTGCAGCCCAGTGAATTCATGATGCAGTCAGGCATAGTATTGCTAATGAAGATGGACTCTGGGAGAGAAGGGGGGGGTTCTTACTTAGTGTAAACTTTAAAATACCTTTTGTGTTAATGATTCCTTCTTCATTACTAGGCAAGACTTTTTGATGAACCTCAGCTGGCCAGCCTTTGCCTAGAGAACATAGACAAGAACACATCAGATGCCATCAACGCGGAGGGGTTTACAGACATTGATCTTGGTAAGCTTTTTTCCCTCCTCCCTCTACATGCTTTCATAACAAGCTAGCCTCTGAAGTTATTACAGATTAATACTTGGCAATTCTTTTTTGTGGCTTTGCTGTTCTGGAGCACTGTGTTGAACGGACAGTCTCTGGCATTAAGTGGCTAGAGACAAGGCATTTGCAAAAGAGCATGCTTGCTTGCAGAAATGTCCTGGAATCTGCTTACTTTGGTGCAACGTGAGTTTTCTGGGCATGATATAAAGCTCGTTTCCACTGTTGATATTGGCAGGTTTTGGGTGGGTGTAACTTGCCTTCTTTTGTGGAGTTGGCATTGTCTCCTGAGTCTTTGTCAGGTTTTGGAGTTAAAAAGGTGTTGCGTTTTTGGAAGCAAGACCTGGCTATTTTAATTATCGTATGCAGTTTCAAAACTTGCTGGGCGCAGTTAACAAACATTAAAATTCAGACTTTAACCTTCTTCTAATGAGATGGACTATGGAGGTAAGGCACGGGTAACCTTCTGGCTTTCACGTAAAGTAAGTTGCAATTCATTCTGCTGCACTTCCATTAACATGCCAATTAAATGGGCACTGTTTGCTGCTGCAGTGAGTTCCTTGTTTATGGAATATGCAGATATGTCTTCCTCGGAGGCTGCAGGCAGCACTTTTGGGAGATGCTGTTTTTTCAATTGCTTCTCTTTTACTTACCTTGGCTGTACATAGGGTACTTCTGGCTAGGTAAAAGGGGGTGATTTGGGTTAGTGCCTAAAGTTGTCACTATCTGTCCTGCCTTGCAGACACCCTGGTTGCGGTGCTGGAGAGGGATACCCTGGGGATCCGGGAGGTTCGTTTGTTTAATGCAGTGGTTCGCTGGTCGGAGGCTGAGTGTCAACGGCAGCAACTTCAGGTGATTCCAGAGAACAAGCGGAAAGTACTGGGCAAAGCGCTTTCTCTTATCCGCTTCCCATTGATGACTATTGAGGAGTTTGCAGCAGGTAACTGAACAAAGGCATTTCTGGCAACCCTGGTCTTTGCTTTCTCTGAACTGCAAAGGATCAAGTACATGAAAATGGATTTTTCTCTGTGTATCCTGTAGTAATTTAAATTTGAGATTATCCCCCATTCCCACTGATCTACAAAATCTACTCTGTAAATGCTATTTTCATCCATGATCATTCACTCTTGTTTTAAGGACTGCGGTGCTCCATCATGTAGGAGCAAGTCGCATAACAGTCGACTGTACTCATAGTATGTTTAGATGGTTACTTTCTCATTCAGCTGAGAGCAGCAATCCAAACAGGGGTTCACATGCTTTCCTTTCTAACTATTCCAAGCTTTAAAGTACACAAAGCTAATGGAGTTGCAAATAATGGGTGTTGATTGTAGCCTGCTCCCAAAGAGAAATGAGGATGTTTCTCCCCATCCTGTATTTGCTGCTGCCTGTAATCCAGTGGTGGTGCTGGCTGTGTCTTGCAGATGCCATTCAGAGCAGAGCCCCATAAAAGAAAAAACTTTTAAAACGTTCTTTGAGGTGCAGGGTTGGCATTGTTTAGTCTGTGTGTCAAAGCATTTTTCAAGTTTACATTCAGATCTTGATCTACAAAGATGTCTAAATCATTTAGCAGTTTTGACTAAAGATATGTTTTGTTTTGTTTTCATTGCCTGTGGTCTTTGACTTCATACTCTGGTGATTCTCCAGGGACTGAAAACTGGCAATCAGCTTAAATAGTTTTCATCCTAAAAGACACTGTGGAGCCATTTTCAAAATTGAAACTTGTTTTAGGCTGCAATTATGTGTACAAAGAAGCAAAAGGGGTCACTGACAACACTTCCTTTGCAAATCACTTCTCGAGGCAGAGATGTCGTCAGCTTATTAACAGTTAATGTACATATTTCAAGATGAAGAGGGATATTAGTAAGAAGTAAATCTGTGCTTAAAATTCGGTTCTCACTATCTATTTTGCCTGTCACAGCTGTGATGTAGTCTTAGGGATGTGAATCTCTTCAGAAACAGCTTGGTCAGGGAGGCAGGGGTCTGTTCAACTGAACTGGGTAACCTTCCTTTGTGTTGGCACTGGGTGAAAACACGGCAGGCTCCATTCCTTGGTGTGCACCATGCCAAACAGCAGCTTTGCAGCAGATCACAGGCTTATGATCTGGCTTGATGGGAGAGAGCATCCTCCTTCTGGATAGCGTTACAGCCATCAGAGTAGTTTGTGTATACCAAGCTTTGCATTTTTCTGTAGATACTGCTTCTTGCAACCCTTCCTTCAGATCTTGCATCATTCTGCCTCACTGGGAGGAATGTGTTAATTTGGCATATTTGGGTTGAAGCCTTTGAGCTGGGAATGTCAATGTCCTTTCACATACTGTCACAACTGCCTGTTTGACTTGGATCTTTGGTTAGTTTTCTTGCTTTGAGAGAAGCTCTTCAAGTTTTCTCCATCCACTTTAACCTAAAACATGAACAAAAGAAACCCCAAATCTGAGAGGGTGCCTTGGTCAGCTGTTCCTTAAACAAGGGATGACCTTGGAATTGCTTCAGCTTTGTCCTTTTTCTGAGTTTCTGAGCGACTCTGATTTCTTTGGTGATCACAGCAGAGGTAGGAGAGGGAAACCACTCCCCTCCACCCCTTCTCCCAAAAGCAAAAAAAAAAAAAGAAGGAAAAAAAGGATCTTTACAGGCAGTGGTTTCACCACTTTATTGTATAATCTGGTAGCAAACATGGAGTTTTGCATGAAGATGTTTTAACTGGCAAATGTGTCACTCCCTTCCCTTAGAGCAAGTAATTTGAAACATTTGAAAACTGAATTGCAGCAACACAGGATAAGTTTAGGCATGATCAATGATGGCTAATTTTTGCTGAGCAAAGTATCCGTAAGCTCATTTATCTGTTAACAGTCGACTTCCTTAAATTCTTTCACCTCTACCTATTGCAGCCTTGGCCCACGTAGTATCGTGTTGAATTTAACCAACTACAAGTCGTTTTGGACCAAGAAGTAGCTAGGCATTTGCTTCCCACATTAACGCTACTGTTTCTCCAGTACGTGGTAGTCTTGTTTCTGTTAAAACCCTCTTGCAAACAGACGTGCAGAGCAGCTTTTGACTATTACGCTAAAAGACAAATTTTTACCTGGTTCCACTTTTGAAAGTATTCAAAGTAGTTTCCAAAGCTTGAGTTTAGCATCACTTTGGGAAAAAACGTCTGTAGTTACTGGAGAAAGGGTGAGAACGTGTTTGAACTTTTGCAAAAATCACTAGCATTTTTCCCTGGGTTCTACAATAAAGGTATTAAAAAAAACCCAAACAAACCCAAAGCAGGGATTAAATGCCCGAGGGAAGGAGGGAGTCAAAGCAGGGCGTGAGCTTAACCACCTTTGTCTTCACTGAAAAATACTCCTGTACTTTCTAAGTTGATGGTAACCAGGTGACATTCCCTCCCACTACCCCCTCCTGGGCTTTCATGGTGTCTTAACAGTAATATTATAAAATACTGGTGTAGATGTGTGAAAATCCCTGTCTCTTACCAGTATTACCATTTCCTGAGGGAGCAGGGGAAGGATTGGATTAGCTGCATGTTTTAGGTTTTTAAACCAGTCCTGTTGGCTAAATGCATTTTGGCTCTGCAGAGCTGCACGCTTAATCGCCGTTTCATATACGTGCTCCGTACAGAGGCTCAGCGGCCCATGATTGGCGTGCAAATAAAAGGCAGGCAGCACGTTTCTGTCTGGGATTTAACCTCCTGACGCACCAGCGAGGTCCCATGTGCGATGTGGGTTTGGCCCACTCTTAGCTGCAAGTCAAGTTTGCCTCCCCATGTAAACCCCCAAAAGATCCCTTCTGGTTTCTGAAGGCTGACGGCATCGCTGCTTTTGTGCTCCTCTGCAGGGCCTGCCCAGTCGGGAATCCTCACGGACCGGGAAGTGGTGAGCCTGTTCCTCCACTTCACAGTGAACCCAAAGCCACGGGTGGAGTTCATCGACAGACCACGCTGCTGCCTGCGGGGGAAGGAATGCAGCATCAGCCGTTTCCAGCAGGTGGAGAGCCGCTGGGGGTACAGTGGGACTAGTGACAGGATAAGGTCAGCTTCTCTGCTAATTCTGCTGCTGATAGATTCATGTTTACTGAGCTTTGAGCCTACTCTAGACCTAAACCCGCAAGGTTACATGCTAGACCCTGACTTACACCATATAAACCCTAGTGTGAACCCTGAAGGGAAAGTGTTTTGCTGGGCAAAAGCATCGCCTGATGCATTAACCTGCATGTGCAGCTGCAGGCTGCCACTTTGCTTCTGTATTGGCAAAGGTTTCCAGCAAATGTGGCCTTCCAGCACAGGCCTCTTGGGGGATTATTTCTCTCCTTTTCAAGTGGCTTCTTGCAGCTGTATGGGCATGTAGCAGTTGGAGTCACCAGGCAGCTCATGGCTTCCTCCTGTGCCTGGGTATGTTGACTAACCGGTGCTCCATCAGGTTGGTTCCCTGCTTTATTGTAAGTGTAAATGTGGCTTGTTGAAGCCCCTTAATCTTACCTATTTGAGGGAGGGATTAGGATAAAATGCTTGCTGCGCCTGCTTTTCTGCTAATATCTAGTTTGTTCAGACCTAAGCTTGTAGAGAAACAGCAAAGCCCAGTTGTGACAGATGTGGTGGTGTGGTGCGGCAAATGGTGGTTTGCAAGCCTTGTGTGGCCAAGCGATCAGAGCAAGACAGGAGGTAATCAGAAAGCTGTAGTTATTTCCCAATTCGTCTTTGTCTTGGGTGGAAGGAGGACTAGCATTAATACAGTTCTTTAAAATTTTAAAGCCTTTTTGTTGATCCATTCACCCCCTTACAGGAGACTGTAATTGGAAGAGCTGCTAGCTCCAAACACTTACTGCTCTCAGATCTAATGTTCAGAGAATTTTTGGAGCTTGTATTTGACTTTAAGTTCAGCTGCTGGCAGCGTCAGGGTCAGTCTTCAGCAAGGCTTGTGTGCAGTTTCAACACTGAATGTTTTATGCTGGTTGCAGAGCAGTGGCTTCTAGCCTGCTGCAGATGTTTGTTCTTGAAACACGCAGGACTGAAAGAGTTGGTGGATGGGTGAAGAAATTATGTTGGAAGTTT
This sequence comes from Haliaeetus albicilla, assembly GCF_947461875.1. Taxonomy (NCBI): domain Eukaryota; kingdom Metazoa; phylum Chordata; class Aves; order Accipitriformes; family Accipitridae; genus Haliaeetus; species Haliaeetus albicilla. Next base: position 39,892,743 of record NC_091490.1, on the reverse strand, counting down.
TGGCAGGCACTGAGACTTTCTGCTACCTGAGAAGGTGGAGCTGTAGTGGGGCAGTGGGGTGAATATGCTTCCCCTTGCTGCCTTAGGCAGCAGGGATTCCTGCGTTCAGGAGCTATTGAATCTTATTTTCTACTCTTGGGTAAATCTTGAGTGCAGCCATATCCAGCAAATACTCAGAAGCACATCGACAATTCTCCTCCAGTACTCAGCAGTGAAATACCTAATGACACTTTAAGTGGTCTTTGCTGTTACCTTGCTGGAAAGACTGCTGCTGCTGTGAGGGTGGGCACTATTCCATGCTCTGCAGGCTACCCTGCCTTTGCCTGGCTGGCATTTTTGGATGCTGACATTGCACCGCAACCTTGAAATGCTTTCTGAGCCTGGGCTCTGAAGTTCAGTGATGGGATTGTGCAGGTTTGTATTTTACATGAGCAAACAAAATTATTGCCATCCCATTAGGACAGTCAAAGGTGTAAGCTTACAAATTATGGTTTCTGTAAAGGATTTCAGTTATTAGTAAGAGTTGCACTTAAAACTGTAGCATGTTTGATTAAATCATAGGTAAAAAATTAAAGTGAGTGAAGATATTTGTGTATTATCGTTGTACTAAAACAATACAGGAGTGGCAAGTTGGTCCGACTTTCCTGATCTGTTCCTGCAGGTTCTCAGTAAACAAAAGGATATTTGTAGTTGGGTTTGGATTATACGGATCCATACATGGGCCAACGGATTACCAAGTAAATATACAGGTAATTCTCTTTCCTACGTTAAAAATATTTGCTGCTGTAGGGACTAACTTACACATTTTAGTGAATATGTAACAAAATCTTAAGTTAGAAGGGACTGTGTTTTCTAGATAGTGTGGTTGGCAGATGTGGTGAGGGCCAGATGGGGCACTGGGGATAAGAGGGATTATTGCTCTTGATTTTATGCAACCTCCCGTTGCATGCGTCACTGCAGTATCGCCTGAAGTCCACTCGCAGCCTTTGAAAATACATCTTGGAGAGTTGTGACACAGTTTGAGAAGAAGCTGTGCATGTTTTCCCACGCCGAGCAGGCCAGGCCAATTCTGCCTGGCAGTAGTTGGGTGCTGCAATAGTACTTTGATCGTCTTTTGCTGCGAGCTGTACAAATGCAGTGGAGCAGCCACGATTCAACAAAGGAAGAGAAAAAAGCAATTGCTGTGTCTGTGCTGGGCCTGTGCAGTGCTGATGTGCAGCCTCATGTCATCAGTGTCCTGTTTGAGATGATGAGTAGGACTGAGGGAGACTTGGTTGTCTGAACTCTGTCATGATCTTGTGCAAAGAGTGGGGTGGCTTATGGAAATCTTGTGTGCCTTGTTCTGGATGTGTGTACATAACCTCAGTCTGGATCACTTGAGAAGAACCAGCCCCAGGAAAGTTACCCCAGCACAGCACAGCTGAAGTGACAAGCACAGTCTGTCAGCACTTCTTCCATAATTGTCAGGGTCTCCTTCTGGTGCCCCTGAGCTCTTGGAGGAGAAAGGCAAGTGAAGATCTAAGCGCAGAACGTTGGCCTGCAGTCCTCTGCCAGGCTTCAGGGTAAGGAGGGATTGTCTTGGGCTGTCTGGGACCCAAGCCCACAGTTGTTTGGTGTGATCACAGCACTGAAGACGGACATAAGTAATGGGATAGTGCAGTTGTAATGGCGGTGGTCAAACTATTGAGTCCCTCAGATTCAGTCCAGTTCAGGCGATAACACCTCTGCTGGTGCAGGGCAGCGTTCAACTAACTGTGGAGGTTAAAAGTTAACACGTGTCTTGCAGATCATCCACACAGACAGTAACACAGTCCTGGGGCAGAATGACACGGGGTTCAGCTGTGACGGATCATCAAACACATTCCGGGTCATGTTCAAGGAGCCTGTTGAAATTTTACCCAACGTCAACTATACAGCATGTGCTACTCTAAAGGTACTGTACTGGGGCAGCATGGGTAGAAGACACAAGATAAAAACAGGTGAAAGCAGGCTTCTTTAGTCCCTTCAGTGCAACATGGTTCTTGCTCTGCATTTTTCAAGGATTGTAGTATAATTTCGAAGGTCTGCTCTGTAGTCCTTCACCTGGTGGTGCAATAAGCACGTTCACCACCAGCATTCAGAGTTGTTTTTTAACTTGTCTTGCAAGTGTACGGTAACTAACAGGCTGCATTAGTGATGAAGTGATGGGATTTTTCTTTTAGTATATACAGATAAACTGTCAGTTCTGCAGGCATGTAATCCAGAGCCTGCCTGCAGTGGCTTAAAAAAGTTGATATTTAACTGTTGAGATCTGGGTAAATGTAGTGTTAAGTTCTGACAAAGACGAGAACTTTGCTCAAAATACCTGAGGTGCAAGAACCAGAAAGAAAAGGGAGGTGCTGAGATCTCCAAAGCTCATAGCTTCAGGCCAGGCTGTGAGGCCAAACCTCCCAGAGTGTGCCTGGGCAGCAGGGTCCTGTGGGGCTGCGATCCCTGTCTTGATCTATTCTTGTCTTCTGTGACCATCACAGGGTCCAGATTCCCACTATGGAACCAAAGGACTGCGCAAAGTGATCCATGAATCACCAACAACAGGAGCCAAAACCTGCTTTACGTTCTGTTACGCGGCTGGGAATAACAACGGCACTTCTGTGGAGGATGGACAAATCCCAGAGATCATCTTCTACACATAGTGCAGCTGCGGAGCTGGCTCTGGACTCTTCCGTTCTCTTCCCCGTGACCTTCCAAACTAAATTTCTGGCTGAGTTTGACCACACCTATTGGAGCCACACTAGCCAAAGGTCTCAGTAAAATCATTTCAAAGCTCATGTTTTGCCTTGTGCTAGTGATTCTGCTGCTATCACGTACCAGACTAACTGGTATACCAGTATCATTGTAGGTTGTCTGTGGCTAGTCATTTTTCACTTTACTGATTAATCCTATCTAACAACATGCGTTTTTTTGACTGTAATGAATGTAGATGCTTTTCCACCAGTCAGAAGCATGGAAACGAGTGGCTCTGGTTGTGGTTATACTTGCTGTGAGGAGAGAATCCTGCAAAAAGACACGGTCAAGGGCTGTGTGGCCCATCCTCTTCTGCTCTAGCTCAGCAGTCGAGGCGAGACGGTTTGCCATGCCTGCCCGGCAGCGCCGCTGCAATGGCAGGGCTTGGCCAGCCCGTGCCTGGCACCTTCCTTCCCGCCAGCCACGGCACGTGCGGCCGCCTTCAAAAAGTTACAGAAAGTGGCCTTTTCCCTGAGGCTTCACTGTTTCAGCACTACATGGTCTTGAGGGAGACCTCAAAACTAGAGCGCCTCTGGAGAGACTGCGGCGTTTTCATGCTATTCTCACTAGTTTGTGACAATCCTTTACCTTGGGCAGTTGGTGACAGTGAACCGACCTCCCCTGCGGACGGCCCGTGGCCCTGCGGAGTCGGGAAGGGGCAGTGGCTCTGGCCGGGCAGGCTCTTTCCTCCCCTGCCTGCAGTGTGCTGTGCTGGGGCCTGGTGATGCTTCTTTCAAACTCCGTAGTGTGTTTCAAACGATGGGTGTTCCTCAGATAACCCCCGTGCAGCGTTCAGCAGCTGGGTACCTGTACTAGGCGTTACTGTGCTAATCAAGTCCTTTGCAGATAGTGCTGGGGTTTGTCAGCTGAAGCAAGCAAGGGAACTTGCCTCACCTGGCCCCCCGTTCCTGTGTATTGCTGCTGTTTTCATGCACGTTTCAATGCATTTTTCTCTCTGTTTGTTTCTGTGCATTGCTAACCCAGCCCTGGGCCACTTCAGAGCCTTCTGCCCTGATGCGAAATAGGAAGAGAGGCTTGATATGCAACTGCCTGTTACCTAATAACACAGCAGATGGATGAGGATTTATGAAACAGTTTAGGAAAACATCAAAGATTCTCTGTTTGCCTGTATATGTTTGCACAGTCTGCCTGTTTGGACAGGCGCAGGAGGAAGATGCGGTATTTACAAATATCACTTGTCTTTGGGCCATTGGGCTCAATAATCTTGAAGACGCCCCCTTCTTACCTGTTCGGGGCCGATTGCTTTTCCCCATAAGCAGGTCCGACTGTGGCTGGGCAGTGAAGGCGCTGTCCTGCCGGGGAGGAGGTGGGTGGCTCGTGCTTGTGGTTGCCTGACCAGCTTCACAGCCGCTGCCCACTGGTGAAGACTACGAGACTATTTCTTCCCCCTGCTCTGCAGAGGAAGCTGTAATTAAAACCCTGCTTGGCAGCGTGGCCAGAGCCTTCCAAAGTCTGCACGGGACTTGCTGGCAGGGGTGGTGCTGCCTCAAAGCTGAGGTTGCCCTTTGCAAAACTCCCCCTCTGCTCCAGGCACGTGAAGCTGTTGTAACTCACCGGGCAGCAGTTGCCACCATACTTAGCTGCTAGAAGTTGAAACCTAGTCGTCCTTCGCCGGTGCGGATGGCTCGGTGCCTGCTCACTTGCTGGGGAAATGACATCTCCTCCTCTTGCTCCCTGCGGTTGGGCTCTGCCCTCGGTCCGTGGCTGGCCGGGTATCTCCTCATCAGCAGCGCAGCAGTAATACTGTCAGGAACGCCCTGCACCTCCTAACCAGTAGCTATTAGAGATGTCAATAGTGTGTTACGTTCTCTAGGAAGACGTTGTAAGATGTGTATATTGTAAGCCTGCTTCAAGGTAGGATGTTTTTAATATGGCCAGTACTAAAAAAAAAAAAAAAAAAAAAAAAAAAAAAGGAAAAAAAAAAAGAAGAAAAAAACCGATGGGTCCATGACTTCATTACTGAACCTGACTCTGTGCAATGCAAACAGTGTTGTGAGATGGATGAACAGGCTGGGCACACTCCTTCCTGCAGGGCAGGCAGCCCGTTGGGATGTCTGTAGTTGTGCCTGCTCTCGCCTCCCGCCTCTGCCCCTTTTCTCAAAGGTTGTGGGAACTTCACTACTGGCACCCAAGAACCATGTCAGGGCCTGCGCCTTCCCCGGGGTAGGCTGTCTGCTGTGGATGCGGCACCTCGGGGCATTCTGTATATAGGTGGTAATAGCGGTAATAATTGGAATTTGAAAGAAGCAAAGCTGTGTGCTTGGCTGTGGAAAGAGCAGGACTTGATAGCAGGGCTTGCTCAGCTGAGGTAGGCGCCTCCTTCCTGGCTCTTCCCTGGAAGCATCTGGTTTTAGTACTATTTTGTTATGCAGAGTCTCTTCCCAAACCCACCCTTCCCACCATCACCCCACAAGGTAGGTCTGGTAGCGTGTCGGGGAGGGAGAGGAGTCAAACTCTGAACTACACCTGAGCAACTTCTGTTCTTACGGCTTTTACGCAGTTTGATGCAATTCTGGCTTTTGTAGATAGATGAATGTAAATCATTGTTGGACATGCCTGTTTCCAAAAGTATGAGACATTCTGTTGTACCACGTCACCTTCCGAGCAGAGCTGGGACTGTCTCGACTCCAGTGCTATATTGATGAATGTATCCGATGCTCTTGTTCAGTGTTCACACTCTGCTTTTGGCCAGCTTTGTGATTTGTAAATAGGAAATCAATAAAGACATTCAGGTTGTCTTTACAAAAGTTTCTTCATGATTTGAAGAGAGCTGATGGCTGCCAGTGTGTCAAAGGAAAGGCGGATGGGGGGATCTATCCTGAGCTCGTTCCTGGCCCTTCTCCCCCAGCCAAGGGCACAAGGTCCTCAGCTTCCTCTTCTGTGGTGCGTGGGATGAGTTGGACTCTCAGGAGTCCCAAGAGAAAGACGGATCACTGCTTGGGAAGCCCAGACCCTCTGGGAAATGAGGTTGTGGAGCCTGTGTTTCTCTGGGGGAGGAGAGCAGGAGGATGCTGGGTGGGTGTTAGCCCTTCGATTTAGCGTGTTATTTATGACTGAATTTCTTTCGCCTTGATTGAAGGGTTTTGGCAATTAAACATGCGTTAAAAGCTGCCCTGGCCTTTGCAGGGGTCAGTCTGGGTCTTTGAAAGCAGGGATCTTGCTGTGAGTGAGGGGTAAAGGGCAGCTGCCCTGCCCTGTCTGCTCAGGCAGGACTGGAAGGCAGTCCTCCAGCTCCCCCCACCCGCATCAGGGCTGCGGAACCCCCTTTTGTAGAGCCCTGCCTGTGGCTGGACCGGGCTCCAGCTGGGAACTGCCCTCCTGAGCCACCAACTTCCCCACTCACCGGGTTTTTAGAGGAACATCCACTGGGAGCCCTGGGGAGAATCAGGCTGGGCAGGGAGCTGCCTGCAGCCATGAGCCTCCCTGCTGCCCCCCCCCCCCCCCCCCCGACCTCCCCCAGCTTTCCTCCTGCTGTTTCACATGAAAAAGAAATGAGGGGGATGTATTTTAAGCTCGGTACTGTTTAGCTGCATGAAAGGCCGGTGCACAGTGCGTGGCTGGGGAGGTGGCCCTCTGCTAGGGACGGCCATGGAGGAGCAGGGGCAGTTTTCCCCAGGGATGGGGAACCCGCTGCTGGTGGAGCCTCAGATGGAAAGGGGGGGGGGGTGCTGGTCAGTGTCCCCACCCTCAGGGCCATGCAATCAAATGCAGAAGAATGCATAGGTTTTTAAAGATTTTTTTATTTTATTTTTTAATTGTTTTTATTAAAAAAAAAAGCCCCTAAATTCTATGGCTTCCAGGAAGCATCAGAGAAATTTAAATGCCATTTCTGTACACTTTGTTTTAAAGCAGTAACTAAACTCGCAATGGAACAAACGCCCTCACGTACAATCTCAGTTTTTGGACTCCTCGCTGGAAGGACAGTAAGTCCTGGAGGCCGGGCCGCTGTCCTCGGCTGCCCCCGCAGCCCTGCTCGCAGCTGCCGGTGGCAGAGGGTGCAGATGGAGCTGGGCAAATGCCCACAGCCATGTCCCTTCCCCTCCACGGCTCCTCTTCGGCCTCCGCTTGCGTTGGTCTGAGCCGATGCTCTAAGAAGGGTCTGCTTCCAGTGAAAATTTAAGGCGATTTTTTTTTTTTAAATTTTTTGTTTTGTTTGTTTGCCTCGTTGGGGAAACAAGGTCAAACGTTGCATGTCACCCCTCCCCACCGTGGCCGGGGGACACAGCAGCAGCTGGGGCTGCCCTGGCCCCTCCTGCCCTGCTGCAGCCCAGGAGAAGCCAAAGCCGGGGTCAATCCCAAATTTAGGAAGAAGAGGGGCCATGGCGCAGTGCCCTCCCCAGGGCCCCCATGTGCAGCTGTGGCCCATGGGTGCCCAGGCAGGGTGACATCCCCCAACCCCCAGGCTGGCGCAGCCCCCCCCCATGATTTGGGGTCTCCAGCCACTCCCAGAGATGGTCAGTTTGGCCAAATGTTTCAAAGCAGCCACAGATGGTCCCATCCCCCTCCCCCCCCCCCCCCCCCCCCCAAGCCTCAGCACAGCCTCAGCCCCTCTCTTGGGGCAGAACAACAGGGTTTTGGTAAAGATAAGTAAAAGTGTGCCTTCCCCCCCCACAATGTGTCACGATCAATACACACAACAGCGCACGGGTTCAGTCATGTGGGGAAGCTGCAGTGCCCTGGGGGTGGTGAGGAACAGGGGAGCGGTGGCGGGGGTGTCTCCGTGTGTGTGGATCTCTCTGTGTTCGTGTTCATGTCCATGCATTTGTGTGTAAGTTGCAAAAACTCCAGGTTTTCCCCAGCGCAGGCGGCAGGACGCCACGCCAGCAGCTCCGGCAGTGTCGGCCCACCCTGACGCCCTTCGCCGTGTGCCTCCATGCCTGCCCACCCTGGCCATGGCCCACCCTGCGCCTGCTGCCGCCCTGGAGAGCAACGCCGGGGCCCGCTTTGACACGCAGCAAACGGTCTGAAAAACTAAAGAGGCCAAAAAAAAAACCACTGCCCCTGCGCCACTGCAAATACCTAAAACTGTCAAGGAAATGCATGGAGCCGTAAGACATCCCAGCGCCAGAGATGAGGCTGCTTTGCTTTTCCTCCGTGCGCTGCCAGCTCCCTTCACGGGTCCCTTTGGTCTCAGCCAGGTGACCCTGGCAGTGGCCGCGGCAGTCCGGTGCCCAGCCGTCCCTGTCCCCACGTCCCCCAGCCCCCAGGATTCCTTGACCTGTTCCTGGCAAGACCAAACTTCGCCTGTATTGCTAGCAAAAGTGCATCGTAAAATGAACTGTAAACGCATTTCCTCCCCACCCTGCCCCTCCCCCCGCACGCACCCCAGCACCTCTCACCGTACCAGAGACCGCACCGCTCGTCATCAAAGGCGTTAACGAAGGGGGGGACACCCAATGGGGGACGCAGGGTGGGGGGGGCCTAAAGGAAGAGCAGAATTCGGTAACACTGAAGATGACGGTCAAAGACTGACAACTCAGCACTCTGCACCGAGACTCACTTTAAATTAACTTAAGAGACAAAGAAGCAACAGAAAAAAAAAAAAAAAAAAAAAAATTCCTCCTTAGCCCACTGCTCTCGAAATTGTCTTCTGCTTCTTCTGACAGCGACGGTTCAGAGTCTGTAGAGTTGATCCCCATTTTCAAACTAGTTATAGACTCAAAAGCAAGTGACGCTGTGGATTTGTTTCGGGGTTTTTTTTTTTTTTTTTTTCGTTTTGACGGACGCAGGAACTTCAGCGAAGTCGGGCTTGGTTCGAGTAAACGGCCACGCGCTGGGCGAGTGGCGGAGGAGAGGACAAGCAGTTTGGGGAGGCCCCGCTCCCCGCCTGCGCGTGGGGCGCTGGGGGAGGCCGTCCAGCTCGGCCTCCCCCCGTCCCCGTCCAAACTGAGGGGCCGCCGGCACCGGCTCCGCAGGTCAAGATCCAGCCACGGCCAGAGGGAGAGGAGCCATCGCGCACGCCGCTCCACCCGGCCCCGGCAGCTCACTTGCGACGCTTGGTGGTTTTCCTCTTCCTTCTTTTGAAGAAACAGCAGCACCTGGGGACGGAGGGGACCCCATCAGCGCCCGGGCCTGGACAGGGATGGGCTCAGCAGCCCTGTGGTCAGGGCAGAACCGGTGGCGGGGACGGAAGCCCCTCAGCGTGTTGGTGAGACCCCGTGGGCAGAGCTGCTCCAGGAAGTGCCCCTGGTACGTGGCAGCAGCTGGACTGGGAGCACCGCAACGGCCATGGCAAATGATACCTGCCACAGCGAGTGACACCGGCCAGGACAAGTGACACTGGCCACGGCAGGCAACGCCAGCCACAGCAAATGCCAGTGGCCAGAGCCGGGGCCAGGCAGGGGCTCCCGGAAAAGGGATGGCCCCAGATCCGTGCACGCACGAGCGTCGGGGCTGGGCAGGGCGAGGTGTGAAGGGGCCGGGAGTGGCGGTGGCCCTGCAGGGACACCCCTCGTGGAGTGCCAGGGAAGAGTGGTAGTTACTCGCTCTAGGCCTGGGCTGTTTCTCCCTGGAGGGGACTGGACAAGGCATCGCACATCGCAGGGCATCTGCCAAAACCCGCGTTCATCCCGGCCCCGATGAGAGGGTGGCAGTGGGGCTGTGTCCTTACTTTGTATCGTCTGTCACCTCCACCTCGGTGGGGGCTGTGATGGGGGCGTTTGAATGTCCTGCCGTCGGGTCGTCCGTGTTCAGCTCTCCGTTGGTGGAGCTCATCACCTGGGGAGAGGCAAGCGTCAGTGTGGGGCGGCCCACGGGGCACAGGCCGGTCCTTAGCCTCGTCCCCCACTCCGCGGCAGCTGTGTCCTGCAGAGGTGCAGCCCCAGGAGGCGGCACAGCCCCCCCGGCCCTGCGTGAGCCAGGAGCACCGAGGTCCCCACACAGGGCAGCAGGACGATGCCCTCACCCGGACAGTGGGTGCTCAGCCTCAGTGCTGAGCACTCCCAAGCAGCCCCATCGCATAGAGGCATTCGATCCCCTCGGTGTCTCTGGGAGGATCCCAGCTCCTGGGAACGCCTGCACACCCTGCCAGGAGAGGGGCTCGCTGGCAACCAGCTCCAACACGCCCAGGAGACATGGCCCCACGAGGCTGTTTGTTAGCTCCAAGGAGACCTTGCCACGGCCACATGGCGAGCAACTAGACACAGCTCTTGCTCCCCAGCCCCAAGCCCCAGCACCGCTGGGCCCTGTGGGACTCAGCCCAGTGCCCACCCTGCAGGCTCCTGCCGGCCTCAAGGTGCCCCTGAGCTCCTGCCCGCTCGCTGGGGCAGAGGGGCCATGCACAGTGCCAGGGCCGGGAGGAGATCCAAATCACCAAAGCAAGGACGGGGTTGGCATAGACAACTGGGACTTGCCTGAAACCCCCCTCCTGCACCTGCTGCCCCCAGGCAAAGCCAGGAGCTCCCTGGGGATGCACAGGCCAAAGGATTGCCAAGCTGCTCGTCCCTGGCAAGGAGGATCGGCCTTACCCAGACTCATGGAGGAGCTGCCATCTGACAGCCACAGTGCCCAGCCAGCAGGGCTACGTCAAGCTACAGCCCCCTGAAACAAGCCCAGAGACCCCTGTGCGTCACCAACACCCCCCCTGCAGTGCCGGGTGCAGGCGGAAGACGGGGTGGGGGTTTGCAGAGCGAGAGCGGGGAGCAGCCACCGTGGCAGGTAGGGGATGTGGTACAGGAGGAGCAGGGCAGAGAACAAGCTGGCCCCACGGTCTGCCCCGACCCTGCAACAGCAGCGGCGGGAGCCGGGCCCGAGCCTGGGACCGAGCACCAGCAGAGATTCACCACGGAGCAGCAGGAACGAGCAGCAGCGGCAGGGACGGAAGCAGAGACGGAGGAAGCAGCGCGGACCCAGCCGGGGCGGGGGGACCCATCATGGATGCCCCACCATCCACGTGGGCTGGACCCCACCAGCCCAAGAGGGGCTGAGCGGCAGAGGCTGCGAGGGCGGCGAGCACGTGGCCGACGGCGTGAGCGCAGGACCGAGGCGGGGAGATGAGGCCGAGGACTGCCCACGGAAAGGGAGGAGAAGCAGGACTCGAAGCCGTCGCTCCAGTCAAGGAAGGCACAGGGGAGTCCCCGCATGGGATAAGGCCGCATTGTCCGGCACTGCTGGGATGAGCAGCACTGGGAGCAGAACCCAGTGCCCACCTGGCTGCTCGTGCCAACGCATGGCACAGAGCCAGCACCTCATCCATCTCTAACCGCCCTCCAAGTCCCACCGGCAGCACCAAGGGAGCCCAGCAGCACGCTGGGAAGCAGCACCAGCCTCGTCTGCGAGCTGTGAGCATCACGCACCACAGGGACAGGGCAGCACGTGTTGCAGCCTAGGCAAGACCCTGGGCATGCGTGGCCTCGATGCCGCCCCAGGGCAGGGGAGCAGGGCTGATCCCCTGGCACGGCCAGCAGACACACGTTGGCCCGCGCCCGGCTGTGCAGGCAGGTCGCGTGGTGCAGGTTGGCTCTGCTCCCTCCCATGCCCGCCCCTGCCCTCGGCGCGTGGTTGCATGTACCTGGACGGACCCCCCGAGCCTGCCGGCTGCCAGGTGAGCTCCCAAAGGCTCCTCGGCAGGCTGCCCACCGGCCTGAGGATCCCACAACTCCGTCCCCTCGGGCGGCTGCTCGCGACAGGCAGGAGGAACAGAATGAAAAGAAACAAAAGAAAAGAGGAAGAATGGGGAAGAGAAGGGAGAGGTGGAGGGAAGGGGCAGGGAGAAGAGTGGCAAAGGGAGTCGAGAAAATAAGACATGCAAAAGCAAAAACATGACCGGAGCAGCTCAAGTTTGTGATTGCGGAGGGCACTCGCACAGCACCGTCCTGGCGGCTCCCCAGAGTGGTCCCCGCAGTGACACCATGGGTCTGCATCCTCCCTGCCACATACACGCACACCCCCGCCCCCAGCAATGGAGCTGGGCTCTGGGCATGTCCTCTCTGGGCAGCTGAGGGCACAGCACCCCACAGAGCACGGCCAGCCCCACATAGGGCTGGTGGCTGCATTTCAGAGCAGGCTGGGACAGCAGTGCCGCTCGCTGTGTGGGGAGATGCAACCAGGCCAAGGCAACGCTGCCGGCCACTCTCCTGTGAGCGCAATGTTCTGAGGCCGACGCAGATCTTTGCGGGGTGACTGTGAGGAAGCGAGCTGTGCTGCTCCTCGAGGGCACAGGCTCCTTAGCTGTCCCACAGCGAGGGAGCACCCTGCTCCCAAACCCTCGCCATGGTGAGTATGGCACAGGCCCACAGCTGCTGGGGGCCCCTGCATTCCCAGGTTGGAAACTGCTCCCACGCTGTGGGAGTTTTGTGCTTTGCTTTTCCCACTGCTCTCGAGAAGGGATGTCGAACACAGCATCCCTCAGATGCTGGAGGCAGAAAGCAGACCTTACTGGGAGCAAGTTCCCAGTAACAAGCCAGAGGCACTTTGAAGACGTTGTCCTCTCCCTAAGGAAGTGCTGCCCAGCTGCTGGCCAGTGAGAGCCAGGGCTGTCCCAGGCTCCCTGTGCTTGACCAGGAGCAGCAAGGGGCACTGTTGGGCCGATACATGGGTGAGGGAGGACAGGATGCTGCACCCTTGGTTCCAGCGTGTTTGCGGGTGCTCTGCTCCCCGTGGAAGTTCAAGGCAAGAGGACGAGGGTCTGTACAGGACTGCTGGGGAAACGCATGAGGTTTGCTCTTGATGGCAGCAGTCCCAAAGCCGTGTTTCCTTCACCAGGGTAGGACAGGCCACGGCACCAGAGAAGGGCCGGGCAGCATGGTCCTTTCCCACAGCAGCCCAGGCAGGGAGCTGCCTGCACAGCTCTGCCCATCTCCCTGCCCGCGGCTGCTCCCAGCTCGGCCCCATGTGCCCTGCCAGTTCCCAGGGCAAAGCCAGCCTCTCTCCCCGGCACAGGGCCACACACTGCCAAGCTGCCCCATGAACCCCTCCGAGGCCCAGGCAGCCCCCTCCCTTGTCCCGTGTCCCTGCCCCATTGATGAAAGTGGCACCGTGAACAGAGCAGCAAGTTACCCCCGTGGGGACGCGGCACTGGGGACATCTTCCTTAGAACAAGGTGGCTCAGCCTGTACCGTGCCCACACCCACCGGCCAGCACTAAACCCTGCAGCTTGCCAGCTGAAGCCCAGGCCTGGCGCTTCCCCGCCATGCTACAGCCTCCCACGGCTGCTTCCTCCCACTTCTGCCAGGCCACCTGGCACAAGGGCCACTGCCTTGGTCCCCCTGCTAGCCACAGACCCAGACCAGCAGGGAGGAAGCCCTCCCACAGACAGCACTGAGGAAAAAAAGGATGTCCCAGTCCCTTCCTCCATCCAGAGGCCCTGCTGGGCTCTGTGGGTCTGTGGAGCAGAAAACCCGACCAGCGCAAGACCGTGGTCCCGTGCTCCAGCCGGGGCAGTGCCGCCACTCACCTGGTGTTTGGTGTGTGGCTGTGCTTTGTCTCTGTTCGGTGGCTGCACCTGCACCTCGCTGTGCATCGTGCCAATGGGAGTGGGCTGGGGACATGACAAAGACAACATCAGCCACAGCACAGCAGTCCTACCACCGCCCCACACCCCCTGATCCAATCTCTGGCCAAACATGCAGAATACCCCAGAATTGGGGCCCGATCCCAGCCCCCATCCCGGCCCCAGCAGCACCACGAGGTGCCAACGTGACTGCTGGGTTCCTTTTAGCTCCAGAAGCCTCAAATTTCTGTGTCACAGCTTTAACTCATTGGCACAACAGCCCCAGCTTGGAGCTGGCTGCTGGTGTCTGGTGAGGACTGGTGGAGCTGATCTGTCAGGCACGGACATGCATGGCAGGGACAACTGCCGACCTGCATCCTCCCTGGCTGCTGCCACAGACCATGCTGACTCCCCATCATGCTACCCACCGCCCCCTCGGTGCCCTGGGGCCCAGCACCCTCTGCCCGACCCAGCTCCCTCGCCACTCACCAGTGGTTTCCCTGCCCAGTCGTATTCATAGTCGAACACGTAACCGTTCCTCTCGAACAAGTCTGTGAAGAGCTTCCGCAGGTAGTCATAGTCAGGCTTCTCGAAGAAATCCAGCCGCCGCACATAGCGCAAGTACGTGGCCATCTCCTCTGCAGGAACAGGGTGGGCTCAGTTGGGGCAGGGGGACAAGATGCCAGGCCAGCAGGCTCTGGGGCCAGGCTGGGGACAGGGACAGGCCATGTAGAGTGCCCTCACCTGGGAAGTTCTCACAGAGCACCTCCACTGGAGTGGCTCTTTTGGTGTCGCCGATCTTCTGATACCTCTCCTTTAGCGTGTCAGCCTGGCAGAGGCAAGGAGCAGGTCAGCATGAGAGGGGAAGGTCAGGTCAGAGAGGTCACACCACAAACGGTTTCTTGGTCCCCCTTTTCCAGCTAACAGCAAGAGCTCATTCCCAGGGAATACCCTCACCCAAGGCAGGTCTGGAGGATGAACACCAGGGCGTGCGGTTCCAGGACAGCCACTGTGAGAGCAGCTGGGATACCCGCAAAGTGGGGGGACACAGAGAGGGGGACACCTACAGCCACTCAGCATAGCAGGGGCCTGGCACAGACCTCAGAGCAACAGCCCCTGCATCTGGTGGGATGCCAACCCTCCAACACCCTGGGGGCCAGAGCTTCTCCTCCCTCCATGATGCCGCCCATGCCAGGGCAGAGCCAGACCCACGGGGCAGCTGTGCTGTAAGAGACTGAAAGAGTTAATGCTTCAAACATTGTGGTGGGGCAAGTTCTGCCTAACAACGAACTCTGCAAGGAATTCTGAATTCAACACGACTCCCTGGTCTGTCCAAGTCGTGACACGTGCCCAGGGACAGCGGAAGCTGGCAGTTACCTTGAGGCCTTGCCAAGGGAGGCTCCCGCGGAGGAAGTACATAAACATGTGCCCTAATGCTTCCAGGTCGTCCCTGCGGCTTTGTTCTGCATGGAGGAAGAGACACGGGCATGTTCCCACTACAGCCACTGTCTGTGTCCCCACCAGACCCTGCAGCACCCCAAGTCCCCTGCCAACATCCCAGGCTGAAAAGCAGGAGAGGCAGTTTGTCCCCAGCCCCACCTCTGGCAGGGGGGAGCTCACACCCTGTAGTCCCCTTCCCTCTCCCTTTTGGCCAAGAGGCAGGGCTGGCCACACGGTGCGCACACACCTTTCCCGAGGTGGGTGTTGATGCTCATGTAGCGTGCTGTCCCTGTCAGGCTCTTGTGCTCTCGGTAGGGGATGTGTTTTTTGGTCTCGGGGTCAATATACTCTTTGGCCAGGCCAAAATCGATGATGTGGATGGTGTGCTGCCGCTTGCTGCCCGGCCGCCCCACCAGGAAGTTCTCTGGCTTGACGTCTCTGTAGATCAGGCTTTTGGTGTGGACGTACTCCATCCGTGTGATCTGGGGGCAGCAGGAGATGTCAGCACCACAGCAGAGATGCACCGTGTGTCCTGCATGCCTCCCTGCACCCTCCTTCCCTGGGGGACAACCTCAGTCCGGCCGCATCTCGGACACACAGTGAGAGACGCTTGTTTGTGCTCAGAGGGGGTGAGGGAGAGCCCTCCTACACCAGGGAGAGGGTGAGGTATGGAGGGAGGTGGTCTGGCATGTGCCAGCAGGCAGTGCCTCCTGTGGCCTGCCGGGTGCTGGTTCACCTGTCCTTCCCCTCCCCTTCCCTGCAGGGTCCCCACGCAGCCACTGTGCCCACACATCACCCCGCTCCCTTGGGGCAGTCTGCGGCTAGGCGGGCCGGGGTGAGCTGTGCAGAGCCACAGGTGAGGTGGAGATGCCGTGCTCACCAGCTGGATCGCGATCATCAGGACGGTCTTGAGTGTGAAGGTCCGATCACACAGATCAAAGAGATCTTCTAGGCTGGGTCCTAGCAGCTCCAACACCATGGCATTGTACTTCCCGCAGGGGCCAAAGTAGTAAACCTGAGGAATTCCTTCTGCAAGAGACAGAGCAGGGGTTGTCAGGGATTGCAACAGGGCTGAGCAGCACACAGCCACGCTGTCACAGCCATGCCACTGCTGGAGTTGGGACAGGGGGCTGCAGATGGGGGGGGATGTCTCTGCACTGCCCTCCCTCGGCACCACAGTGGCTCTGCTCTTGGCACAAGGGCAAAGGAGGCAGCTCCATCTGCATCCCTGACTCTGCTGCGGGGGAGGTGGGGGGAAAGAACTAAATAAAAAGGGATCAAAGATTAGATGTGGCTTTGTGTAAAATCGGCCTCTCCCAGCCGAGCAGATGGGCAGGAGCTGCTCAGGCCGGGGAGTGAAGTTGCAGTCACATTTATAGGAAGCCTCCCTTTCCTAGCAGGGTCGCCCAGGCAGCCAGCTCCCCATGGCAGCTCAGCCTGGCCCCATACCTGCATTGCCGAGCTGTTTGTAGAACCGATACTCCAGGTGCAGCTGGGGGGCCCGGGATTTTATGGGTTCCTTGGAGGAGAGAAGGAGAACAGTTAAGTCTGTTGCAGGGAGCAGGATGTTAGGGAGGTCTGGGTGTCAGACACCTCCTTCACATGCTGGACTGAGAACATCTGCGGTTGAGATGAGAGCCTCAGGGGACAACGAGAGAAAACCAGCCCATATGGGAGACAGATCCAGCCCCTCCAGAGAGATCCGGGTGCTGGGGCAGACACTAATGGGAGCAGGTATCAGTGGGGACCACCCTCTCCTGGAGGTCTCTCTGCCGCTGCCACCGGCTGAGTGCAGCACAGGCCACAGGGAGGTCCTGGAGAAGCAAAGACCTAGCTCTTCTCTCCCCGGGCCCAGATCACCCCACCTGCAATGACGCGTGTTGCTTTGCCTGCCCTCAATTCCTAGCAGTGAGCACAGCTTCCCTGCGCACCCACCCATCCACCACATACTGCAACCCGCTCGGCTTGACCCGCTCTAACAACCTGGGGAGGGTGAACAATCTGCTTCCCAGGCGGCCTGAACATCACCACCCCCGACCACCGGAGGGACTCACCAATTTGATAGCTACGTATTCATTCGTGTAGAGGTTCTTTCCTGCAGGGAGAGACACAAAAAAGGCAACTGAAAACAAGTGAACCTTTACATTAACCCCACATCACACCCACCGCAGTCCCCGAGGGCTCCTGGGCTGCAGAATGTCCAGAACAGGTTCGGTGGCTCCCACAATACATAAACAGGCCTCAAGGCATGAGCAGGAGCAGGAACCCACTGTGGGGAGTTGCAACATGCCTGTTAATTACCCCCAGATGGGGTAGGTGGATTCCTCTGGGATGGGCAGGCTGCTGGGGGGCTGGAGCCAAGTCTGCTGGGAGGGGGGCAGCATCCCAGTCTGGGCCTGCAGGGATGTGACTGGCCAAGGCAGGAACAAGGCTGGGACTTGCTCTTTCTCCCAGCCACAGCCCTGCATGGAGAGGGGCTGCCCTGCTCTGGGAGGGCTGTCCAGAGTCAGGGGACACTGCTTCGTGGGTGGCAGGACCACACAGAGGTTGGCAGGGAGGAAGGACCCTCAAGAGCACTGGGGCAGCTTGAGGCACTGCAGCTGGCAGTGGTTTGAAGACATCACAGGTAGGTGGAAATCCCTTCCCCAGAGCTTAGGACACTCCTGGGGATGGCACACGTGTGTGTGCGTGTGTGTGTGCACATGTATATGGCTCAGCCTCATCCTTCGGGATGCTCCCACCCACCCAAGGGTGCAGGGGAAGCCAGAAGCAGACCCACAGCATGGCCCAGACTATACGAGGAGGAGCTGATGGCACCGATGTGCTGTGGGGAAGGCCAGACGACTGCTTCCAGGAGCTCTTCAGGAGAGCTGAAAGGGCAGCCATGCTACCTCAAAACCCTGTAAATGACTTCCTAGAGAGCTCAGCACCTTCACAGGAGTTTTCACACCCATAACTACAGAAAGGCTGAACTAACGGTGTCCGCACATCACCCTGTTCACCCCAGAGAGCCAGGAGGGCATGAGGAAGGTGTTACACCTGGGAAGCATCAGTACAATCTCTGCCCCAGGTCCATAAAGGCAAAGACTGAAGAGTTTTACAGAAACATTTGAGGCCCCTTCATGACACCGGGGAGATGGGAGTTAACTGCAGCAGGTTCCCTTCCACTGCACGCAGAGCCAGCAGACACGCGATCCCACTGCCTGGCATGTGCGTATCTGATGGAGCTGCATCTGTCTCCTCGGATTTTCTCCAAGCAATTTGCTCAGGGAACAAGCTCCTCCTGGCATAAGATTTCATCTGCTCCGACTGCTGCTCTCCACCTGAAGCAGCAATAAATCCTCGTCGGGTGACATCAGAGCCAGCTGCTGAGCGCCAGAGTCAGCGGCAGGATTACGGGAAGAGGGATGAATGGGAGATATTAATGGAGCGGCTCCTCCCAGGGACGGGCTCTGCAGCCAAGGAGGGGCTCAATCCTGCTGCCTCGCTGACCCTCTCCCACCCCAGGGAACTGCTGCCAAGCCACTTTGTCTCCTGCCTCTGCAAAACCAAATCACTTCACAGCGATTAGGAAGTAGGTGATTTGCAAGGGAGAAATGTCTGGCTAACACAAGCGTATGCCAGACTGAGGGTTTTTGGCCCATCACGGACTGACGTTTGTTGGGGAGGAGGTAGGATATCCCCCAGATCCGTGGCTCCAGAGCTCAAGGAAACTCTCAGTTCATTGGGAACTTGATTGGGGCAGGGAAGAACTGAAATCTTGATGGACCCCAGTGCAGCTCCCTCACCCCTCCCATAAGCAGTCACCTCCCAACGACTTAACAGGGAGAGAAGGCAGCAAGCCGGCCAGGAGAAGTGCATGCAGGCAGCTTATCTTCCACACACCAGGACCTCTGTGTTTTGCAAACAATTGCAAGGGAGAGCAAAACAGCTACATGCATCAGCTGAGATGCAGGGGTAGGCAGAGCCCAGCCAGGCAGGCATGGCCCTGCCTGCGACAGTGGCACAGGGTCCCCACGTGCTCCCCAGCTAAGGTGGGCTCTGGCCTCAGGGCTGTACAGTTCAGTCCAAAAAAATCACTGCTGCCTTCAGGGCAGTAACGTGCAACCAAAAAACTCAGCTGGATTCTCCCTGAGGTTAGGCTGGGTCTAAAGAGGGAAAAAAGACCCACGGCAGGATACCTGCCACCCTGCCAGAGGTGCACTGCAAAAATGGCTCAGCACAGTAGGGAGGGAGAATGGAAGGAGGCAGGAGCATCCGCAGCAGTGCTGTGCTGGGTGAGGTCCACCCCGTCCCTGTTACATGGCATCT
This sequence comes from Haliaeetus albicilla, assembly GCF_947461875.1. Lineage (NCBI taxonomy): Eukaryota > Metazoa > Chordata > Aves > Accipitriformes > Accipitridae > Haliaeetus > Haliaeetus albicilla. The sequence continues at coordinate 39,873,779 of NC_091490.1, read as the reverse complement.
GTCCTGTCCCCACCACGCTGGCCCCCCTGTGGCTTGCTGGCAGAGAAAGCTACCCGCAAAAATGCTCTGGGAGCTGGCAGCCCTCTCCCAGCCCAAGAAACAAGTCCAAATCATTTGATATCCCCATGGATCCTCCCTTCCTGTAATGCTCAGAGGGCTTGGACAAAGCTGATAGAAAAGATGGGGGAGCAGAGAAAGCATGGATCATTGCTGCTGTCTAACCACCACCATCCTCTTCCCTGACAAAAGAACGTGCAAAGAGCAGAACTGGCCTATCATGAAGAAAAACAAAGCAACAGGAAAGAAAAAGTGAAAGAGCAAGGAGAGAGGGCTGTGGGGTCCTTCCCCCAGCAGGGCCCAGCCTATGCTGGCGAACTCCCCACTCCAGCTCCTGGAGCAGCTCCCATGGCCGCCCCCATGCTGCCCGCTCCGCTGAGCGCTCACTAACGATGATAACTTTAACACCTAAAATGTGTTGGAGTCTATGGACCGCCCCGGGGAGGACTCAAGCAGGCAGCACTGCAGGATTCATAGAAGAAAATGTGCTTTTGAAAGAAAAAAAAAAAAGAGAAAAGCATCAAGATGGGCGGCAGAAAGCAAATATTTGCATTTGCAGAGAGGCCTTTGCCCTGCTCAGTGCTGGCGGCACCTCTGAATCCAGCTGCCAACACCTGCAAGACTCGGCATGTCTGATCATAGCCAAGAGGAGGTGGCCAGACCTGGGGTCCCTATCGTGTTTAAAAGCCGGACGTGGCTGTGGCTTTCTCTTAACCCTGCGCTAACACCCAAATCATCTCCCTCGCGAAGGCGGATTTGGCAGCAGTGGAGTTCAGCACCTGCTCCTGCACATCATGGTGGCCTGAGGAGGAGCCGGGCTCTGTGCCGGGCTCCCAACCAGATCCCCATCCAAATGGCTTCCCCTGTGCCAGCCCCTCTGCCTGGTGCTGCCCCTTGGTCGTGGCACAGCGTGGGGCACAGCACCACACTGACCATGCCGGGAGCCTCTCCACTACAGCCCTGGTTGCAGCAGGAGCATGGAGTTGTGTCTAGGCACTGGGACCAGCAATTTGGCTTCTCTGGTCCCCAGGCAATGCAGTCGAGGAGTGCAGGAGAAGGCAGCTCTGTGCGAAGGCGGCCGGGCACCAGCCCAGCACTGCAAGCACCGCAGCCCCAGCAACACCAGCTGCATCAGTCCAAGTACTGACAGTTCCTTGGAGCATTGGGTTTTAATACCATTGGAATAAAAAAAAAAAAAAAAAAAGAAGAAGTTATTTTGGAGTTTGACCTTCCTCTAGAGGAGGCTGTGAAAGACCAAGAGGAAAAACAAGCGTGAGCCATTAGCAAGGGAGGCAAGAGGAACAGTTGGCAGGCAGCGTGTGGGCTCTGCTCTCCCACAGCCTACTCCAAAGACAGCCATGAGCTGCCTCCAGCGTGTGGCGGGTCTGCAGCTCTGACCAGCCAGCCGCCTTTTAGAGGTGGCTGAGCCCTTCACCACACATGCACATGTACGGAGGTCTCTGCCGAGCCAAAGAGAGAAGGGTGTCATGTGCAGCATGCTGACCCCAGCCTGCATTCTCTGAAGATATTTTTTGTGGCCCCCAAGAAGTAACCCATTGCAAGTACACAGGAGGCTTCAGGCCAGGGGTGAGAGCCACAGCTCAAGAGAGCTTGGGAATGTCCCCAGCACTCACAAGTGACCATTCAGCTGGGACATGGCCCCAGCCCAGCTGTAGTAGTGACCTGCTGCTGGCTCATACACTGCACAAGGACCTCCCCCCCCACCATTCAATTCCTTCCAAAATGCTGGTTTTACTTTTTTAAAAATAAGTTAATTTCCAGCTTTTAACTTTGAAGGAAAACAGACATTGTGTTTCCAAGCTACCATTAGAAATGAATGCACCAGACTGGGGGAGAGGGGTGAGCACAGGAAAGGGGCAAAAAGCACATTTGCAGAAGTTTACTGCAGGAATAACAGAAGCAGCAGCCTCTGCTGGGTCCCCATCCCTCCCCATACCCCACTCCTGGGCTGAGCATCGGCCTCAGGCCAGGCTCAGGAGGGGGCCATCAGGGAGGCCCCTGCCCAGGCAGCATGGCTGGACAAACAGCAGCTGCTAGCTCCAAAGTGCAGGTCTGAGGCAGCCCAGCACCAGGCAGAGCTCAGGGAAAGGGTCTTGCACACCACCCAGGTGCTTTGGGCTTATTTTTGACCTTTCTGGTCAATGTCTGGATTTTCCTTCTCTCCCCCTATCCCAGCCCACCCCAAAGCACCACTGAGGAGCTGCTAAGAGAGGCCAGCTCCAACAAACCCTCGCTGCAAGCAGTACGTGCTGGCCTCGCTCCCAGGGGTACAGGGAGCTGGCAGAGGCAGGAGGCTGCAGGCTCCCGCCACTCGGCCATAGCCCAGTGCCAGGGCACACGAGCCACCAGCCACGCTCCAGTCACCCCTTGCTGCCACCAGTTTCCTCCTGCCTTGAGTTTCAGAGGGCAGCATTCAGCCCTGGCACGGAGGCGGGCTGGCTGCATGCAGCACATGGGCAGGGGTGCTGCCCAGCCAGGGCAGGGGTGAGCTCGGGGGAGTGCACGCAGCGGGTGCTGCCCAGGGCTGCCTGTGGAAAGCCCCAGGAGGAGCTGGGCTGGCATTCATCCACAGCTGCAGGCTGGCAGGGGGAAGAACAAGCACTTTGGATGTGCTGGCCGGGGCACGGTGCCCTGCCCAGCCCAGGGTGAAGCACCAGGACATGGTAACCAGGAGGTAACAGGACCCACCACCTGGATGATCTAAACACCCACATGGTTCCCCCCCAAACCCCATGCACCAGAGGACTGGGGCAGCCACCCCACTCCAGCTCCCAGCTCAGCTCTCCAGTCACGCTCGTACAGCGAGGAACTGATCAGCAGTGCTGCCTGACTGGGACAGGGACTGGCACTACGTTTGTGTATCACCCAGGACGCCAAGGCCAGCACGAAGCCGGAGTGGCAGGATCCAAGCATGGCTCTGGCAGCCAAGAACTCCTGCCCAAGTCATTCCCCTTCTGGCTTCCCAAAAATGCCTTTCGCCAATTTTTTTTAAATTTTATTTTTAAACAAATCACTTTTGATTTTGGACACCTCCGCACCTCAGAGGACACTTGTCTCGATCTGGGGCAGCTGAGCTGAGGCACCCAGAACGACAGATCAGCACCTGCCTCTCAGCGCAGTGACGAAATTGGGCAAGGTGTTACCTGTTTCAGGAAGACAACTTCATCTTCCTCCATCCCCCACCGCTGGGAGCTGGAGGAGTCGCCTCCTAGCATGTTTTTGCAAGATCTCCTGGGTTTTTTTTATGAAAGAAAAAAGTCCAAAGAAGATTTGGGAGCTTTTAAACACTAAGCTACACTTTTGCCTCTGCATCCAGCCTGCCTTGAGTGCGAATACTCCATTCACAGGGGAAAACTGAGTGGCCAGCAACAGCTGGGGAGCATTCCTGCTCATGCCACCACTTCACAGCAGGATCCCTCTGGTCCCTTGCCATTCATCTGCAGTTGGAGGAATCCCTACTTTCTGTGAAGTCCTGAAAGCATTCCTGAGCCCTGACGCAGCTCAGAGGCACACCTAAGGAACAGAGATGCGATTTTAGGAGAAAAGCCACATAGCTGTGGCTTCCACTGCTGTGATGAGATCTTGTGCTCAGGCCTTTACTATGTTATGGCCAGGCACTATAGGGTGTGACAGGGCAGGGGAAAACCACGTGAAGAGACTAGAAGCTTCTTTTGCTCGTGGCAAGGACAAACTCTCACAGCAATAATTGACCACTGCAGAGCCCCAGAGCAAGCGCTCATTGCTTGTCCCTTCAGCCATGAGCAAACTGAGCCCAACTGCTTCCACGTCCCCGCAGCAGCTCTGCTCTGAGCAACCCAGACTGCCAGTTTCACAGACACTCCTCAGATCCATGCTAGACTTGTGTCCACCTCGGTGCAGTCCTCAAAAAGCGAGGGGGAGGCCAAGGCAGGGGGTCACACCGACCCCCGGCGCTGAGCACGCCAGACAAAGCAACAGCCAGAGCCCCAGTTGTTTCAGACTCCTGCCTAGAGCAGGATCTCGGAAAACAGCTCGCCCAGAAACACGTACCCACTGTGGGACATTCATGGGCAAGCAGGGAAAAGGAGGTGGAAGGACCCAGGTAGACCCTGCACGGCTCAGAGACCTCTGTCCACCCCCTCCCAGCCAGCCCTGCAGGGAGGCCCTGGCAGCAGGAGGTGCAGCATCCCCAGGGGCTGTCCAGATCCACCTGGGTAGTGAAAGGAGCAGCTGGTGTGGCAAAATCCCTAAATACCTCTCCTTCCACAATACCTCAGTCTGGAGGAAGGGTCAGAGCACTTCACGACACCGGGAGAGACAGACCCTCCGTTGCTGAATACGAGAACCACTTGGTTGGATTTTAAAACAGAACATCTTCCCAAGCTCTGCAATTAAGCGGCAATCCCATCGGGGAGTTCAGGAACAGGACAGTTTAGCCTGGCACCAGCCAGTCTGTCGTGCTGGGAAGAGCTAACATTAACTCCCCACAGACAGAGGCGGCACAGCAAGGTGGGTAAACTCACCCCACCCTCTGCACGGGTGCCTGAGCCAGGGCTGCCGGCTGCGCCTCCCAACAGCCTCCCACCTCCTGCTCCTTTTGCACGCAAACAGCCAGCCAAGACGACCACATTTACTGCAGGTTTAGCTCAGAGCTTGGTTTGAAAAGGCGCTGCTTAAAATATTGTGGAGCAACAAGGCCTACAGCTGTCAAGCTCCCAGCCTGCTCTGGGGACCGGCTCTCTTCCCTCTTCCTAGGGCACAAGCCCGTTCCCATAGCACTCGCAGCCAAGGCCAACGCTCCGCCTGGCAGAGACTCCATCAACATGTCCAATGTGCATTCCTGGAGACATCCAGACTGCACTGCTGGCACAGCAGTGCCTGGCACTGCCAGGCCTCTCCCAGCTGCCTGATGCCAACCAAAGAGTGAACAGCTTGATGAAAGCCTCCTGGGGCATGCCGAGTCCTTGGGAGTGGAGCAACCTACCCACCCTCTACACAAGAGTTTGCTTGAACTGTTTCCTGATAAACTTGGTTCAAAATGGAAAGTGACCATGGAAGGTGCTTGGGTTTTATTCAGCCCTTTCTCTCTCTCCTGCATAAAATTTTAGGAGAGACTCTGAAACAACCAGTTTCAACAACTGGAGAATTTACCCAGGATAAAATACTGACTCTCTTCCCCAGATGTTTGCCCCAGCAAAGCAAACACCCCACAGGCCCCCATCTCCATCTACTCTCCTAAGCACGTGGCACAGTGGGAGGGCAGCACCCTGTGCACAAGTGGGCACGAGATCTGGTGACCACACAGTGGCATCTCGTGAAACATTACTCACCAAGTGTACCTGGACTGGGGGAACACCCAGGCCTGTGTGGGCCACCACCACTTCCAACAGACAGGACTGAACTGTAATGCTTTCCCTGACAAACCTGAAGAGCAACAGGTATGGAGAGGAGATGGGAAACACCTCTGCAATCAGTCCTTCAGGCTGTGATGGGCTTTGAAAGATCAAGCACAGCGTGAAGGGGCTGAGGAAAAGAACACTCTGCAAAGGAAACAAGGGCTACCTACAACCTGCAATGCTTCAGCACTGTATGGCCAGTCAACACCCTTTGTGCTGATGGTCACAGGCATGTGCCAGCTCCTCCTGCTGCAGGAGCTGGATGCCAGGGCAATCCCTGCACAAGTAGTATAGTGAGGACAGAAGAAGAACCTTCTCACCTAGACGGAGCTCCCCAAAATTGCCGCATCCAATCTTCTTGCCGACCCGGAAGTTGGGACCCACCATTAAGACTCCCGAGTTGGTTCCAGTACTCCGGCTTCCATGACTGCTCCTTCCTCCACCTGTCTTGGACATCCTTTTACCTTCCTCCAGCTCCCCTTTCCCTCCTCTCTTATCAAAATCCATAAGTTTGTGATACCCCGGCCTCTCCACGGTTACGCTGCTGCCATACAAATCCCAGAGCTGCCGAAAGTTGAGGGATGAGGAGAAGAAAAGAAGCAGGGCTTTTCTTGGTTAATACACCATCGCGGTGAGTGACGGGAGGACAGGGCGTGGAGAAGGAGGGATAAGCGGCCACCCACGGGTGCTGGGCTACTGAAATCTTAGTGCTTTCCAAGGTCCTGCCGGGATTGTCATCATCGCCTGTTACAGGGAGTTCTTTGGTGGAGAGAACATCCTGCGGAGAGGGTCCTCCCAGCGTGGCTCCTCAGTCTCCCAGCTGCAGAAAGGAAAGGGAGAAAATTAGCACAAGGAAAATAGGAGGCAGAGGACAACAGGGGGTTGTGGGCTCCAGGCTCCCGCCCCCAGCTCCACAGAGGCCCTCCAACACCTTCCCTGCGTTACAAGTAACTCCCACAAGGATGAACAATGCTGCAACTGAGAGGTGGGAGAAGCTGGGGTATCAGGACCATTGCAGGGTGCCCCACGTCTAAGATGCTAGCATAAATAAATAAATAAAAGTCTGGCCAGGGCAGGAGGTGAAACGCTTGATGAGCATCTCCAGGTCAGAGCCAGCAGAGTCACGTGGGGAGAACAATGTCCCCACAGGCAAGGGCTGCTGGCAGCAGGGAGACCTTTGGAGGCACCAGCCGAGGCACTTGGGACCAGGCTGCCACTGGTCAGACCTGAGAGTCCCCAAGAGCAGAGGACACACATAAACCACTGCGTTAGGGGGCAAACTACGCCAGGCGTGCAATTTCCTATGAACTGAAAAGAGGATGTTCATCCCCGATGGCTGCTTGCTGGGAGGGTCCCTGTGGGTCCAGAGGTCGTGGCCAGCTGAGTCAGAGCTCTTCCCCCCAGCGCCAGCCTCCGTTGCGGCTGGGCCTGGACCTTTGTGCCAGCGATTCTGCGCCAGGACACGTGGGAGAGGAGACGGTTTCTAAGCAGCTGTGCATGTGTGGGGAATGACCATGCTCAGAGCTCCCATGACAGCTTGCCCAGGCCTGCCAGGCTGGGGTAAAACAGACACTGGCAAACAGAAACCCAGGACTTACTAACACCCCTGCTCGCCTCCATGGCGAGCGCCCGATTGCTGCCTCTTCCTCTGCTCTCACAAACCTACCTTGATTTTACGTGCAAAGCTTGGAGCAAGGCACAGTGGCCAACAGGGCTGCTGGCTGCAGGCTGGGCAAAAGCCACTGTGACACTCGCTGAAAGTAACCGATGGCTGTGCAGCACCTTGCCTACCTCATGTGTGCAGCTCCCAGCACTTCCCAGTGAGGCTAGCGGGAAGCCCTGCGCTGGTGGTGGAGTAACTCGGGGTGGAGTAACTCGGGGTTCCCCTCAGCCCCTGCAAACAGGCAGGACTCAGCTCAGACCCTTGAACCAGGGAGCTCCTTCCAATGTGCGCACCCCTGCTCATTGCAAGGCGGTTGGACTAGATGACCTTTAAAGGTCCCTTCTAATCCAAACTATTCTGTGACATTGGCTCTGCACAAGCACCCCCATGCAGCTGAGTGTGTTCACACAACTACAGCCCAACACTGAGGCCAAATCAGACCCCTGCTCCCTTCCAGAGGGGTGGGATAACAAGTACCATCGACCAGCTCCGTGCTCAGAGCCATGCTCTCCCTCCATCCAGGACTCCCAGTGGAGCTGCCTGGGGGGAGGTCAGGCTCAGTCCCTCCTTGCAGGGACGCCTGTGCGGGAGGCAGCCAGAGTGTGCCAGGAGCAGGACAGCCAGGAAGCTAAACACGGGCTGGAAAGCGCAGAGCCGGGTGCACGCTGGGAGGCCATGTGAGAGACAGACAGACCAACACATGCAAGCCCCACTTTACCCCCAGCATTCATCATCTCTGGTTTTGCTCCCAGCTCAGCCCGTGCTGCATTTTGAGTGAGCCGAGGTGGGAGGCAGCCCCCACCCCTCCCTGCCCACCTCCCCTGGCCCAGCTCTCCCTCTCACCACCTTCCTCTGCTCCCCTCTGGGGTCCCATGATGCCCACCAAGAGCCCTTGCTGCCATGGCCTCATTACCTGCGGGTTAAACAAGCAAACCCACACCCCTCCAGCGCTCAGACTCCAGGAAATGAGCACACTGCAAGTCCTGACGCCTGGCCAAACCCGTAAAACTTTTATTGGCTCTCAATAGCTATTAATAACAAAAAAAAAGCCTTCTTGTGCTGAAGGGTGCATGGGGGGAAGTGGGGGAGGGTCTAAGAGCAACCGAGGGAGAAAAGACACCCAAGCCAGAGCTCAGCATGGGGGAAGGACTGGCTCTGTAACAGTCTGTGGGCAGGGGAGCTGCTCCCTGGGGCTGCCCCGCTCCCAGTCCTCTCCTGACACCAAATCCTCACCAGGGACCACCACACTCTGTCCACAGCATGCTGGCAAAACGCCGCTGCTCTCCAAGAGGGACCGGAACTGCAGGCACCGAAGGTGCAGCATGCTGGCCCAGCTCCTCAGGGCTGTTGTGGGTGCATGACACCCATCTGCATGTGGGACACCTGCCTGTTCAGGTACTGGGGGAACGAGGCTTTCACATGGGATGGGAGCCCCCTCCTTCCCCCACAGGCACCATCCTCCAGGCCAACACCTCCAGAGCATCCCTAGAGCACAGCAGCCCCAGCACAGAGCAGCCTAGCCCTCCAAGGCCACCACTGGCAGGCCAACACCTGGGGACCATCCTGCTGCACACAGCACATCTCAGCCGAGGGAAACTGAGGCACGCAGAGCCTTCCAACTTCTCTGAAGGCCACGCGGGCAGCTGCGGGCCAGCTCCTGCCCTGACGCTCCCTTCCCCCGGCAGCCAGCGGTCTCCATCCCGTGCCAGCAGGAAGCCGGGTGGGAGCGGCAGCAGAGCAGGGCTTCCCTGAGCTTTGTTCTCCCCCAGCCCAGAGCGCACACGGCCAACACGTGATATCCTGCTCATTCTTTGCTCCCCCAATAATTTCCGTTCCGGGTTCAGCGCATGGCGGTGCCCTCCCGTGCGTCTCACGCTTCTCCCACCTCTGCCAGCCTCTGGCAAGGACACCAGGGAGCCATTTGCCCCGTGACCTCCCAGAGCAGGCAGCAGGGCGTGGCTCTCCCCGGGCATTTCGGGAGTCACCTTGCCCAGACGTGGCTCCAGCCACACACCAGGGAAGGGGAGGCAGCCGGCAATGCGCAGGCCACACTGCTTCATACCCCGTTTTCGTTTTGAATCAGACCTTTATGTTCAGTCCCAGGGGATTTCAGGTCCAGACTGTTTGCAGAGTCAGGCGGCCGACAGCCAGAGCTGAGGGAGCTCCAGCCCCCACACTTGGGATTTTTTTTTTTTTTTTTTTTTAAAGAGTTATGGGCCAGTCTCTGCAAGGCAATTTCAGACAATGGAGTGAGACAGAGCCCTAACAGAAGGGAAAAAAATAAATACTGTTTCCTGCGAGCACCAGGAGACTGTGCTGTCTTCCCCCAGCCCAGACAAACGCAGGCAGCAGCGTAGCATGACTCTCCAGCCCTGCCTGCACAGCAAGCCCCAGCCTCAGGAGCAGCCCTCCCAAAAGAGCCTGGCTCCAAACCTCGATTTCAGGCAGCTGGGCCAGGGCAACGACTGGCAAGGCCATGGCACCGACCACTGCGCCAGGGCTGCGTGCCAGCCGGCTGCAGCACTGAAATTCCCCCTTTTCCAAAGCTGGGCAGTCAGAGCAGCAGGAAGTCACTGAACCGCGTCCGTGTGAGTCAGGCCAGGGCAAGTGACGCTCCTCCAAACTCTGCCCACCAGCCTCCCCTGTGAATGAGCCACCACGAGCTGAGGGCTGGGAGGAATCTATTTTCGCATCCGTAGAGCGTCAAGGAGAGGCAACAGCTCTCTGTACCTCGGTACAAAAGCAGGACCCACCTCTCTGTGTGGTGTCAGTGACTGGTCAGGTTTTCCACTCTGTGCCATAAAGAGATCTCTGGCCTTTAAAATTGAGAACAACCTAATTAGAAACAGAAACCTTTGGTAAAATCCCAGGACTCTCAGTGCTCTGGAGCAAACAGCCCTGCAAAACCTGTGTTTGTTAAAACACAGCAGCCTCTGGATGGGCAACGGGGACCCAGACCTGCCCCATCCTGCCACCCCAGGGTCACAGCATCATGAGGAAGATGCCCCTGATGAAAACCGATGGCACACTGTTGCATTTTGAACAGGAATCCTCACCCAGAAGGTCACATTGAGGCAAGCAGCCTCAGAAAAGCACCTTCTAGGCTGGAGTAGTTGGCCTGGTATCAAATCTGATGCAAGATGAGACTAAGAAAACTTCTTTCTCTCTTTGGGGGGAAGGGGAGGTAGGGGGATGAATAAGAAAAAAAATAAATTGGCCGGAAGTGTGGTAGAAGAAATTCCAAAGCAAGCTGTGGTCTTAAAACAAATAAGCACTGCCCTGCAGTGTTTGCAGTGCAAGTGCTCCAAGCCAGGGAACCTGAAAGTGAAATGAACTGCAGACAAGTGTAAGCGACTTCAGCTCCTCCCCAAAACAGAACAACAAAAACACTGAAAGTACCATAAAGGGGGCAAAAACACACTCAAGCAATCATTTTAAAGCCAAAGAAGGGGTTCATGTTGTTTTTGTTGAAATACTGGGTTCTTTTTATTTGCCATCTAGTTTTGGGCATGCCAGGTCTACTCCAGTCACATTTACAAGCTTTTCCCTGCAGTCATAAGGGTGAGAAAAAGGGATTGGGGTGGGGGTGGTTGGGTTTTTGGTTTTTTTGTTTTTGTTTTTTAAAAAAAAAGAAGAAAAAAGCTGCGATTCTAGTCCTAGCCCTTGTCTCTGAGACCTGTGACTTGGACTGAAATACCAAGGCTCGGGAAGTTCCCGGCCACATTTGCAAGTATCAAATGCTGAAAAGTTGTGTTTTTAAAAATTTCTTTCCTGTATAGTGAAACCTTGTGGCTGCCGAGAAAGGACTTGAACAATGTGCCCCAGATGGTATTGTACTAGTCCCTTTATACACACAGTGTTCCTGCCCAAAAGAGGTTACAATTAAATGGGGCAAGACAAATAGGGGAAGAGGAGGAAAAAATAGCGGCCCAGAGCAGGGAAGTGATTGGTGAAGGTCAGGGGGCAGGACCATGGCACTTCTTGGAACAGAGTCCAGGTGTCCTGGACCAGCCGGCTCCCCCAGGCAGGTGTGATGCTACCCCCAGCCACGGAGGCTTGACTGTACTGAGCCCTGATCTCCGCAAGCCTTTGGGATGAGTACTTGAAGCCGGTTTCCTCATGTACTCTGTGCTTTGCGAACGAAAGAGAAACACAGCTGCATCCAGATGAAAGAGAAAGGAAAGCTTCTTGAGAGCACAAAAAAGAAAAGCCCTTGACACTACACAGCTCTGAGTACAGATCACTGCCAATTAAAAGCTAAAAATAATCACAAATACCCTGATGTCCCAAAGGATGACCCATCAGCTGGCTCCCAATACAAAATCCAGACCAAAAAGCAACCGGTGGCCTTACACAGCTGAAACCAAAACCCAATAAATTTTAAAAGTTTAGAAGGCAGGTCGTCTTTTCTTACAAGGAGATCAAAAGTCTTAAAACAAAGCAAGATCCAACATCTTTAAAGCAAGCTGCAGACGGTCCCAGATGACATCTACAAAGGTTTGTAGTTTAAAAATGCATTCCAGTCTTCAGTGTTGGCAGCCAACCCCGCTCATGATGAAACAGGGAAAAGCTGTGCCACGACACAGAGGTTTCCTAAAATGAGGGGTGATGGAAAGTCTCACCAGGCTTCCCACAGGAGACCCCTGGAATGGGTACAGTCAAGCCAGAGGTGGGACAGGTGGTGCTGGAGGGACATGGGGCAGCTCCCTCCTCCTGTAGGAGGGCAGGAGAACCAAGGCATCCCTTCGCAGGCACCCTCCAAGACCTCAGTGAGCAGAAAGGCAACGGGGCTGCCTGAAGCCTCCAGATTTTAAGCAGCATGCAGATGCATGAGCACTATGGAGATCAGCCTCCAGGCACCATCACAGTGCTGCTGGGGCCCTCTCCATCCACCCCACACCCTACATGAGGCCTCCAGAGACCCAAGACAAACAGGACAACTCTTGCTACTCATGCATGGCTCTGATTAGGGGCCTTCCAGGTCAAGCAGACTCAGGAGGGGAACAACTCACCTGGGGTGTGAGCAGCTACAGAATTAGAAACAGATGTTGAAGGAGGGGAAAAAAAACCCACCAAACTTATTCCAGCCTGATGCTGTGAATTGTAGGAGTACAAAAGGTCCACATGAGATGGAGGTTTGGGCCCACACCTGCATCCTCCACAGGGCCGCTGTTCCCATGCCTGCCTGTGGCTGGAACAACTTTACCAACGCAGGCTGGAGGAACAACTTGCGGACAAAGGCTATTCCAGCTGCTCCAAAGGACAGAAGCTGGCCATAAAGTTACTTTCTCCCACTAAATTTACTCTGGACCAAGAGGAAAGGAATGTTCCAGTGCAGAAACCTGTCTCGCTGGGTCTGCAGTGTCCTGTGCTCTGCCGAGCTGGCTGGGTTTGTCCCTCTGGGCTGAAGCTCCTCACTTCTGCTCTTTCAATAGCTGAAAGCTTCAAGGAAAAGCCTGTCCATACAGCTATCACATTATTTTCCAAGATGTAAAAATAATGCAACTACTTCTCATCTGGAAATTTCGTGTTCAAACAATATTTGTCCAAGCCCAATGCAAGCATCTCTTGCAAGACAGCCAACGTGACTAGTATAACCAGACAACCTGTACTGGAGCAAGAGCAAGCACATGCATACACATGTGTAAAGACCCAGCTTGACCCACTGTTATTTAATTGATGTTTAAGAACAAAATACAAGCAAACTGAAACTAGGCCACCTTTACACTGAGGTGGGAGCATTCACACACCTTCTGCACCAATTTAACTTCACAGGCTCAAAACTCCTCTCTTCCATAACCAACACAGAGCTGTAAAGCTGGGGGGTGACTCACTCCCAGCCCCGCAGCAGTACCAGGAACCCGCTCCCCAGGCCGCTTTCCTTCCCTTTTCTCTCTGTGCACGCACACATCAGTGCCACTGGAGAAAGCCCGGTTTGAGACGGCCGCATCAGACACTGTGATAAGCCTGCTCCTGCTTCTACCTCGGAGAGATGGCACCACACTCCAGAGCATGCTGCCAAGCTCCCTGTGACTCAAGTCTTAACATTTATGAGAAAAATCCATGCTGGGTAGATTTTTGAGGAAACAACTGGTAGGAGGGGGGTTTTGTTTGTTTGGGGTTTTTTTTTTTGTTTGTTTTTGTTTTTTTTTTTTGTTTTTTAATGAAGAGTCCTTCCAAGACTTGCACTTGGGCAGTTTGCAGCAGCCTTTTGCCTGGGCAACAGGTACAACAGGCAGGTCGTAAGCTGGAAGTGTAAGCTCCTCTTCCTGCCTTGTGCTGCCAGGCTCCAGCGATGCAACAGGCTCCAGAGGGATCTCCTGAGCTTCCTCCACTCTGAGACACGCACCTCTCCTCCAAGCTGGACACAGCAGCTCACCACAGCTCCTTCCCAGAGCAGACATGCCAAGAAGCTTGGACACAAGTCCACGGGGTGAGCCGTCCCCAGCTGCATCAAGCTGTTTCCCCAGGAGGAAGAGGAAAACCTTGCTGTTTGAAGAAAACCCATCCTAAGCCCCACCCAGGGAAGTTTCCTCTGTGGGCTGAAGAGGCAGCAGGGCTGTGCAGCACTCAGAGCTCACTCTGCCTTCCACCTCCACCAGCTACAGCTCTGGTTACAGGAGACTCAAGCAAACCTACTAGGGCAGCAGGACATTCCTTATGGCAAAGGCAGATTGACTTGTTCTGGCCCAATTTCCTCCCCATCTCCTCTTTTCTTGAGGGATCAAGTACTTTGACTGAGGATCTTGAGGCACCCAGCAGAGAAGGGAGTTCTGGATGTGAGCATCTCTCTTGCCGTGGCACAGGAGAGTTGTGCCAACCCTGTCAGGATGGAGGGCTGGCTGCATCTCGCAGGAGACAGGCCCTGCAGAGGAGTTGGAGCCACAGGGCAGGGGGTGAAAGGGACTTTATCTGTCCCAGGGAATCCCTTAAAAATCAGCAAGTCCTGAAAGCAGCTGCTTTCCCATCAGTGCACAATGCCTGCGCAGTTTCTGCTAACTGCAGCCATGAGAACATCATTCCCCAACCCCAGCTGGGTCAGGTTAAGCAGAGATGGTGTCCAGGCCTCCTTGCAATCTCCCAATGCTTTTCCCAGCTTACAGCGAGGCGGGAGCCAGCCCAGCTCTGTTTACTCTGTTTCCTCCTTTGTACGTTCATGTTGGTGTCAGCACAACAGGAAGCTCTTGTTAAATAGTTTGTTACTTAACTGCTGATGCAGAGCCACTGGGGAACCCAGGCGTAACGTGCAGCACATTTGGAGAGGTGGGGGAGCCTCGCAGTTCAAGTTCAGGGCCAGGATTTGAGAGCTCTCAGCTCTGCCACCACCTCCCTGGTGATTTGGGCATATACTGACTTCCTGGCCCTTCACATCCCAGCCATTACACTGGGATAACAACTCCCCCACATCTGCCTTGTCCATTTGAGGTCCCCTGGGAGATGCTTGGCGCTCTCTCAGCTTTTGAACAGTGCTTAGAGCTCAGCAACCTTCCCCCTGCCTCCTCCAAGGCATCCTTCAGGGAAAAGACAAGAACCCAGTAACTGACTGAAGAAACTCCCCTACTGAACAGCAACACCATCCCATGAAATCCACCCACCATACCTGCGCTCCTGCTGCCCACACGTGAGGTCATCAGCCTTAGCAGTGGGGAATATCCAACCATCACAAATCTACTTTTTGGATCCTCATGCCAAGCCCGCCAGCCTGCTCATCCCAAAGAGCAGCCCTCATCTGAAGGCCTACAGCCCATCTCCCTGGCTGCTTCCTTACAAGCCGCTGCATCCCTCATCGCACAAACATGGACATCAGTTCACGTCTCTACAGTGCTATCAAACTGAGTCATCAGTTACACAGCAGATGCAGTCCTATCACCATGGTCACTGTACCAGGAATGTTTGAAGCAGTTTCCCCTTCGACACGGGAATGGTTGCAGCTGATGTCCCCCTCCAGCAAACAGAGACACCACAGCGTGGCTTCACTTTTGGCCCCACAATGTTTACAATTAGGAAATCTGCAAGGGCTGTTTGTCCAAAACATGCCGGGTTTTTTTCCCCCCATCCAGGTTGTTTCTTGAAAACAAAAACAAAAAAAAAGAATAAAGCAAAGGCTAACATTTCTACCAGAATTTCTTCTAGTGTTCAGGGGAAAAAAAAACCAAAACCAAAAACAAACCACCAACAAAAAAAACCCAACAAACCCACAAAACCCCTAAACTGTGGCAGCAAAGCTTTTAATCCAACATGATCCTAGCATCCTTGTTCCAAACCTCCCCTCCCTTCCTGGCTTCCCAGCTCTTTACTGAGAACGTGGTGTGTCCATGAAGAGAGAGGACTCCACCCTCACACTTTAGCCCAGCTCAGCCCCTGGAGCAGCGGGCACAGGGTGCTCCTGGCACCTTCAGCCTCACCAGTGCCCTCCTGCCTCTGCCACTGGCTGAGCCCCATGGCCAGGCTCTCACCCTCCCTGTGCAGCAGAGGGGTCAGATGCAGCTAACACTGTGCTGAGCACCATAATTAAAAAAAACAAAACCAAAAAACAGAAACAACCCACTAACAGAGCATATAATCAGACACACCATCACCTCCAGCTATATAGTTCACACAGGGGAAAAAAAAAAACCAAAACCCAAAGCAGGAACGCGTTGAGCCTCTGTTAGAGATTAAAGCATTTACCACATGTAGCTGTGCTGCTCCCAGCACAGACCATCAGCCAGCCCCAACATCTCAGCGTTTCACCCTGGTATCCATCTGTGGCTCTTAGCCATGTCCCCAAAAAAATCCAATCCACAAAAACACCAGGATTAAAAAAAATAAAAATCATAAATATAAAGCATTTGGTTTTTCCCCAGAATTTAGCTGTGCTGTGAAGAAGATGGATTTTTCTTTCTGGCTTCCTCTTCCAGCTACCACGTCTATTGAGCTTTTCTCTAAATTAGAAGTGTTCTCTTGTTATTGGCTATTCCGTTCCCCAGGAGATTTTTTTTAGATGCTCTGCACTCTGGGTCAGCTCTTAACATACAACAGATCAAGCTCCAAATCTCTTCAAAGTTATTTTCTCCCAGCTTCTAAACACAAATATGGCTTTTTAATGGATTACTATGAATTTTCAATTTATTTATTAAAAAAAAAAAAAAAAGGTTTGTGCCACACTGTTCCCTCCATAATGATAAGAACAGCAGAGTTTCAACATTGCAGCAGAGAACTGCTTTTACTGAAGGTGAGTCCCACTTCACAGCTCAGAGGCCTCACCAACACTCGGCTACACCAAGTTCTCACAACACAAAACCAGTAACGAGTCAAGCGTGATTTCATTGAGATCTTTAGAGGATACCAGCTGACATATTCAAAACCATCAGCCTGCTTTAAAAGTAAATATCTCAGCTGTTCCTCAAACTCCAGCACCACTAGCAGTGCAGTTAGTGCTGGACAGCCCAACCATCCCAGACTCTTGCTGCCCAAGGAGCTGTATGTGCTCCTGAGGCTGGAGCACGCACAGCATCCCCCTGATCCAGCTCCAGCATCGCAACAGCCCCAAAAGAGCAAAACCGAAATCTGTTCTGTAAACATAATGAAATTAAGTAGTAAAAAAGGGGGAAAACCTCTAGTAGTAGTATTTTCAGTTTCCAATGGAGCCCAGAAGGCAACACTCTGAAGAGCTGGTTGGAACTCACGTGAAGGTGTGAATGCCCTATGCTGTTGTGATTTTTAAACAATTGCCTCCTTTTTGAGAGGAGCACGGAAGAGCCGTACAAGCCACATGCCAGAAAACACCCCTGGACCAGCAGCCGGACAACTTCACCCTGAAGTCTCAACCACTCGCACCACAGCTCAGCACGGATGAGGAAAACTCCCTGCCCGGCAGCGGGTGGGCAGGCAGACAAGGATGCGTGTACACAGCATCAGCTTTACGAAGTCAGCTTTCTGGCAGCAGTTCAGCAGTAATTATTTTGCACCTGAAAATATCTAACAAGGAAACAGGCCCCTCTTTAACCAACAGGAGTGAGACTGTTTTGATGCACGTTTGCTCCCTGCTTGCATAAGCAGAAATGGAAATCAATGTGCTTTGGACAGTTCAAATTCAGAACAACCCAGATCCTCAATGTTTTTGAACACAAATAAGCTTGCAGAGTCAACAACTCTTCTAGGGCAACTCCTAAATCTCTCAGTAAAAGCAGCCACAAAGAAAACTTCATGAAGCATCTCTCCACTGCTGTGAGCTGCTATGCAGTTTGCTCCCAACTGAATGCAGAATCTCACTCTTTTAGTTGGATCCCTGTCCTAAGCAGTCACACCTGGATGGAAAATATTAACTATGCTTTACCAAGAAGCCAGAAATACCACGATGGAAATTTCAGCAGCAGCACAGGAACCAAGCAAAAAGCTAAAAATACTTCTCTAGGAAAAATAATAATAGTAAATATACACATGCTAAAATAAGACCAGATCTGAAAACTAGATTGGAAAAGATCAAACACAGCACAAGTCAGACAAAACCATCCAAGAACCAAGTACCTCAGAGTCTATTCACCTTTTTGGGCTCATCAGCCACAAATGTAAACTTTATTAGATAGACTTGAAGGCAAACAGCTTTTTGCTTAACTTTACAGACCCCACAAAAGGGGTCTGTACTATATGCCTTGATTTACCCCTCATGTGACATGCGATTGTGCCCAACTAAGTCCCAGGGCAGGCACCTCCCAGTTCTTGAGCCACGTCCATCTCACAAGCCATTCCCATGTCCCTGTGCCAGATCCACAATGCATGGAAACAGCAGCAATGCCAAACCACCGTGGGGGTGGGGTGTTGGGAATGCAAAAGCCCTGGTTGCAGGAGGGAGTCTGGTAGCAAGAGATACCTGCCCGCCTTCCCATCCAGCCCTGCTGTCACACCTCTGCGATGTTACTGGCATCTTCTACCCGCTCTCTACTCCAATATCCCGTCTCCAAGACCAGCAACAGCTATTCCCATGGCTGCTGGGCCAGGAGAGGTTCTGGTACACAGCTGAAAGACGGCAAGATCAGCAAATGACCCAACTACAGCTCCAGCCCACTGTCCCACTGCTCATACTAGTGTTGCTTTGGTGTTCCTGCTCACAGATGGAGCAATTTCTGTCTGTGAAACTGCAACTAGCTTTGCTATTACCATAAGAGGGACGCCATAGGTAACAGATGGGTAACCAGAACAGTAAACCTGGTTCTGAACAACAGAAAAGACATGGGCTCACCTTCTGCCCCTGGGTGAAGTAAATTACCCAAGGCTGTAATTCCGCAGAATCTATCACATCTTAACAGTTCAGCACAAAAAAGCCAATTAGGATGTTGAAGTGGTTTCGGTTTTACTAACATAGAGTTAGTAGTACTGGAAGAAAGGAAGTTCATTACAAAGCCGAGTCTCTGGCTGGGAGACCTTAACAGGACAGTAGTCAAAGTCCAACTCCCAGTTCTTCATCCCTTTCCACAGCCCATATGCTCCAGCGGTTTCCACAGGACACGCGCAGGCACTCCAGCCAAGATGCTGATGATGCCTCTCAAGCCCCTGCTCGGCACCACAAGAGATGGATTCAATAAGGCATTTCATACACGGAGTCACTTACTTGAACAAGTGGTCTCAGCCGTCAAGCCCCTCACATGCACCGGGTTTTGTGGCTCTGCCAGTGGGTTTTCTATTTAAACCAGACAATACATCCACAGCACAGCAAGCTCCAGTTAGACACCGGAAACTAATTAAATCCATGCTGCTGATACAAGGCAGAGCTGCAAAGGAACCAGCTGCCTTCCAAAAGTCCACAGCAGTTGGCCAGCAAAAACCTGTTTACCAGTCCCATGCGTTCCCCTTCTCCTGCTCTCCCCGCCACACATTTACTGAGGTTGACGCAAGAGCAGAACCTCCTTCTTTTCCAACCAGTCCCATCCTGCCCAGTCCTTGCACCAATTTCATTGTCACAAGCACGCTCATCTTGGGAGAGAGCCTGCAAAGGTTTCGTTTCTACAGTCAAGACCCGATATTGCTATTTACTTCACCCATGCCCAGAGCACAAAGCCCAAGACTCGGCTGTACAGCCAACATCGATCCCAAGAAGCTCTGGAGCAGAACAAGCCAGCCAGATCTGACTGACACACTGGGAAAGGTCAAGTCCCTAATGCTCACCTACTGCAAAACCTGAGGTTTGTCTTCATGCCTGGTAACTCCTCACAAAATAGGATCTGTCTGTAAGCAGGTATCCAAAGGATTGTCTGTATCCCAAATCACTGAGTCACATTTGTGTCCGTGTCTGAGAAGCCCAAGGAGAGCTACTGCTCAAACGGTTACTAAGCATAGACTACAGAGCCAGAGGCCAAAGCACCTTCAGGGTGGACAGCCCTATTCTGTGTTTCAACCTCTGCCACTGGACACAGAACCTTTTTAACCATTTTTTGCTTCTGCTGTGGGGAAAAAAAAAAGCACCTTGACAGCTCAGCCACCCTTCTACCCTGGCACGCGATATAGAAAGGGAGGCCGAACAACGACAGATCCAGACGTGCTCCAAGCAACTGCCGGGCCTGCAGCACCATGGGGATCCAGCTGAAGGGCGACTGACTTGCAAAAGCTGAGCAGCGCCTGCAGATGCAGAACGGGAGCTGCACAAGCACGTCTGTAACAGGCATTACCGTGCCCTTTCCATCCTTCCCCCAAGCACCACAGAAGTTTCGAGAGCAGGTTTAACTTCAGGTAACAACGCTGGTTCAGCAACAAGAGGCAGGCAGCAGCAGTGGGACCCAAGGCACCTGCAAAGGCTTTCTGTGGAAGGGACGATCTTATGTTTGTCACAAACACACAAATTCACCACCACCACCACAACCCAGATCATCAGCCTGGTTGTGACAGTACCTGTGCTGGGCCATGCTCCAAGAACAAGGCAGGAAAGCACTGCATTCAGATGTCAGGCTTCTGAGTAAGGCAAGTTCCCCTTCCACCTCCTTCCCTCCCATCTCCAGAGCTCACAGTCTGCTTCGCAGTCACCAGGCAGTGGCAAAAAAAAAAAAAAAAAAAAAGCTTCTAGACAAATAGATAATTTTCACCCCGCAGCTTTGAACAACTGCTTCCATTTCACATCTCACATCTGAGGCTAGAACACCTCCTCCTGTGCCGCTGCAGCCCCAAAATAACGTTAAGACCATCTCTACAAGCACACTACTTCCCCAGCCCTGTCCCTGAATGCTCCTATGCCCTCAAAAGCTAACACTTTTCATAAAAACAAGATAAAGTGCCTTTCTCTTGATAAGGGATCTTAATGCACATCTGGCAGTGTGCACAGGAATGGATGTGAAAGAAGAGTTGCCATCAGTTTCACAGACAGAACAGAGGAAAGCTCTTCTCCCCGCCTCCACTGCAGCCAGAGACGTGCTGCACCTTTGCTTTGCAGCAACAGCCGGCAGTGAAGAGCTGCCCTGCCTCCTGCCAGGCCACTGGGCAGAGGCTGTAGAACCTGCCCAGCAAAAGGAAAAGGTTTAGGGACAACCTGCCGCAAGAGGACTTTGTCAGCAAACCCAGAGGAACAGCAGGTACAAAAGCAGGCAGCAGCAGGAGAGGAAACATCAGAGGAGCGTGCCAATGGCCCAGCAAAGCAGAGAGGGGAAACACTGCAGCAGCTGAGAGGCCAGGATGTGCCCACCCGAGAGCCGGTCCTGAGCCCACCTGCTCGTCGCCTTCTGGAGCCAGCATCCACAGTGACCCACAGAGAACAGCACAGAGCCAGCACTGTTAACACACCTCACCAGAGCAGGAGAGCAGATGTTTTGGCAAGCGACCATCCATTTCCCACCCCACTGTGATGGGCTTATTTCCCAGCCTGGCATCAGGGCCGCTTTGTACTGCTTGCTGTTAATAAACTTTGGGGTTTTCCCTCTCTCCCCCAAATTTGCAGTTGTCCACAAGAGCACACGTGTATTTAAACATTAGTGTGAAGTCAGGCAGTTGAAACAGCAAACTCCTGGAGATCTCTGAATCCCAATGTGTGAAATCAGTTCTTCCCACCAAAGCAGGGAGATGGGAAGGCATCTGGCTCTCCCAGCCCTGGGACAGCCCAACCATCACCACAAGGCCAGTCCATCAATAAAGCCTCGTCACGCACACAATGCTGTGCACAGCACCATCATTTCTCTCCACTCCACTGAAGGCAGAGCAGGGTCCACAGCCTCCGCTACGGCCCACTAAGAAAGACCTACAGCAAAACATTCCTCCTGTTTATGTAACCACAGGCCCCTGACCAGGGAGTGAAAACCCCACGCGACTGAGGGGCTGCTGTGCCACCTTCACCCCTTGTCAACAAACTGCAGAGCAAGCCCCAGCCCCACACCCATCAGTGCAGCTGGTGAATGATACAACAGCTCCCTGCTTGCTGGCAACACAGCTTCTTTATCAACTCCACGGATGGAGAGATCGAGAGCAGTTCTCAACCAGGCACCAAGGAAGGTGGCACCCCTGCAGCCCCAAGTCACCCCAGGTTATGGACCGCTCTGTACGACAGCCTGGTGGAGACAGACTCCCTGGCGGAGACAGACTCCCTGGCGAAGCACAGCACAGCTTTCTCACACTGCCAGTCTGCGGGTGAACTGCTCTCCCGCTGCCAGTCCCTGCCTCTCATCCACCCTCCTCTTCTGCAGGAGCCACCACGCTGGTGTTGTGGGCATTGTTCGAGGGGGATGGTGCCCACAGAATGATCCATGCCTCATCACAGCAGGATGAGGCTCCAGAGAAAGCCCAAGCAGAGGTGTTTTGGTGTGCATGAGTCAGAGGGTCCAACCAGACGGTGGGGCGAGACCTCCCCCCGTGCACCGTGGGAGAGCTCCTCACAGCTCTGCTTACAGAGCACAAACCACAGCTGTGTCCCATGAGCCAGGCAGCAGCAGAAGGGGAGCAGAGGACACGGGAAGATGCAGCCATCCAAGCACTGTCTCAGAGGGAGTGCTGTCAAGTGGTGGGAGACATTCAAGAGCAGAGGAAGAATGCAACCCTTTCGAGGACGTCCTCAGAGATCCCGCAGCCTTGAATCCCGCATGTGCTTCCTTCCGGCATTGCAAGGGATCAGCTGTAGCTAGGATGAGAGGCTCAACATCTGTTCTCCAAAGCATAAGGGATATTTCCCAATCCCTTTCCTATAACAAAAGCAAATTCCTGGATGCGTGTGTCTCCCTTCCCTTCCTTTCCTCCCCCAAGCCCAAGCTGGGTGACAGTCTCAAAACCTTTCATCCACCTGGAGGAGATTTCCTTCCCACAGAGGAACTCGACTGAACACCAACACGGGTGAGCCAGGCACTCTCCTCCCTGGGGAGCAGGACACCAGAGCAACACACTCAGCACTTTTTCCTCCCCACAGCCTTCGGATGGGATCCCAAATAACCTCAGGAACAGGAGACTGGGAACAGACTGCTGCCCTCGGACACTCACACCACAGGTCTCCCCACAACACAAATGGCTTGAAGCTGGCTGGAGCTGGCTCAGCATCATCGAACAACCCAGAGCATCCCTGCTCGCTCCCAACTTCCAGTGAGTGGGAAATCAAAGTTTAGCAGAACCCTAGCTCTCAGTGCTTCCATTTTCTTTCCCTGCAGCCCCTAAGCAGCCACAGAATGAACAAAAGCACTCCCTCTGCTTGCCATCTGCACGGCCTCCTTGTGTGCAAGGCACAGGAAGCAGGAGCTCCTGGCACCCCACAGGGGCTGTGCCCTTGGAGCCTGCCCCAGAGCAGGGCAGACAAGGAGCCCCAGGACCATCATCAGCATATTGCACCAGCCTGACAATTTATGTGCCAGGGCGCAAACCTGCTCTGACAGCAGGTGATGCTCACTCTTCTCCTGCCCTCCAAAGATGGAAGACACCATTTCTGGAGGGCAGGACATCCCTGCTGCCCAAACCAGAGTCACGCTACAAGTCCACAGTGGACTTCTTTTCTCTGAACTACAGCTTTCCAAGCAGCCATGCATAAGAAAACCCCCTCTCTCGTTACCTGCTCTGTCCCACCAGAGTCCAGGCCACCAGGGAGCTCTAGGTGATACCAGGTGTGGACATTGCCATTTCAAAGTTTATACTTGACACCCCTGACCACATCTGTCAAGCCAGGTGGGACACCCCAGAAGAGACCCCATCCACTATCCTGCACTGGCATCCATGCCATATGGCTCCAGGGGCTGGGCACATAGCTCTTTCCCTCCCAGCAAGCTGGGCAAGAATCCGAGCAGCAGCATTAGCCATCTTATCATCCCGATGTCCCTAGCCACAAGATCCAGGGGCCTTCCAGACAGCTGATGCAAATAATAAATGCCCCCTGGTTCTTACACTACTGCTTTCAGCAGCTGGCTCAAAGTACTTCACCAAGGAAGTGTCATTACAGAAGAGGGAACCGAGGCACGTAACTGCCCAACGTCGCACAGAAAGCAGTGGCAAAAGAGGGAGAAAAGCCTGGTCCCTGGACGCTGCTGTGCCCTCTAAGGTCACCTGCGCAGAAGGTGGCCCTGACCACAGGTACCTTCTCCAGGCCAGGGCAGTAACCCAGCCTCGTGCAGCAGCACCCGCTTGGCACTAGGAGCAGGTCAGAGGCCTGGCTGCAGCAATTGCCAGATTGGTTTCAGATTTGTCTCCTGGTTTGCATTTCCAGTAGGTGGGTGGAGCAGACGCCTGCAGCCAGCGCTTCCCTCCTCCTCCTCCTCACCAGTGCTACCCTGGGCAGCCACCACCTCTTAAGAGTCATTGACCTTCTGTCAGGAGGATACAGAGGGACACTAGCAGGCATTTGTCTCCTGCTTCCTCCCCGACTCTGCCATTCCAGGGCTCTCACCAGGTAGCACTGGGGAAAAGGAGAGGCTCCCATCCCTGACAACTGGGAAGGGAGGGTGAGCTGTGCTACACCACCCAGAAAACTCAGTGCAGAGCCAGGGAGGCACTGGGAGCACTCGCAGGGGATCCGAAAGCTCAGCAGTGCAGCCTAAGCCAGGAGGAGAAGATGCTGGCCATCGGCCAGGCAGCTCAGGGCAGCCCTGCTGCCCCCATGAGGGACAGGGCTGGGAACTCTGTGCTGCAAAGCAACCAGCTCCTGCCAGGAGAGCGCAAAGCCCATCTGGGTGGCTTTGCAAAACCAGACAGTTTTTCCCAGTCATCTTCATCAACACTTCTCATGGCTGAATGCTGCAATACAGATTTGCCCGGTACCTCAAATAACAGAGCTTTTTCCCAACTCTGCTTGAGGAACAGGGCAGGGGAGGAAGTGAGAGAGATGAGAGCCACGCAGCACTGGAAGAACAAAAACCACAGCCTGTTTCATCTCTCACCTCCAAGATCTGGGACAGTTACTCATCCCGCAGGAAACAGGGGCAAGTTGAGCACTTTGGGGCCTTCAGCTAGAAGGGGTTTCCAGAAGGGGTTACTAATGAGCCACTCCAACTCAGCAGATTAAAAATGTATATCCAGCCCTGCTGCCAAAGGCTTGTGCACCACAACAGCGAGATGCGTGACAGCAGGGTTCCCCCATTCCTCGGCCCATCTGGGGACTGTCACTCTGCAGAGATCTGCTTGGCCTCCTGTCATGTGTATTGCTACCAAACCCTTTTCTGTTAGCAGGATCTGGGTTGGCATAAGCACTTCTAATAGTAGGAATTTTTTTTTTCCCTTAACCCATATCTTCTTGACAGAACCAGGTTAGGAAGCAGCTGCACCAGCAGATCCGGGGTAGCCTTTTGCAAGACAAGGCAGGGGAAAAAAGGGTGCCTGGATCCAGTTATCTCTTCAAGCACCAAACTACAGCTAATTGCAACTTCCCCAACTCCCCTAGGGTCACACAGAATGGGGGAACAATACCAGCTCTGCTCTGTCCCAGCCCAGTCACTTCACTCCAGAGCAGGCCCTTCACCCTGGAGAGCCCCAGCACAGGGTAGGCGGAGGCGGGTGTCATTCCCACTGGTGACAAGGGCTGTTTCCATTTCTGGGTTGCAGAGCTGCAACTCTGCCAAGCTGAGCTGTCCCACATTCAAGCAAACACCATTTCCCCCTCTGCCTTCTTCCCGAGGCTGCTCGAAGCCCCACACATTTCCTCTCAAATGACTGCCAAACCTGAAGAATTGGGGGGGGAGGGGAGGGGACAGAGAAGAAGAGCGGGAGGTAAGGGAAAGCTTCCAGGGGTGTTTCACAGGGAAACCTCTCCCCAAAGAGCTGTCAAACTCCTTGTGCTGAGATGCCAGAATCACTTCCCTACTGCATAGTCACACGGGAGCTGGCTCGCTGCCGCCCTGGCTCACATACACTGCTCCCAGCTCTCCACCCCAGCTGGGACAGTCACCCAACTGGGACAGCCTTCCAGGACCACAGGCAGGACCCACAGTCCAGACCATGGGGAAGAAAGAGTAGCACTGTGCAATTAATCTTTCCTGCAGAGTAACTGGGGTGGAGGGATGCTCTGTGGCACGACAATACCCATCAGCTTACGTGCGAGTATCAGCAGCATCTTCAGAGAAGCAAGGAGCGATCCACGAGGCATTTATCTTCCCACCCCCTCTATTACAAGACCAAGAAGCTCAATCCATTACACATTTTTCCTTGCAACCTCTTGAAGGTACAGAAACAACCTGCTTATTTTAGACAGGGAAGCAAAGCGCCCATGATCTCAGAGAAGAAAAGGGCGGGTAGAGAAGGGCAATTCCCAACTAACTGGAGACTAACTAGGACAAATTCCTAAGATGTAGACAAATACCCAGGTCTGCTGGCTTGCATGGAGGGATAAGCTTCAGAACAGAGGGGCCGGAGACCTACATGCCATTCCTGGTCACGCCACAAACTGTTCAGGATCTTTTCACTCCTCCACCCCTCACGTTGAGGATCAGACTCACAACCCTTTATTAAGCACTGTGACAGCTTTGTGGCTTGAGGACTCGGTCTGGTTTGCCACCAACCTCCACATCAGAAAGGCATGTTCCAAAGGTTGTTTCTCATCTTCCCTTATTCCCCACCTGTGTGTATTTTGCATGGGATCAGAAGGCCGGGACCAACAGGACTACCACAGGAGTGGCTACAGCCAAAAAGGTGGCTACAGAGTTGCTGTGGACTGAGAAAGGAAACTTTTTGAGGGGTTCATCCAAAAGACTACTCTCTCTCAAACAGGCAGATCTACTGTGACCTCACTGGTTCCTCCCTTTACCTTACCTGCTCAAGACCTGCTTCTCTGGGCCCTACCTAAAGTGCTTAGCTTATAAAGTCAGAGGGATCACGCACATGAAGGAACATGCAGGATACACCCCCCAGAAGGACCCATTTCATCTTGCTGCTATTAATACCTGGAACATTATATGCACGAACCAACTGTCCCTTCTCTCTCATTTCTGGGCTCTGACTTCTCCAATTTGTCCCAGAAACCCCAGCCAACACACGTTCACCCTTCTCTAGTACACATTTCCATCCAAAACACAACCCTTTTCTTTTTTTTTTGAGTTAATTACTCATGTTTCTAGTTCCCATCACCTCTTCCAGTCCCTGCAGACAAGGCACAGCTCCCCTGGCTCCCTCATTCATTATGCAGCCAATATGTGGGCCTAAACCCATCAACACTCATTATGGAAACGGGCCAAGACTTCCCACAGCCGCACAGTGCTATTGGGTGCCCACCCACAGCCAGCCCCACGGGTGCGTGCTCAGAGGGGCTGCCAGCCACGCTCTGGAACATGACCCCCTCTACAGCCTTCAAACTGGGAATACAACCACAGAGGGGCTCTGGGCTGCAGTGGAGACACTGCCAGAGCCCTTGGGTTGAACAGACACAGCTCAGTTGTCACCACTGAGTTATCACCACCATCACAGATGGTACCAGGTGCCTGCAGAATATGCAAACGGAGGGGGAAGTCAGTTTGCCATTTTCCTATGCAGACCCCAATCCCCTCCAAACTCCAGCACCACACCACCCTCTGAGCTGGATGGGGCTCCGACTCACTCTAACAAAAGCCTTTGTTTCCCCAGCACCAAACCCATCACTAAAAGTCAGAGCCATACTCTAGCTGGACTTCACCCTCCTTAGCATGGCTTCAGGCTGGGATTGAGGGCTGCCTGCAAGCTCTTTGCTACACTGGAAGGAAGAAGCTCTCAACCTTTCAGAGCTGGCCTGAACTCTGCACACAGGAGCCCAGGCAAAGCCTTCCCCTTGGGCTGGCTTGCAAACAGCTGTGTGCCTTTGATTTTGCTTCAAGAGAAAGCATGTTCTTTCTGTATCTAAGCTTAAAATAGTCAAGCATGGCCAAAAGCATCCAATCAAGAGCACAGAGCATGAGAAGTTGGGGCCCAGGGTTACCATGTAGCTAAGGCAGCCCAGACTTCACATCCAGACCCAAAATTACTAACCTGCCCTGCCTGCAGAAAGGGGCTGCTTGACCTGCCTAAGGCTGCCAAAGGAGCTGGGAACAGAGGACCAGGCTCCCCTCCACTGCCCTGTCTTCACAGGCAACCAGCCCATACAGGCTGCAGAGATGCCAGCGTAACCTGACCTGAATTTTGACGTACACCACCAGCATCCCAGCACCAGGCTCCACAGAGCCGCTCTCTGCCCAGAAACGTGGGACAAGCTCAACGCTGATCAGCAGCAGTGGCCAACCTTACAGGCTTACCGGAGGCCGTGTGATGGTGTTTGTGGCACACTACGAGAAGGATCACACGGAACAGTGAGAGAGGACAGAAGAAGCCACAAGCAGCTCATCAGGCAGGTCCAGAGCATGGGAAATCCTGCCATTAGCAGGATCCACTGCAGAGGATTTCACAGCTAATGCACTCTTGCCACCAAAGACCACAGAGAAAGCAAAAGCAGCAGAGCATTTCTTTTCCAATAAGCTGCTTTTCTCGAGAAGTTTACACAGGCTTCAGCCTGCCTGCCCACACCAGCCCCAGCTGGAAAGCAGCTCCAAACCTGTGCCTTTAAATCCCCCTTGGCAGTGGGAGCGCAGGACTGGGGCTGTGCGAGCAGACACACCCTGCGCTGCCGCCTGCTCCAGCCGCCGGAGCACACAAACATTTCCTCCCAGCCGCTCCTGCGCTGCGGCTCAGCCAGAGCAGCCTCAGTACCTGCCAGAGCTGTGCCAGAAGGGGAACACAGACTGTTTTACACAGACCTGTAAATTCAGAGACTTAAACTCGCTTCCTGAAATCCCCCCTGCTTCCCCCCCACAGCAGCGGACATTCTTCCTTCAAACTTCTTCCTTAAGGCAAATATTTAGAGTCTAACAGGCATTCCTCATCACAGGCACAAGTTAAATATTGGCCCTGAAACAACAGCAAGTGCCTTTAAATGATTCTGGCTGGAGAAGCACCACTCTGGACTTTGATTTCTGGCTCTGAACAAAAATAGGAGCAAAGCACCGAGTGTTACACTCTTCTCCCAGGAGAAGTCAGCTTTCAGGCTCTACAAGTCCCCTGCCAGGACCACAACCAGCAGCAGGAACTGTCCCCTGCTCGTGCATTATCACACCTTGGGTGTCTGCCGTCACTGAGCCAAGGCCGCTGCAGTGCATCCTCTGCGCTGTGCACAGGATTATTTTGAGTCTCATTTCCAGGTCTGTGCTTATATACTCAGAGAGACATTAGAGAAGACCTGCTGGGAATCACGGATGCCATCCAGACTGCAGTGAGGGCATTTGCACATGTTGTCCTTCCCCCTCTGGCTGCACCACCTCCCTTCTCAAAGGTGCCCACCTTTCCATCCAGCTGCGCCTGGCAAACTGATCTCTCTGGTGCAGAAGATGCTCTAGGCTGTTCCTGCTATGCAGACAGCTCAGCTCCCTGACGGACATGCTAGCTCTTGCAAGAAAATACCTCAGCAAGGTAGGAGCCCAAGAAGTCAAGAGAGAGTCAGTACAATAAATGGGAGAAGGAAGAGCGAGGAGAAGAAAAAAAAAAATGCAGTGAGGTCAGTACACCCGAAGCATAGCTGCACCCGGGCTCTGGGATGCTGCGGGCATTTTTCACACCTAACTGGGGAGCAGAGCTCCTGTCGTGACTCTGCAGCCAGCCCTGAGCAGCTGGAGCCCCTGCAGAGCTGGCCTCACCTCACCCCAAAGCAGCCCTGCGACACCCTGTCGCTGCTGAGCCAAGCCCATCGGCAGACGGGGCTGCTACATCACCATGCTGCTCACACACCTCCTGCTGAAGGCAGGCCTGCGTCTGCGCCTCACAGCTGAGGCAAAGGAGCCCCTGCCAAAAACCACCTGAAACTAGCGTTTGCTCCAACACAAGGGGTCTGCCCACCATTTCTCCATGGCAAAATGCCACAAGAGATTTACCCAGAGAGCTTTAGCTAGGGAAGGGTTACTGCAACACAGCACAGGTGTGCCTGAACAGCATACTGCACAGTAACTCACATTCACAGTGTTTATTCTGTATCCAGCTAAATTCAGCACGGTGTGTTAACTGAGCTTCCCTCTCACTCTCCTGAACTTGGTGCCTGGTAAGCCTGAGAAGCACCTTCCTCAGCTTCCCCTGCTCCAAGCAGCAGGCCTGAGCGGTGGAGAGCTGCTCCCTGGCAACATCCCCTGCTATCGCGCGAGATGGAGAACCGTGACAGTCTGCTGTGCTGGAATTCCAATCTCTACTCCCTTCCCTGCACCGAAACACCTACTACTTCAGGCTGGAGAATCTGCCAGGGACTCTGACAATCTCTTCTTGGGATCCCCTGATGGGGCAGACACCCCTACAAAAACAGCATGGGTTTAAAATAAGCTGCAAGTTACCCTGGAGGAAATGTTAAAGCTCCATCCCTCCAAGCACTTCCTCTTCCTTCCCCAACTGCCAAAGCCCACTGAGTAACAAGCTCCAGCAAGCAAGTTTATGCAGGAATTCCCAAGGCTCAAGGCAGAGACTAGTCTGTACCTGTCAGCACCAACCCCGGTGCCTTGTCGTCCCGTGGCACGCTGACCCCACACCCACCAGAGGCAACTGCTGTTCCTCAGCTACCAGCTGTGAGCAGTCCCTTCCAAGATAGAGACCGTACCTCCACTTCAGCAGTTGTTCCAAGTTGTGTCCTTAATACTCTCTGCACTTGGAAACACAAAAGCCAGGCTTCAACTCAAACCTGCATCGCCTTCGGGATAAGTTAGGAATCGGCATAGCTGGGGTTGGGGGATTCCAGGAGAACCTTAGCCTGCCCCTCGCCCACACGTACAGCACAGAAGGCACTGGAAAGCACATCCTCTCCCTACATCAAACTGGGGAAACCAGGCAGAGAGTACAAACTTCATCACTGCCAACAGTCCACGCTAAAAAAGGAAAAGAAAAAGGGTTTCCTTGCTTTGTTGTTTATACCTCAGTACTATCTCAAAAGCAAAAAGCAGTGAGATTTTCTACCTGAAAACATCAGGCAACAACAAGACTCTGTAAGACTGGAGCTTCCGAGTAGCACAAACCCATTACACCTCCATTCTGGTTTTAAATTGGATTACCACTGACCTTTCAGAGCCCATCGTTCAGCCCCCTGCACCTAGGCAATAGCCACTCTTAGCAAGACTTTCCAGCCTCCAGACTGGGAAAGGGAATAAATCCCCAGAGACATGGACGTGCTCCCAGGGTACCCACGAACACCTCCCGGCACCTCTTCTCCTCTGCAGCTCTGCTGAGCTGCAGACCTGCGGGGCTGCAAAGCACTTCCAAAGGAAAGCTTCACAAAATCCAAGTTCAAGACCAACCTTAACCCATGTTTATTAACTTAAGAACATCCCTCTCAGGCTGACAAAGCCTATGCATCACCTGCCAACTGTCTAATTCACCGTTTGGAAAGCAAAAGCCAGGCCTCCCTCATTAAAAAACATTACATAACATTAAATAACAAAGAGCTACGGGACATTCTTTGGTTGGTGGACATGTAAAAATGAACGATTAAAAAAATTAACACTTCTTTCCTCCAGAATCTCAGTGTCTCAAACACCCTGGGAGCCAATGAGCACCTTATTTCCAAGACCCGGCTGCAACAGTGTCTTGGCTCATCCCAATTACTGGTCTTGTGTTCAACTTTCTGCCACCTCTGCCCCACAGACACTAAACTAAACGCAGCACTTCCCAGCTCTTTTTCAAAGCACCATCCCCACCAGACAGCGGTGGGGCTGTATTCTGCTGCTTAACATCTGACACTGGAGAGGAAGCTGAGATCTCAGCCTGCAGCACAGGGAACCCTTCCCAGGCCTGAGGCTCAGCTCCTCCAGACCTCGCAAGACAGGACTCCAGGCTTCCCTCACATCACCATCTTAGTGCAAGTCTTTCCAGCAGAAAAGATCATGAGAGCACTTGGTTTTACTGTCACAGGTGAACTAGACTCAAGACATCGAGACCTTCATTTCCTGCAAGTGAAAATGTTTATGCTGCAACTTTCTAAGCGACACAGGTCTGACTGCAGTGGAGAAGGCAGATGTCAGCAGGGTATTTCTTGGAAAATTCAACTGTCACTAACCTCCCAGCAGAAGAATACAGACTTCACAGGCACTGGGAAAAGTTCCTGGACACACAGTAAACTTCTGTCCATCATCTTTTTGGAAGCAAAGAAGCCAATTTAAAGTCTTCCAAGAACTAAGTGAATTCCTCTACTCCAGGAGCAAACTCTCCTTACTGTGAGCTGTGAAAGAAATCATGAACATCTTACTCCACACAGCATTTTGTAATGCCCTGCAAAGTCTTACCTACAAGTTTCAGCTTACCTGAAGAACCATTTCCTAAATCGCACAGCATGGGATCACCTCAGTGCTTATCAAGTGCGCCAATCTGCTGCAACATTACCATTGCAGCAAGCGGAAGACAGACAGACTTTTTGTGGTTTTACACACAGTGCACTTGCACCCAGCGCGTGCTGTACCACCTCTCCCTATCACAGCAGGGCTGGTGGAACCCGCAAGTGGTGGGGATCACAGCTCTGAGCACCTCGGGTCGTGACAAGCCTTGAAAGAGCAAACCCGTGTTTCACCTTGGCTGCCAGAGAGCTGCCAGCAGCTGATGGTGTAGTAAAGAGAGGCTAGGAGGTATCCTGGAATATCTCAGCTCAATGCATGCTCTGCAGTAAGCTTTTTTTTTTTAAGCCAGTTATTAGGAATAATGCATGAACATAACATGCAAAGGAGGGCAGGGGGGCTGTCCAACAGGAACGGCTGTAGCCTGTGCAGGGATTTAGGAGAATTGCCCAGGAGATGGAGGGCAGCTAGTGTGAATCTGGGAGCCAGACAGAGAGCCCAAACACTCTGCATTAAGCTGCCCCAGCAGAAAGTCACCTTTACACTTTCCTCACAACTGAGTCCTGCTTCTTCTCTACAGCGCTGGACCTACCGGAGACACGGATTGCCAGCAGGAAGTATAAACATCCATTCTAATAAAAACCCAAAACTATTTATTAGCACACAGCTTTTCTAACAGGAAGATAACTTGTTCCCCAGCAGAATCCCAGAGTTGCTGAAAGACCTGCTCCCCCTCCTCCCCTCCCAGCTCACAGGGTACAGCAGGACCGAAGCAGTCTCCAAGCTGTGCCACAGCTGGGCCTGAAGAAGGAGGCTCAGTTTCACAGCTTCTCACTGCGCCCAAGACAAGCCAAGTCTGCCTAGTCAAAGCTCAATTACAGGGCTGTGGGCAGAGCTATGCCCACAAGCTCTGAGCAAAAAGCCGTAAGCACACGAAGGAAGCTCCTGCGCTGACACTCGAGTCTCTCCCCCCTCAGCAGAGGGAAGAGGGTTTGACTCCTGACGCAGCTGAAGTCACAGGAGTAGCGCAAGGCAAACGAGGCCGCTGCACGCTGGAACCAAACCTCACATTAACCAGCCCTGCTGAGAGAAAGGAAAGTGTCTCTTCCACAGCCCTGAGGTCTGTACTTCTCCTGCACACCCCCAGGAAGGAGCCAAAGCACAGCAGGAGTTGCCGCTCACCCGAAGCTTCCTCACCACCTCAGATAAGCCTTTAGTGCCTGTAGTGCTGCAGTTCCTCTATCTGAAAAGCAGAGATAAACAGCTTCCTACCCAGACTGGCTCATGCGAGGACTGGTCCTTCTAGCAGGCTGTAATGCTCCCAGACCGGAGGCTAGGCACATACCTGGATGGACCAGCCAAAGCAAAGGTTTGCTTTTCCAGCACAGCTCATCAGAGCTCCTCCTAGCTAGGAAAACCACGGGGGCGGGGGGGGGGGGGGGGGGGGGGGGCGGAAGCTACAGAGCACAATCAGGCCTGAGTCCAGTCAAGATGTTTATTGGCAGTCGCTCTCGGACATAGTCTCTTCCAGCCCAGTGGGGCTGGAGGGGGTGGGGGGAAAAATACTGATTGTCCATGAGCACAACCCTCATGTCATTCTCATTGATCCGCTGAGTCACTCCCGTATTAACAGTTTTGACAACACTCGGGCTGCACAGGAGCTCGGAAACGGAATACAAAACAAGAGGCAATGCGAAGCCTCTCTACCTACTGACACCAGCAGAGAGAAGCACTTGCAGGGCAGAATCCAGAAACCTGCTGAACTGCAAGTGCCAACTTCCTCCTCTTCACTCGCTCTTCAGAAGAGTGCTACAACAAGAAAACCAAACACAAACCACGCTGCAAGGGCAGGAACACAGAGCTCCATTCAGTGCGCCCAGAGAAGCTGCCGGACAGAACAGTCTCCCCTGCAAACCACCACCAACTGCACCCCAGTCGTTTTGATGCGAGTGCAAACCAGAGAGGCAGCTGTTTTTGCAAAGAAACTACAGAACTGATTTATAAGGCCTTACAGATTTGTAAGCTAACAAGGAGGAGATCAAATCCAGAGGCAGACTGACACAGGAGGGCAGTCATCTTCTACAAGCAAACGAGACAATCCACCCCCCGGGGCAAACTCAGGCTCCCCAAGCATGCATACCACCACAGACCTGAGAGAAGCTGCCACCAGCCAGGCAGCAGATTGGGGTTAGACCATCCTCATCTGCACCACAAGACTACAACCCACCCAGAGGCCCAAAAAGTGCTAAGCAGCGATAAATTCATCACCAAACAACATTCCTATCTGTAACGCGCCAAATTAATACAAAACCAACAAATCTTTGGCAAATTCCTCACAGCAGCCAAGCCTACCCCGCCACAGAGAGAGAAGGCCTCTCCACAGGATCCCCATGGAGGCCTCCTGCCCTAATTTACAGCAATTCTTTTTCAGACGCACTGGCAAACACCAAACGTTTTCTCCAATCTGTTATATAAGGCCCAATTTTTAAACCTCTGTGCTGGCAGTGGGGAGATAGGGGCACGCTGCATGTGGCAGGCTGACAGGACAGTCCAGCTGGCAGATGAACTTACTCCTCAGAATTCATTTCCAGATATCCAACCACTTGTTGTACAAAAGGAAAACAAATGGGTTAGTTAACGAGGCAACTTCCAAACACACTGGTGCAAACCACTCGCATGCCTGCAGTCATTCTACACGCGGTTTGACCCAGGTCCTGGTTACCTCTAGCTTGTTTAGAACGGACTAATTTCATGGCAACTTGAAAGAGGTTTAGCAAACTTCGGGTTTTTAACTTCAAAAATACACCTATCATGGCAGGTCCCCATGCTGCCCAGACCACAAACCATTCCTCAAAAGAAAAAGACACCTTCCCAAACATCCCCACAACTTCACGTTATTTGATCCAAGAGCCTCACTCAATTCCCCTCTGCCAGCCACCAAACAGGAGCCACAGGCCTCTGGTGGCCCAACTCCACAGGAGAGCTGGTTCTCATCTGCAAACCTCTCTTCTTGGCTGCCTTAGCAATAGCTAAAGTCAGCTCCTGTCTAGTGGGGGCAAAAGGGGGAGGGTATTTTTCCTGTTTCTCACATTCATCCTCACCCACTTTGCTAAAGAAAAAAAAAAAAAAAGCTGTTTTAAAAACCAAATTCAGCACAGTCCCTTTCCCCAAATAAACACTTCCCAACCCCTCTGGAGAGAGGAAAGCTACATACAAAGGAGCCAACATCCTGCGAGGCTCCGGCTCCACCGGGCAGGCCAGGGCAGGGTGCAGGCCGAGGGACACAACCGGGGAAGGCCCGACCCCGTCCCTGCCACCGACCCGGCCTCAAAGGGGCCCCGGGAGGGGGGGTCGCGATCTCGGGTGGACCCGGACCCCTTCCCCAGGGCCACAAAACAGGCGTCGCCGGGAGGAAACGGAGCGAGGCGGCCCAAGGGCCCTCAGCCCCCGGGCCCAGCCCGAGCCCTGCAGCCCCTTCAGACCCCCGGGCCCCACCTGAGCTCCCCTCGGCCAATTCCAGGCCTCCCTCCCGGCACCTACCTTGCCCCGTTGCCCCCCCCCGGCCCCCTCTGCCCTTCCGAGCCCAGCCCAGCCCTCACACCCTCCCCAGCACCCCGGGCCCGGCCCCCACCGCCCCCGCCTGAGGCGCCGCCCGGCCCGGCCCGCCGCCGCCGCCGCCGCCTCCCCGGCACTGCCCGGTCCCGGCCGGGGCGAACCGCAGCAACAGGGACCCCGGCTCGGCCCCGGTTACCTCCGCGAGCCCTCAGCGGCGGGCCGCGCTGCCGCTGCCCCGCGGCCGCCTCCCCATGGCGGCGCCCCCGGCCCGGCTCTCCTCACGCCGCCTCTCGCCTCCCCTCACCACTCCGCGGGCAGCGGCCAGCCACCGACAACGCTACGCCGCCGGCGTAGGCTCCCCGCGCACCCATGCGCCCCCCGCCAAGCCGCCGGCGTAAGCGCCCTTCCTGAATACCAACTCCGGAG
Organism: Haliaeetus albicilla; assembly: GCF_947461875.1. Classification (NCBI taxonomy): domain Eukaryota; kingdom Metazoa; phylum Chordata; class Aves; order Accipitriformes; family Accipitridae; genus Haliaeetus; species Haliaeetus albicilla. The sequence goes on along the minus strand of NC_091490.1, from coordinate 39,837,978 downwards.
CGGAGAGGCCCGGCGGAGCTCGGCGCAAGCGCAGCCGACGGGAGGGGTGGTGGCGCAACGGCGTTGGCGTAAAGCGCGTTCGAGAATAGGCGGCTTGAGGCGAGCGAAGGGAGGGCGGATTTGCGGCAGACGACGGGCGCTTTACGGCAGCGCAGCGCTTGGCAGCTACCGGCGGGGCTTCCCTTTAACTCCCTGCTGCCCGGCGGGCGGCAGCGCGGCCCGGCCCGGTGCGGGGCCCAGCTCCGCTGCGGGGACAGGCCCCCACGTTGCCTGCAACCCCCTGTACGACGCAGGCGCCGGTATAGGGCACGGCTTCCGCCATAGGGGCCAGGTCCCGCTATAGGGTGCCCCGTAGGGGAACAGTCTCCTATAGGGGACGGATCCCGCTGCAGGATGTGGCCCCCGGTATACGTTATGGCAGTACTGTAGCGGCCGGGATCCTCTATAGGGTCACCGTCCTCAGGGTGGGGTATTGCCCCACTGCAGGGAACAGGCCCCAGTATAGGGCACGGCCCTGTTGCAGGGGACAGGCCCCGCTATGGGGGACATCGACCCAGTTATAGAGGACGGGCCCTAACTGGGGGCTGAGCCCCCCACTGGAGTACAGCACCAGCGTGGGGTACAGCCCCAACAGGACATACAGCCCCACCATAGGGCACTTGGGCCTGGCGGGGCGATCTCTGGGGAGGGGAACTGGAGAGGGGGTGCGGCAGTGGTACCGGTGGGCGAAACCCCGCAGCCTCCTCCATCCCACACCACCCCGGCCTGCAGGAGCAGAGGGAAGCTCGCGGCTGGGATTTTACAGAAGTGGAAGCTTTTTTGAGGACAACGGTCTTGAGAAAAACTGCTGGCGCTGAGCAGGAGACTGAGCTGCCACCTCACAGGGGAGAGCAATGGGGATGGAGCTGCAGGCTGGTGGGAACTGCTGGGACAGGAGCCAGGTGGGCACACAGCCCCTGGTGCCACCTCCAAAAACCTTTTGCATTCTTCAGTCTTGGAATTATTCTGATCAATCTTTTGGCCATAAAAATTCTCTCCCCACACTCACTCAGCAGAGGAGGGCACAGCTAGAAGAATCGTTTCTTTCTCTCAGTGGCACAAGAGCCATCCCTGTTGGAGCCTTTCAGGGTAACGTTGGAGGGAGGAGGCACCCCTGTACAATCCCACTGCTTTCATCTTCATGGCATGGGACAGATTCACCCCAAAAATATTTTCAGGCAATGGGCAAATGACTTCGTGTGGTTTTGGGGGAGAATCGCGTCTTCAGTCACCAGCCACACCCCAAATACCCATTTCAGCATTTCCAGCCGCTTGAATTCATTCTCTCCCAGTTCCAGGGAAACATTTTCCTCCCAGCATTGGTCTAAAGTACTTTTTCTTCATAGGTGTTCGTTTCTAGAAAAAAATGCTATGATTTTAGAGAATTAGGAAAATAAAATGAGCTACTCTGCACGTAAAGCCCAGATTTTGCCATCCCATTCCCACAGGCTCAGGAGGGTGGTGAGGGGCTGTGACCCATGTCCCGCCACTGCAGAGAATTAAATTGCCCCCAAAGTGCCCGATGGCAGAGACATCCTCCCGTTTTGTTTTCGCACCATCCTACCACCCCGTGCCGCAGAAAGAGGCGATTTCAAGCACTTTGAGAACACGCAAGTTGTTCAGACATTTGACTTGAGAATTTAACCCATCCTCTGGAGCAGGAAAGGGGGGAAGCAAATAGTTTTGATTTTATTTCAAGGCAAATCTCCAGTGGTGAACACGCGGTGTGCCAGGCGTGGTCTGCAGAGACCTGTACAGCTCATGCTATGGAACCAGCTCAGCACCGGCAAGTTAGCAAGAAAAGCCGGGGAATTTCTATCGGGAAAGCATCCAGCTATGAACCCTGCCCTCCTCCCGTGGGCATGAGTTAATTAGGGCTAATTTGCAAGCAGACAACACAAAACGAAGCACTCTCGATCACACATGGAAGAACAAGCTGCTTGGGGGCGGGTGGAAGAAACCTTCCTGCCGTGAAAAATTTGCGTTCGGGGCCTGGGAAACCGAAGAGCAACAGAAACACATCGAGAACCAAACAAAAGAAAAAGAAAAAGCCAGGCCCCTCGCAGCATCCTGTCTGACGCACTCTCAGGTGAAGAGCCCCAACCCTGATGCTGGAGACCCTGAACCTTTTGGAGAGCTCCTCAGGGTGGGGGGCTGAGCTCAGCTGCATAACCACCGCCCCCGCGCTTCGGGCTCATTCCTAAGAACCTTGGCCCGTCCTGCCAAGCCCTGACTGTCACGCAGGGAGCACGGCAGAGGCAAACAACTCGTCGCTCCCAAGTGCCAAGGACCTGCCTGAGTAGCAGCTGGAGCAGGAGCTTAAAGCTGTGCCTCGTGCTAAGATTTTAAGGGCCTGGAGCAAGAATTTGAGCAAAAGCCATTTCATCCTCATGCTCAACACATCACTGGCACAGCAGCAAGCAGCTGTAGGGAACCACTGCCGGTGAAAGTGAGATGCTGATGGCTGGGAAGGGGTACCTGGCACAAGGCTTCTGGAGATAAAGAAGCCATTGAGATTAGCAGATGTCGTATAGAGCAGCTGTGATGAAAATGGCTCTTTTAGGATTAAATATCTGCTATGGAGTGGGACTGGGGTATGAAGCCACAATATGGTAATTTGGGGCGATAAGTTCAGCTATGTGCTAAATAGAGTGATTCAACTCACCTTTTCTGTCAAACAGCCCGTTTACTCCAGGGATAATGATCTCCTTCCAGGCAATAAACCGGAGAAGGCAGAAGCCAGCACTGCAAGGGGCCAGCATGAGTCTTTGCACTGCTAAGGAGAGGCCAGGAAAAAGACCTCGACCCCAGTGCTCAGGAGACACAACTTTCTCACCACCACCCACACCTCTGCTCTCCGTTTCTTTCGTTAGAAAATGAGAATAATGGCAGCACCTTTGGTAAATGCTTATCTGGCATCTGTAGGAGTACAAACCACGGTGTGCCACTCTTGCACCCGTCCCCAGCACAGAGGATGAGCTTCATCCATAAACGTGCTGTTCTTTTAAGGAAAAAACATGTGGTGGGAGACTTTGGAGGAAAATAGAGATTTCGCCATTTCCCTCTGCCAGATAACTCCGGTTACCTAGGAACAGACACACTTCTCTAATGCGGCCAGTTGTTCTCATCAAGCACAGGATGAGCATTTATTGTCTTGTGATCAGGAGAAACACACAAACAAAAACCAGAGCTCCACAAGTGACATGAAACATCGCACACATACACGCCACGTGATGCTGAACAAAACCAGGAGCCAGGTCCAGGTTAATGGTGTTAAGAAGTCTTAGAAATCTAATGTAAACATTTAAAAACATACAGAGGAGTCCAAAAAAATAAGCCACGGTAGTTCAGGCAGCGTGTTGAGTCAACTTTCTGGAATTACGGTTTCTGGCATTGAAAAGGATGGAGGGGGGGATGAGAGATGGCAGATCCCATCCAGAGAGGTTCATTTAAGCTCTGTAGAGATCTCAGGCAGTGTATGCTAATAGGGTGCGATTTTGGTGACTGCATCCAACCATTTTCATGGGCAGGTTCCTAAGTACACCCTCTCCCTGCATCAAGCATTTTCAACATGACTGAAGGTGGGTGCTTCAAAGCAGCCCCCCAGATTATCCAAGGGGAAGAGAAGAGAAGAGAAAAAAAAAAAAAAAAAAAAAGAGAGAGAGAGAAGCAGGAGGTGGAGTCCCTAGCAATGCTTCTCCTCTTGGTTCCTTTGAAATCTCCAACCTGACATACTAAGAAAAAGGACAGACACCAATCGCTTTTGAAAAATTTTGGCAAGAGGCTGAGGATGGACAGGGGCAGGGCTGGAGGGAGCACGGTACATGGGTGCACCATGTTGTGGCTTCCAAGTATGGCCAATCTTGCATTTGGCCCAGTTAACCTCCCCTCACTCCCCTGTAGTGCAATCGTATTTCCAGGGAGTTAATCGACAGGCAGTTCTTCTATCACTTTCTGATGGCAAGTGAAAAAGAACACTTAAAATTACACTTGACACAAGACGAAGGCACCTAAAAGCTTGACAATGCGATCAGGTCATGTTCTGTTAAGAAGGCTTCAAGCGTTTGTATTTACAAGCACATTGCACATTCGCAAGAAAAAAAAACCCTTGTGTTTGGAGCATGTTAAATATCCCAGACCCAGCAAAAGGCTGGTTCTGCAGTGGGGCATTAATGTTGCTTGTAAACGGAAATTCAGGGAGGCTCTGCCCTCTGATTCATGTTTGCTTTCGTTTTGGCCCTAATAACAAAGGTGTCATGCAGACTCCAAGCTGTACTTCACTTAGTATTTACAGTATGACACAGGAAAAGTTAATAGAGCAAATGGGAAGTTCTGCAGGGGTGATGGGGAAGGAAGAGTTCTCCTTCGTGAACTAGTATTTTATTAGATAAGGCACATGTAGAGACAGTTTTCAAAAGATCACTTGCAAATCAATTCCACCTAGCTAGGACAACCTCCCTGTCCCTTTCCAGGAGCCAATTTTGTTTTCCAGCTACTTAGTGTGAATTTGGAGTGAACCCACTTACACCATAACATCTCTGGCATCCCATCTGCCAGCCTGCCAAGCCAGGCAGGCTCTGGGTCTGACCCATGGCGTGCCCAACACCTCCCAAGTCTCCGCAGTGGAGCACTCCATCCTTCACAGGATCATTGGCTGAAACTTTCAGAGCCCAAGACTTTGAACACTCACTCCCTATAAAAATATTGGGAACTGACCTCCCAGTTTTGACAGGTTTGAAAAAATTCACAGCAGGCTGTTGAGGGAGAAGAAAAAACTGCAGCCTTTGCTGCTTGGATCGCTGTAGGACACAGGGGAATTGGATGGCTCAGGCTACAGGAGTCCTGATGTGCATGCACAGAATGGAGATGAATGACGAGACAGATGCTGGCTCTCAGGGAGAACAATCCTTCCCAACAGCTTGACCCTCTCTTTAGCCTATTCTTGGAGAAAGGCAAGAATCTCTCTCTCCCTGCTCATACATGGAAGTAAAGTGCTGCTGGCTACACAGACGCAGACCAGGTCTGCACAGCTAATATCAGTTACGAGGACTAACAAGCTTTCCTTGGTCTACCAGACCCCACTGCATAATGTCTGGATTTCAACTACATTGGTAGAAGGCAGAATTAAAACTATTCATTTTAATAGAATTATTCCCAAACCACACAGGGGCCCCAGCACTGAGATCAATAGTTACCTTGCATCCGGCTAGTGGCTGGGAGCCCAGAAAAAAGGGTGTCCCTAAAGGGCAAGGTGTGCCCCATAGGGCATTTCTTGGGTCAGCACAAAACCTGGATGCCACAGATGTAGAAGTTAGATGGCATAGAGATCTCGTGCTGCCTACCTGTAACAGGGTGAACATCACCCAGGTAGCCAGATCCAAAGCCCAGCGTCAGCCAGCTTTTCAATAGTTTCCAGTGGGCTTTGAATCAGGTTTTAAGCAAACAATCATTAACCAACTGAGATGAATCTGTACCTTTGAAGCACATGGATCTGGCAAAAGATTTTGGCAGCAGGGAAAGCAAGACTTCTAGCATAACAATAGTCCTAGCCAGGCAAATGAGGACTCTTGTGGACTTCACATCTGAGCAACACTCACCCACAGCAAGCACCATTATCTAGAGGATTCTTCACCAGAGAGCGCAAGCAAATGAGGTTGTAGATTTTACAAATACCTTTGATATCACTAGTACCAAATAATTTAGATGTTGCATTTCCCTTAGAGAGAAAATTTCCAGATTATTCATCCAGGAGAGTAAACACCAGTTGCTACTAATGCTCTGATTGCGTTTGTTACAGATGACTTGGCGGTGTGCTATGCATGTGATGAAAACTAAGCAGGGAGGCAGGAGAAGGAGCAATTATGGTAGCGTTCACCGTTGTGAGGAAGTCAAGCCTTTTTCACGTATGGTCATGAGAGGATTCCCTCAAGCAAGGGCAGTGAACGGTTGGTTCCTCAGTCTGCAACGAGGCAAATACTGGTAACTCAACGCAAACAAAAAACTTTCTGATAAGGCCGTGCAGTGCTCTGGAGGTGGCAAGGGCTGACAGCACGTATCTTCTGTAGTGATGAGGAGACAAAAAACAAAAAAGTCCCCAAGATGACTGGGGTGCTTGGGGGGGGAATGCAAATGATCTTTTCAAATAACAATAATAAAAAGACCAAAAAGAAGAGAATCCAGGCAGTTTGCAGCTGTTGCTGCTTAAGGCCATTGGTTTCCCGGGGGATAGTTGGGCACTGTGGGATACTCTGGCAGGCTGTTCCCAGAAAAATTGCTGTACTGGGCCTCCCTGCTGGGGGGGTTCCTCCATGTGCCACTGTTCCACTCGTCCTGAGCTTTCTGAAAGCTTCCACCAGCCCCTCGGTAAATTTTATGTACCTAATGGATGAAAGAGAGAAGAAGAGGGAAGTCAGCAACAGGTACCCACACCTCTTCCTCAGAAGAGCTATAGTCACTTTTGTACTATATCATGTATTTGCTTCTCTCTCTGTAAAGAGCTGTATTTCCAAGGAACAAAAGCACTAAACATGTAATAATACAGTGAACAGAGGTACAAACAGATAAAAGCAACCAAAACTTGAACCCATTTCAGCCACAAGTCTGGGATTCAGGTTGGGGATCCCACAGCAAGGCAGACAACCCAGGCCAGTGGGCTGAAACCTCTGTAAAACTGACACTGCTGCTTCAGCAGGGCTTCCATCTTCCCTCCTCCTCTGCCATCAGTCTACTGAAGCTTTCCAGACAGTCCTACCTCCAAATTCTTCTTTCTGCAGGGAACCAAGGACCACTTCCCATCCTGCCACCCAGTCCCCACTGCAGGCCATCTCAACATGCTTCACCTTTACCATCAATGACCATCCCAATGAGCAATGAAGCTTGCTTCGAGTGACACAAAGGAACATCACCACATGAAATGGTGACAACATCCAGCCCCAGGTGTCTTGTGTTATCTGGATTTGTCCTCTAGATACTCTGAGAGACACCAACTGATGACATTATAAAACCTTTAAAAGCAGTGATGGCTTACAGTGGCTGCTAAGCTGCCTGTTCGCATTACTGCCATACAAAATGCAGATACTCCAAGTCAGAGAGACACCCGAAGCACCTACCCTTAAAATGCAGATGAGCATTGCGACCGCTGACATTGTAAACATAATGGCAGGAAACAGCATGAACACAGCCGCTGCAACACTGGTGCTAAAGAAAGTAATGGCTGCCAACCATCCACTGGGAGAAACACAAAGAAAGGAAGAATATCATTATAGCTCTCTTTTTTAAGTGTCCTTATTATCAGAAAAACTGTTTACTTGTACACAGAAATTACAAGGCAGCTTTAAAGCTCTTGAAAATTAAAAGAACAGTGAAGAAAATGGACACAATGAAATGCAGCTCAGGCAGGTATTTCCCCAAGATCTCAAATCTTGCTTGCCAGCATGCCTCACTAACCCAGTCTCAGACCTTTAAAGGACAGCCAGCTGCACAGACTCTGGGAAGAGAAGATTTATTCCCAAGGTGCTTTCAGTTGTGCAGAGGTTGTGCATCTAGAGACCAGAACTGGGATCAGGGAACATGTGGGTCCTATGACTTACACTACATTTCTATTCCTTTGATGGCAATAACCAGGTAGGGCAACTGGAGAGCATCAGTAGTTAACAAAACAAAATGCTATACAGAGTGCTAGGACTTTGTGTTATTTGTAGTTTCAGCAGGAACTGCTCTCAAGTCTCTAGAGACAGACAGTTAAAATGCCAAACAATTATAACATAACCAGGGACAGACACTAAAATGCTCCCATTTATTTTAGGACAACTCTCACAATACTTGCTCTATAGGCCAACAGTGAGTCATCATGCACTGCTCACCATGTGCTGCAAATACTTTGAGGGCAATGCTAAAAGATCAGATGAATCTTGAAACTGACTGGTTAAATGTTAAAAAGAAATGGACATTGTAGGAAGGTGCTAAAAAGAGCAAGCAGGTGAAGATATCTGACTTCTGCCAATACAGGAACTCTTACAATAAGCAGCAATGGAAATGAAATTGTGTACTCCATGAACAGAAAGCTTCTTCCACTCCACCCTGTACAGACTCCCACCAGTTTCTCAAAAGTTCACAGAAACAGCCCATAGCCTGAAACTGTCAGGCATGGGAACCAAGTGCTCAGCTATAAGACTGTAGGAACATCCTGCTTACCAAGCTCCCCATCCGGAGAAACCAATCGCCTGCAGGATCGTGAGAATAAACTGTGCACCAAAGATGAAGAAAAAGGCCATGAAATTAAATGAGCTGTCCGACCTGTGAAGGAAGAGAACAAGTTAGGGGGAGACTGGCACCTCATGTTACTTCACTGATGTTTGACCCTATCACATACAAACCCTGAAACATGGTATCTCAGAAGAGACCCCTCTACAGCTATGTACTTTGAAAGCTACTCCTCTTTCCCTCGCAGTGAAAGCACACAGCTCCATGAATCATCAGCGCCTAATCACTTCCAATAAGCCTGGCTCCTGCAATTGCTCTACTAAAGTAATTGCATATATGATGACACATGAGGAGAGGCGGTCTTCTGCAGAACAGAGAGTGCCTGAATCATTTCTCTGACCAAGCATCTGAAGACAGCACAGCCTGACACCTGTGCAGCTCAGACACTGGCCAGTAGGCACAAGGAGGCCTAAACACTGGCAGGCAGACTTTGCCCATATGCTAAAAAGTGATCATTGAGCATGAGAATTCCAGCTGGGAATGTCTCAGTGGCTGCTCGTCATCACACTTAGATGTCCATGGTTAATAATCCAGCACCGGGACATAACAGGAAGAAAAACAGCCATGTGAGAAGCGGGGGGTACCCTGTCTGGGGAAATGCAGAAGCATGCTTTCACATCTTTGCAGGCTCCACATATTCAGGTTGAGACGGTCCTGAATATGTGAGGTCCTTTAATTTATGCAGGTGTAATAGACAGCACGAATATGACCCCAAACAAGAAGGCTGACCAGATACATTCACGGTCTCTCTGTCATGGGTGCACTGGGGCACAGCACTGTCTTGCCCAAGTTTTGGCTCTGCCACAGAACTGCAGCAGAACATCTTCATCCCATTAAACCAGCTATGTTGATGAGCCAACCTTTCACTGTAAGCCCAGGCACTCTAAAACTCCCCAAACTATCATTTTTAATGATACAAATGATTCCCATTCTCTCAGGAACTCAAAGGGACCATGATTTACACAACAGATTTACAAAAAACACTTCAGTTGCTTATGGCACAGCTTGGTGCAAGGGGGAGTTTAAAAAAGTGCTCCAGTCATTCCCAGCTCCTGCTCAAACCCTGAAAGTATTGAAATGTTTATTATTTGAATTATTGTTATTATTTTAATGTTTATTAGTATTATAATTCTAGCCCCTAATCACCAAAGAGGATATGAGGGAGGCAGGACCCCAGGCTCTGGAGAGGTCAATGCAGTGGACCCTGACTAGTCTGACACGAGTGGAAAAGCCTCCAGCCAGACCCCTGCCACTCTGAGCCACGTGTGTTGGTACAGTTAACTTCCATCTTTCAAAAGATAGCCACAGAGATGCTGGAAAAGAAATTTGCCATCCCTGAGTATCCTCATGATCCCGCCCTTCAAATATCACCTCAGAGTACAGCAGTGTGAAAGAAATACTTTAAACATGGACTGTTCACAGTAGTGCCTATCATAATCCAATTAACAAGGATTAGGCTCGAAGCTGAGCCTTCAAACAGACTTTTGCAACTACAACCTGAAAAGGGCTGGAGGAGTCTTCATTTGAAAGGATCTGTGGGAATTAGTGAGGATACACAGAAAAGGTGATTTCTGATCCAGCTTTCTGGTGCAGATTTGCAACAGCTTTGCCCTAGTGCCAAAGCTCTGCAGCTAATTTAATTTTGGATGCAGATGTATGATGATGGTTTTACGAAAGCATCCTCGCAGTACATGATGCCAATATTGAAGGGTTGCATCTTCCCCGAACAAGCATAGCAAGTGGCTCTGACCTCGCTTTCTTGAATCATGACTAGCTGCAGTCCCACAAGAAACAGTGCTGCCCCACTGCAGTGTTTTTCAAGCCTCTTCTACAACTGATGTCAAAGTCAATGATCTCTGGGCTTGCCAGTCTGTCCCTAGGGCTTATTCTTTTTTTAACTGCAGAAGTCTTTACACAGAGTAACCTCAGGGACCTTTCAGTATTCAGTTGCATAAACACATACAAACAACATTAAAGAAATAATTAGAAACGGTCCTTGTGAAGCCCAGAGGAGGTCAATGGGGAGGAGTAATTTTTCCCAGACTTCAGAATGGAAATTGCTCTTTGAACAGAGCTCTAGCCAGCACTCGGAGGCCCTTGGGCTTCAGAACTAGGGATGGGGACAAAACCCCAGCCCCAGAGGGCAAGAGTTCAGAGCTGGTACTTTCACGTCTTTTAAAACTTTCAGATGAATCCAACCCAGGGGCCTTCCGCTTCCGTCAGAAATAATCCTCCCCTGTACTCCATGATGTAGTCACTGATGTTTTAAGCACCACCAGTGCATTAACTGCCCAGTGTTGTTAGTATACAAAGCATAAATTCGGAAGAGCATTTAACAATTAATTGAGCATGTGCTAAATAGATAAGGCCCCACCTGCCAACTCCCATTTCTATCAGCTGCTTTTGCTGTTATCTAAACCAACTCATCACAGAATCTGGTGAATAATCAAAATCCAGAGTATTCTGGTAACAGGGAACCAGAAAGAGCTTCCCCTTCAGGGTCCAAATCCTTGACTCGTGTGTGGGGTCTGCTGGTGACCCACAGTCTGACACTGGGCAGGTCCCTCCCCTCCTCTCTGCCTCCTCTCCCTGTGTCAGGCTGGAAACTGCTTGGGACCTTCACGGCTCTGACAAGCGTTATGCATTAATGTCTGAATAATGCCTTGTGATCCACTGCAAGCGTGAGCAAATGCAAATGATTATTAATTAAAGTGAAAATGTAGGATGGCTTTAAATATTTGTGGAGTTTCAGAAGGACTCGCTCCAGGGAACTGCTTTTATCTAAAAAGGAAAGCAGCCAAGCTCTCAAGTATCTAGAGACAAAGAATAGAAGAGTTCTCAAAAACTAATAACTTAATAGTCTTCCATCAAAATAAGCCTCAATGAAGCTTTACCAAATTAGTATCTATCTTAATGCTATATATGAGGGTGCTGCAAAGCTCGAGATATTTAAGTAAAATATGAATTTCATCCTCATGAAAGTGGAAAACTACTCGCTGCTGCTCACCTGCAATCCTAGACAGGTAACGCTCAGTCCTACATCTAGTGTTTAAAAGTAGCCACATTGTTCTTCACTTCGAAAGTAAACAAGACATTCAGACATCAAGTCCTTAAACTTTATCCCAGACAGAAAGATCTCCATAGGGGCACTCCCCAATAACAACACATGTCTCTCCCAGAGGAAACCAAAACAAAACTGCTTCATGGGCTTCTACTTACCGAAAGGCTTTGTACACAGGTCGGAACCAGCAGACATAGCCGCAGGGACTGAAAAGGATAAGCCAAAGGATGGCCAAACCAAAATTGACCCCATAGCCTCCTCCGATCCACCATGCCAGGCATGCAATTATATTCACTACTAGCGTGATGCAGTAAACTGTAAAGAGGGCAGAGGAAAGAACATGAGGTTGTGCAGTTTCATATCTTCACGCAAAAAGGAAACAAACACCCGGTATTATAATAGGAAGGGTCCATGCTGCAGTGGGAAACTCAAGCCCAATAACGCAGCCGCTCCAAGTGAGTCGCAAGTTCCCGCGTGGCCGCAGGAGCCAGCAGCACAGACACATCTATCTCCAGAGACAGTGCTGTGGCAGAGGCATGAGGAAACTCTTCTGGGACTTGCCAGAGGATGGAGAGCTGGGTAGCAACCAGTGCAACAAATACAAGACTCAGGCCAGTATTATTATGAATTATGAGCAAGGTTCAACTTGCATTTGTAGGAAAACCCCTTTATGAGAGGAGCAGGGTGTAAAACCTGCACCCTGCACCCAGCCTCAATATGTCTTTGGTCTCTGTGCTTGCTGAGGCTGCCTCAGGAGCTATTATAGAGCCAGCACAGTGCCTTGCGGGCTCTCTCTATACTTCCCTGGGCCTCCGAGGAAGCCTGGAAGTTAGCTTCAGGGCTTGTAAGTGCTGCCTTGAGCAAGGGGATAAGCAAACTCCAATCAGGCTGAGAACATGGGACCATAGGGGTGGCTTAAAGGCCTTTTCACATCCCTGTTCCTGCCACTTGGATAAAAAGGCACAGTTGACAACGGCCCCCAGAGTGCTGTGCTAAGGAGATGTGCACAAAGTGATGCTGGTCCCCCCTTTCCCTGAAGCTCAACATCACTGCAAAGGGGGGGCTGCACACTTCCAGCTTTCACAGGCTGAGCTCAGTTCCCATGCCAGGGGCTCCCTGCTTTCCTCCACAAGCTCCCCTCAATACTCCAGGGACTCCCTGCAGCTGTCCCTGCATCCCCCCAGGCTCTGCCAGTGTTGAAGAGGCTTAGCCCAATTACAAACTCGTATTTTGGAAAACAGGTGGTAACTTAAAAAACTTTGCAGTAACCTGTATCAATTAGCACAGATAAAGAGAAATGAGAAGGCGGAGGGTCCAAACACAAAAGATCCTTCAGTACTGCCTGGTGATGAGCTCACAGTAATACTCTGGACCCTGGCCTCATTTATTCAGTCAAAATTAAATCCCTGAATTTATCTTCACCTATGGTAAGTGAACTGGTGGCTCTGCAGCATGCCTGCACATCACTGGCTTGGTCCTCTGACACCCGACGCCAGCCTAGCCTCTCTTTCTCTTTCCTCCTCTTGGCACAGACCCACCTGCCTTCACACAGCCCAGGGGCTGCTAAACAACTGCAAAGTTGTGTGGTCATAAAATAGTATTGACAACACAGTCAGGAGAATCTAGCATGGAAAGCATCTGAACCCAGCTGCTGCTTGTGACATACAAATTACTTGTGAGTTAAAACAAAACATTGTTTTACTACAAAGAAAACTTCTTCTGAGTAGCTAACAACAAGGTTTTAGATGCAGTGGTTTGGATGTATCTTAATATTGTGGGGAAGAAAGAATTTTCATTATTTACATTTCATTTCTACAGTAATTAGCTGTACTTCTCCAAATTTTTATTTTCAGAAGTCATTTATTCTCCAAGAGTTACCTAATAAAAAAACAAGCCACCAAACCAAGAGCTCCTATAAAGTGTTAAGGAACTTCTGGTTCTCCCTGCACGTCAGGTAGGAGTTTGTTCTCCGGTAGTGGGAGCTCTGGTACAGATTTCCCCAAATCACCATCCACCTTAATAAAATATTCACATCCAATTAAAGTAATGAGCATTCAACCTTCTCGCAACAACTTCTGTGTTTCCATTTTTAATACCGGCCTTTTCTTGTTTACTGCCCTTCCTCCATATGTGTCTCTCCATCCTATCCCATCCCATACCAAAAAGTCTGGGAGACCCCAAAAGAAAGCGTGCTGCAAATGGAAGTTTAAAACTCCTGATGAAAATGCCAGGTCTCCTCAGCCATGCGTAGACTAGTTGCCCAAATGGCTGGCACCTTTCCAGCCTGCCATTAACTTGAATGAGGGACGCTTTGTTTAGGGAGAGTCGCAGACAAAGGCAGCTTTACAGCATGCAACATTTAACCAGTTAGTCTGAAGGGACAAGCAGTTTCTTCAGGCAAGAAAATTACAGAGCTCATTTCAGCATCTCTAAATAACGAAAGAACAATGGAGTGATAGATTATGCTATTATTTATGCACACAAATCTCTCTCATACACACATCCTATGCATCTGGAATAAAAGCCATGCCACCAAATGCATATCTGGCAGAAAACAAGCTTTCCTTCAGTGAGAAGGGTAAATAGGATGACAAGCATTTGGGGAAAAAAAGATAAGCAAGGCAAAAATATTTTTAATCTTCCAAAGCATTCCCTTTGGTTCTCTAGGCCTGCCACACCATTTTTCATCCGATTTCATTCCTTGGAGAATGGTCAATTTTCATTACTGGCTTTTGAATGGCTAAGCCAGACAACACAAGCTCAGAGCCAGGAGGCCTGTTCCTACAGAATATCAGCAAATCACCAGCTGTGACCAAGAGGATCAGCGCCCTTCTCCAGCAGGACAGGGAATGTTTTGTGGGCTATGGATAGCTAAGGAAGAGACAGCATACGGCTAGAAGACACTGCTTCAATTGGGAAGGGAAATGTGTAGATGGCACAAACAAGGGGAAATTTCAGCCTTCCTATAGCAAGGTGGGGAGACAGGTAGCAAGCATACAGGCCACATTTATTTTCTTACCTAAAATTCTATTCATCTTAGTTTAGGTGAATTGGGAATTACTTTAAGCAGGCTATTTTGGGGAGTAAAACATCACTTGACATTAATAAAGGTATCAAATGTGGTCTGTTTTTTTCCTCCTCAAATTTACTAATAGACTTTTCTAGCACTGATCTCTCTCCTTTCTTCAACAGCAGCTCTGCAGCAAAGATTCAAGGCACAGCAGCTTACAATTTGGGCATAAAGTTATATTACAGTATTTTAAGATGAATCATCATTTCTCATCAACTAATTCCAGTCGAAACCTTAAAGCACGTAAGTCATCAAGATCTATATTTTTTTACTACACACATAGGTTTTCCTAGAACAGGTCTCTTATTCAACTTACAGATCCATACGTGGTAGATTCTCTTCACCAGAGACTGATAATCGATGGGAATTTCATCAGCAAAATTCTGGTAGAAACATGGTTTCAGAGGAATAAACTTGGGGAGCGGTGGGAAGTTATTCACCTTTTCTACAATGCAGAACACAGATATTAGCTGAATGCAGAAACTTTCTGATACGGCTGAGCAAGTGTAATATCCTCCACACCTTCCCAATACACACCCATGGACCCCTAGGTCGAGGGGACTCACAAGAATCAAAAGAGAAAACCATTGCCAGCTCTAGCCTGATTCAGGTTACTCACTAAAGCGTGTTCATCCTCACGCTGGACACCAAACACTTTGCTCTCCTCCCTCAGCAGTGGACACAACATTTAAACTAGCACATGCAAGGCTTAGAGCAAGGAATAGAAACGAGCTAATAAGCAACACGTGGATTTGATACCTTTACACATCAGTGTAAAGTTGTGTGAAAGGCCCTGCAAGACAAAAACCTTAAAATAAGCTCCAGGATAAGGTTCCTCAGGAAGGGGGGAGAGGCCAGCAACATCTGGGGGAAACAGCCTGCACAGAGGTTTTTAGTTACAACTTCTCAGAAAACCAAAGCAAGAGGAAAGGCTGGCAGTTGTCCAGACAAGCAGATTTATGTTCAGACACAAGCTCCAAGTAGGTGGGCTTGCTGGCACATGGATCAGGCCTTAGGACCTGTAGTAGATATGTCCCTGTGACAGTAAGGAAGGGTGCCTTTGGAAAGCATCTCAAACTGCAATTCAGTACTCAGATTATCATCCAGTTCCGGGAAGGCAAGTCAGATGCCAGGGATGATTTTGTTGTGACAAGACTCATGAATGTATCCTTTTTTCTTTAAAAGTCAAGTTTTTCCTGTAAGGTTAAGCTCCATGAAAAAAAAAAAAAGAGGAAGAAAAAAGCTTTGCATTCAGATACAATAAAGCAGCAAATGGAAGTGATATGGTGAAGAAAACCTTACCTTGAGACGAAATTATGTTTTAAAATCAAGTAATTAAAAGCCTAAATCCTCTGCATTTAAGCTGCTGTCAGCTTCTAGACAGATGCACAGATTTGTCTGTGTATATATGTATGCCTGGATATGCATTTCTACATGTTTGGGAATGTTTGCTCTTGCCTTCCAGTGCTGATTAAAGTTTGATTTCAGGGCATTGTGACTAATTGTTTCTAGTCTACTTCAGCCTCAGTAAACAGAATTAAAAACAACTAGAGGAAGAGATGAAGAATGTCCTGGGAAAACCTCCAAATGGCACAGAAGACGAGAGGAAATGTCTGAACAAGAACTGTCAGCACAAGAGTTCCCCTTCTCTTGCCATTATGTCTGTGTGAGAAGACATTTTGCAGGAGCAGCTTCTTAGCTTCATTTGAAGGTTGGCAGGGAAGAGTCTAAAGCTGTAAGCCATGCTTTAGGAAAGAAAAGGCTTCACTTCATGTAAAGGAAAGGCATATTTTCACACAGAAAATATGGTAAGGATAACGCCCACTGTGAGTACATCAGAATGAAATATGGAATAAAGTCTGAAGTCACCAGCCCAACTTGACTTTTCAGTAGATTTTTTCTTATAAAAACAAACATTAAGTCTTCTGCCCCTCCTCACCCATCTCCGCTAAATGCATTTTACATTAATTCAGATGCCCTCTAAAGCTAGGATTAGTTACTGGTTAACACCTACTGCTGACCCCACCACATGTAGTGCTGATGTCCCACGGCTGATTTCAAAGTCCATAGGAATTTGGACTTCATACTAATTTTTTTTGTTTGCTATAAACACCTAGTGGGCTTTCTCCCGGACAGTCTGTCTCAGCAGCCTACAAAAGGACATAACAATGCTGGGTCAAAGGAAAGGAAAGGGGCACAGCTTTTAAAGCTAAAGACACAGCTCCCTAGGGAAGTCAATAAGACCAAGATTAACCAACCACAGTAAAAGCAGACTCTCTAACAATCTTTTTTTTTTTTTGAAGGATGAGGAAAATTTTGTTCTGTCCTTCTTCAACAGCTGAAGCTGCAGCTAGTTACTTTGGTTCTGCTCTCTTCCATTTTCTCTCTCCTACAGTACAGATCTGTCATGGGCAGTAGAGCTGCTGCCAGCCTCTAGTGCAGAAGTCCCCGAATGGTGGGGCCAAAACCAACTGTCCTGCTGGGCACCAGCCACTGCAGTTTGTCATTTTTCAAGCTCACAAAATGCTCAAAATACTTCCACAATTGTTTGCTAGGTGCAAGATTGGGATCACACCTCTTCTCTGTTGCTGCCCAGCTGCAAGAAGCCAGATGACCGCTTTCTCCCACCCAGAGACCCTGTAGTTTTCAACTGTTCTGGGTCACTTCCAAGAATAGATGAAAAGAAATCAAATGAAAATACCCTCTTTCACGTCTGACTGCATGGCATGGAGTGCTACAGCACTCCCATCAAGGCTAGGATCAACACATTAGATCAGCAAGCACAATCTGTGCTTTCAAAAACCAAACTAGTACCAATGAACAGCAGCCGTATGGAAGTCCCGGACTTTCTCTTATCTTAAAAAAGTTGGAAGGAATTTTGTTACTAATTTCACTACAAGTAAAATAAAGATGTATTAATATCGATAGTATAGCTAGGAACGCTGTGGAAAGCTGTTCAGCCTCTGTAAGGAAGGAATTATTCTCATGTACTTTTTTGTGAATAAATTCCACCCTCATAAAACTTTCAGACAAGTCACACCTGAGCCTTTATCGCTAGAACAGTAACCTCAGCTGACAAATCTACAGTGGATACAGCGTAAAAGTGAATGTGACCAAGGCAAGAAAAAAGAAGTAGCTGAAGAGCTTTAGGAATCATTAAGATCTTGGGAAGGGACATATGTCACATACCTGATGCATTACAGCCATCACAGCATACTGAAAAACATTCTCTGAAACCATTCTCCCTACGTTGCCATATTTTGAGGTGCTCTTACCTGCCATTTCTATTAGGAGTGTTCCCTGGTGAAGTTTCAGACAGACAGCAACGGATCTATTGGAGAAAGAAAATCAGGTCAGCACATGTCACTAACCAGCACCCAAAGAACCTCCTGGAATGGGGAGTATCTCCAGCACAGTGACAGAATGCGAGCCTGGGGTTCCCACTACAAAATACTCTTCTCCAATTGCCCAAAGTAAGAGTGCTGGAACCTTACAGAAAGGATCACAGTATCTCCTTGTTCATATGAAGCTCCACCTGGTAGCATCTCATTCAGCACAACCCCACTGTCAACCACTTTTAAGGCTTGTATAATTCAGTAGCAAACAAATGTGCTCTTAGTGGCACCTGGCAAAGGCTGAGGATGCACAGAGAGCCACTGCCAGAACATGTGTACCTTCCAGCTGCAGCCAGACAACAAGCTGAGACAGACAGGTCTGGGCGGGACCCAGCAAAGCACACACATCGGAAGAGAAATTTGTACGAGCTCACCAGACTTAATGCCTCATTTAGGTGTGGATATGATTTGTTGGCTCCTGGCTCTCTGTGGACCTTCCCAGCTGCTGAAACAAAAAGATAATCACTGTTAGCTGGGAAGTAAACTGCTGTTAAAAAAAAAATCAGCTGGTACACAAACCCCAACATCCCTCATTACTTTAATAATTCTACACAACCCTTCTTAAAATGCAGATCCATTCTTCTTGTTAGCACCACGGAACATGACCATAATTCTGGAAGAATCAAATCCTGCAAAGTTCACTCGGCGTCAGCCACAGTGCAGATTTTGGCAGAACTGATCACACAGATGAAAGCCACAGAGAGGTCAGTGCTGAGCTTTGATTCTACCCCTTCTTCGTAAGGATAAAAATACCGTGTGACCCTACCTGCAAATCCCAGAATGGAAACACAGAATACTACAAAACAACCCTCTAAACCAGCACTGCAGGGTCTGACAAGAGTTATCAAGAATGAAGGAAGTCTAGACTAAAAACTGCCCCTACAAAAACACAACAAAGACCACACGCTGCTGCTGCCAGTACCGACAGCAACCACAGCACCGAGGTCAGAATAGCTGCGCTCTACCCAAAGCCCTCGGGATTTACAGCAGCTCATTTCCCTTTTCTACAACTCTGTGCTGTCCTACGTGCCCCATGTATGGTCCAGAGGTTGCAGAGTTTACACTGGCACAATTATTTTGTTGGGGTTGCATTTACTTTCCTTTCTAATTAAGCTACTCTAGCACAGTCCTTGGTGGAGAAAACAGCACTCTGGTAAGAAGCTGTACAGGCAGCTTATTCTTCCTGTACGTAGAGATGCAGTTATATACAAGCTTAACTACCTCTACATAGAGGAGAATATATTATTTTGCCTGTACCAGTCTAAAGAAGGCAATAGAGTGTGGACAGGAAAGCTATGTCACTCCTGAGCTGGGACTCCCTGGTTAAAGGTTCTCATGCAGTGGCCCCACCGCCGCTGAAGCCTCTGGGCTTTCCCACAATACCGACATTACCCAGTGTCTGACAGGCGTTTTATAACTTATGATTTAGAAATGGAAGCATTTTGCTTTGCCTTTTTAAAAGGTGTGAATAGGAAATAAAGTATGAAGACAGTCAAGAATACAATTAAAACTTCACCCATTTGCAGCTGCTCCCAGTTGAAATCTGTAAATTTGGGGGAAAGAACAAATCACACACGAACACCAGTTATGCTAAAGCACTAAGAGAAAAGAATCTTTCCCTGAAAGATGAGCAAATGAGTAAGGTCCACCTTCAGAAGAGGATTATTTAGTTTATGTACTTCAGTCCTGGTGTCTGACAGCTGCAGAGTGGCAGGAGGCATCAGTCTGTCCACTGGAAAAGGGACCAGAAGGAAAGACCAAGGGACACATTCCTGGCTTGATGGGGGCATCGTGGCCAAACAGTAGCTCTTGGGTGCCCTCCCTTCACAAGAAGACAACTGTGGTGCAGTTGAGTGGCTTTAACTCATATAAATGAATAAAAAAACCCAGAGACGATGGAAAGCAGCGTTCTAGTGATCTAATCCCTTCTTGTCTTACCCAGTTGCTCTCATTTACCTGCTCATTTCCTAATAAATCTCAGCCACGGTTTAATGCTTTGAAGACAGAGATGATCCTTATGGGTCCCTTCCAACTTGAGATATTCTAGGATGCTATGTTTATCATGTAAAGAAGCTACGACAAACTACCAAATATTCCTCTCTTCAGCAACCTTTGCTTTTATGAGCAATCTCACAGAAGTTCCTGGGACAACAGCTGCAATTTCTCTAAAGAAATGTGGTTTGGAACCCCAAAGCAGCATTAAGAATATTTCTTTCTGCAAGGACAAGCGCATACAACCAACTTTTACACTGAATAATCAGTTCCTGAAATGCGTTGACCTTCCACTGGTTCAGCTGCAGTGAGACTCCAGCCTGGCTCCCAGTGAAAGGAAAGGGAGCTTTACCCCACGGACACCTACAGCAGCAAGCTCAAACCTTTTGCAAGCATGAACTCAGACTCCAGGATCCAACCCAATAACATTTTTGTTCAGTGCTCTGAGATATATTTGCACAGGAGTCACTGTTTTCATACCTCCCTAGCTCACCACTTAATTTGGGCAGGATTTCTGCAAACTCTTAATTGCAGGGTCTCGGGATGACAGGCCTCAGATGTACAGTCAGGGAAAAAAATCTTGTGTTTAATAAGTGATGACATTGCTCAGCTCAGACAGCCAGTGGCTAAAACTCCTTTAGGGGGAAAACTTCACTGTGCAGCCTAAACATCCTCAAGCCAAGCTCCAGTTGCAAGATCCTGGCATAAGGAAATAGATTCACAGCAAATACAGATAAACAGGTGCATAAACAGGTATCATCCAACCACACGTGAATTTGTGCGCGATAACAACACATATAAATAAGCTCTCTATTCATCGGAACATTTTCAGTTTAATTGGGAATAGACAAAACCCAACATCTTGCACTCCACTATTTGTGGAGGGAGGAAAAACCCACACACACTAAGGAAACCACGGTGTGAAGTGAACTTCCTTTTTCCACTGTGCTCATCTGCAGTCAATGAATAACTCCAAAGTTTACAGTCCAACATGCATGACTCACAAGAGCCCACTGGACACAGTCAGAGCTTTTCTTCAAAATGCCCTGTGTCATTTTAAGAGACAGCATTTCCCTTTAAACCAAGACACATATGCAAGCAGCACTGTTTTTCTAGGCGGACAACAACATGATTACTTTGAATGTGACTTTACTGTGAAACACATTCCATCTCTGATTGAGGAAAATTTTGTGAAGGAATACCCACAGCAATCTGTTTGCAGCACATTATATGACTGCGTGTATGCCGCTATTTAGTCCCCTTGTTTATTCTGCCTATATGATAGTAAATAGTTTTTAAAAGTTTCAGTTATTTCTCACTACTTCTTTCTCCAAAAAGAGAGAAGGGCAGTAGGAGAAATAATAAAGGACTGGCCAAAAGAGGAGTGCTGAACTCATTCCTGCTTTGCCATAAACCCACCTGGTGACCTGGGCCAAGTCCCCTAAGACCAGATTCACAGGACACCATCTCCTCTCATGCCATCTGCAGATGTCCCAGCCAAACCCAGAAGAGCCTGACATCCTAAGCTTTCCATCCAGCAAAATTCACCAGCTTCTGAAGCCTTGCTTTAGGATATTTTCTGTACTGCTTTTATATTTTCATTCCGATATGATGACTGTAGTGAGGCTAAGAACTTCTACACTGATCTGTACTCAGGGGTTTAATCTAGAGTACTTTGCCAAAAGCAAATCAAGGGGCAGGATCCGTATGTAACAGCAATGGCAGAAGAACTTGCCAACGCTCCCTCTTAAGACAATGATTTAATGATTTGAACGCAAGCAGAATGAGAAGACACGGGCACAACGCACACTTCCTGAAAGTGGCTCAAGCTTACCCCTCCGGTGAGGGTTATCACCAGAGACCAGGCTTTTGGAAGTCATTTCACGCTGCAAGCCAGCAGACCCCAGACATTTCAGAAGAGCAAATGGCCTAAAAGCAAGGGCACCCCACAGGGATCTCAGAGATGTGGATTTGAAACCACCAGGCTCAGCAGAGAATCAACGCAAGCTCCAGTGCTCCCAAGACAAGCAAATGCCTTGCTCGTATGCCTCTCCAGTTGTATTTAAAACGAAAGTGGTGACTCTGCACTGGTTTTAAGAGAAAAGGCTGGTTTTGAGTCTCATTCAGAGCCCAACTTTTATCAGGAACTTCCCAAAGACACCAAAGCAGCAGAGGTCACTCTGCAAGGCACCAAAACGCTTGGCTCAGCTTTACGAACCTAGACTCTGTATAGCTGATACAGTTTGTATATGATAGTGTTTCCTCTCCCCACCGCACGCTGCCAACCCTTGCAGAGTGGGACACTGCCCCTTCAGTGACACCAGCACAATGCTTGCAGTGCCATGCTTCAAATCACATGAGGTGACAAAACCAGCCAAAAAAGTAATGCCAAAAGCCGGCCAGCACGACCAGTGAGAATGGGGAAACTCTTTATGCCAGCACTGCCGCTGAGAAAACACACAGGAACAATAAAGTTAGCAAGGGTTAGCCTTCTCCAACACCAGTAAAACAGACAGCTCCAAGTTATGGGAGCCCCTTGGGGACTCCTGGCTGTACCTGTACCTGTATTTTGCTGCCCCCTCTCCCCCCATCCTGGAGCTGGTGAGAAAGCACGATCGGAAGCAATACCCCTCAGGTCTCTCCCAGCCTGCTTACACAGCCACATCTACTGCCTCAGCAGATGGGCAGAAGCCTTAATTTAGGTTCTACGGAACCCGCAGCAGACAAATATTTGACTTCGGTATGACTGATTCCAGAAGTAAAGCTCAGCCACTCAGAGGCAGAACCACAGAAGGCTCAAGAGGAAGACAGAAAGCACAGAAACACACGTGTTCAGGGCACAAGACTATTCCACCGCTTGTCACCTGCTCAGACTGGCCTCACATAGAAGACCTGGGCTGCAGACAGTAGCAACATTAGTTGGCCCAGAATAACACTAAAAAGCAGATAAATTAATCCATCAGCTACCTGTTTAATTTCTAACTCACTGCTCTCTTCATCACAGGGTCAGATAAGAGTTTCTTGAGCTGGTTAATGCTCACAAAAAAGCTAAGACCAGAGAGGGGGAAATAAAATTACAACATCCATGTTCTGTCTCTATCAAGGGCAACACGTGAAAGAGCTGGTACCCAAACCACGCACGTCAAAAAGCTTCACCCTTGCTCCTCACAGCCTCTGGAGAATCACTTACATGAACTTCCCCTGCAGGAGCCATGCAGCTAGCCTGTGCTCACCCTGCCCTGAGTGCACCGGCCTTATTCCCTTGGCCTGCCCTGTGCCCCCCCGAGAGCCCCCAAGCTCTGGCCCTGGCAGACGTGTCCCGGCCCCACACGGCCGGGGCACAAATCAGCAAGGAGAGGCAAATTCCCGAGCACCCCTCGGGGAGAGGATGGAGAGCATAGCTGGGGTGCTCGCAGCCCCCGAGGGGATGGCAGCAGCCTCGACCCACCTGCCATCGTTCTCCATGGGGGGCACGGGACCCCCTCACCCCCCCCCCGCCGGGGCTGTCTCCAGCACCGCCCGCACACGCTGCCCCCGATAGCTGCTCCCCCCGGAGCTGACCCCAATCCCTCCCCCCCCACCAGAGCTGTCCCCGATTCCTTCCCCACACATGCGCCAACCCCCCTGACCTGTCCCCAATACTTCCCCAAGCACAGGCTCCCCCGACACCCCCTCCCCTAGCGCCCCCCCACCCCCGCCGCCCCCGTTAACCCCATCGCCGTTGCCCTCAGGGCTGCTGTCCCAGTTACCCCCTCCCTGTCATGTGTGTCCCGTCCCGTGTGTCCCCCCCGGGGGCATTCCCCGCTGCCCCACCGCCAGCCCCCATTACACCCCCAGGGCAGAGATAGCTCTGTCCCACCCCCGCCGACCCTCCTGGGGCGGCCCCGCTACACCACCAGTCCCCGAGGCCACCCCCAGCTTCCCCCCCCATTCCTCCTCCGAGGCTGTCCCCGCTGCCCCCCGGCCCGGCCTCTCCCCGTCCCCCCGCAGCCACGACCCCGGCCCGGCGCTCACCGTACCCACCTCAAAGCGCAGCGGCCGGCGCCCCGCTCCCCCGAGCCCGCCGCGGGGTACTCTGGGAAAGAGAGTCCCTCCAATGGCCGCCGCCGCGGCACTCCGCCGCGTCGCGGACTACATTTCCCAGCGTGCCCCGCGGCACGCCCCCACCTCTCGACACGTGAGTGGCCAGCCGGCGACGGGGCGTGGGCTGAGGCGCGGCTGACTCCGCTACGGGGGCCGACGGGGACAGAATTGTCAGGGGGGCGGGAGGGGCGGGCAGCGGCCTCGGCCTGGTCCCCGACCCCCGACCCCGACCCCGACCCTGTCCCCACCGGGGACGCTTTGTGGCCCCGAGGGGGTGGGTTTGTCACAGCCCCTTCTCCAGACGGCTTCGTGGGCCGGCCCGGGGGGTGCGTGGACGGCCCTTGAGGGGTGAGGGGAGCCTCAGCGGAGAGGCCGCCGCGGCTAAGCAAGGCTGAGCCCCCCCAGGGACCCCGGCCCCCTTCCCCTCGCCCTGACCCCTGCATAACTGTTAAAAACCCCAGCAGTGAGGTGCCCGCACCCCTCAGCGCGACGAGGTGCTGCCCGCCCGCCTCAATGTTGGCACTGGTTTCTTTTTTTGGGTAAAGAGAGCGGGTTTGGGATGGGGGGGTTCGTGCCGTGACCCCCCCCTGCAGAAGACACGCTGGCACCAGAGCTGCTTCAGAAGCACCCACGGGCTCCGTCTCCAAACAGCATTTACGGCACCCAGCCGCTGGCTCTCGCCAAGTTTTGGTTCCAGGGTTAGTTACAACAGCCGGTGGGTGACGGCTGGGTTTGGGACCCAGGGCTGTGTGGTCGCCGAGGAAGTTGCTGTTTATAACTTCTGCCATTAAGTGCTGATTTCATTTATGAATAAGTCAGGTAAGTCATCATCAGCAACAACGGAGCTGGTGCCCGGTGCTTGTGGGACTTCCCTCCTCCTGCAGTTCAGCAAAACAGGGTGGGGATGGTTGAACAGGCAAATGGCTCTAAAATCTTTGTGCTGACACAGCCTGACAACAGCGTACTGGGAAGCCCCTACCCTGCCACACTGACAGCCGGACTTAGACACTTGCTGGATTTATACACTTCTGTTTGGTTCTGTAGCTCCTTAACTCCTTACTTAACGCTGCGTTAGACTCCTTAACATAGGTACCCATCCATCTCCGAGGTACCAGCTTTATGTAAATGCTGTTAATTCAGCTGTATATAAACGCCACTCTACTTTAAAAACATTTATAAGCCCTGGGGCTGCTGTAAACACGGCGCTCCCAGCTCCAGGCTGTCTGATTCAGACTCATCCCTTTAACACTTAGCTGAGCAAATGCTGAGGCTCTCCCACCGCTCGTCTGCAAAGTTTCCCTAAAATACAGGTCTTGGGGCTCATTGCTCGCATTCAGCCCCTGCTCTAGGCAGGCTGCCCAGCTTTGCAGGGGTTTGCTCCCCAAAGCGGGCGCAGGCAGTGGCCCTGGCTGCAGGATTTGCCAGCTAGGCAGATGTTTTTTTTGGGAGGGAAGGATCAGGCCTCCTGCCTCCATCGATCTAGAAGCATCACAGACATGCAGGGAATGAATATTTTAGCTATAAACCAGTAGAGGTCACTCTGCCCCAGTAAATCCAGTGCTACTGGGGACGTTGGGACACCAGTAAGAGAGAAAGAGTGCTTACTGGGGGAAGGCGGGATGGGCAGCGGGGTGGCAGAAGCCCAGGGACAGGGACACTGGGCAGCCGGGTCACCCTCGTACCGGCAGCTCCTGTCCTCGCTGTGCCCCGTGTGGGACAGACACGCTCGGGCCGTCCCCTCTTGCTGGAGGTGTTTGGGGTTCCAGGGGCCCCTGGAACCCATCCTCCGCTGGCTCCCACGGACTGCGGATGTCAACACTCCTCTTGGCAATTCCCAGCATCTCCCCTGGAACTGAAAGGCCATTTTTCATAAACGTGTTTTGTTTAAGGAGTAGCTCTTTGCAAGGGATTTTTTGACTGCTTTCCCATGCTTTATTTAGTGTCGTCGTCCCCCCCCAAAATGAAGAAACGTGATTTTTGTGCAAAAAGACACATTTTCAAAAATGAAAACCAAATAAAAGTGCCAGTGTGTGGCAATTTGGCGAGGCCATGGGCTGCTACATCTGCATTGCTGCCACAGCTCCAGCTGGTCCCTGCGTGCTCCCGTGCCGGACACAGTGGCTCCCTGCAGTCCCAGCTCCGCTCCCTCCGTCTCCAAACGGGATGATAACCTTTCCCCATGTCTCCATGAGCTATGCCATGTTTCTGGCTGTTCCTGGCTCTCGATAGCAGCCAGGTTTTATCCTGCAATATATAAACTCTGTGGGTGGAAACCGTGAAGGAGGACGTGTGCTGCCTCCTGGGAATGGTGGAGCGGCAGTGGCTGAGGAGCCAGTGGGGTGAGACCCTGGGATTTACTGACTCTGCTGGTACAAGGATCCCTTTTCATTATTTTGCTCTGCTGCACAGCTCCTGGACAGTTCAACTGCTGCTGCCGAGGGACACAACTGCTCTGGATTTGTACAGGGAGCAGGGGAGCAGGTACCCAGGTGAGATTGTCAGGGGAAGTGGAAGGGGGAAATGAGGATGAGATCTGCACCCTTGATACCCAGTGATACCTTAGAACCATCTGCATCCTGACGGAGAGGAGTCCTTGCACACGAGTCCTTGTATCCAGGGCCTGCCTTCCATCCTAGGACTGGGTACTGTTTGAAAACAAATCCACGTACCCCTGCCCCAAAATGTGTCCCCAGTACTGCCAGGTGCGGTCACTGTCCTCACTGTGGTTGTGGTTGAACAGACATTTCCCATATGAAGCTCCTTCCCAGATCTTGGGATCATTCCCAGTGTTTGCCTAGCTTTAAGTGACCCAATAATACCTTAAAACAACTAAAACCTAGCCTTATGTCCAAATCCTGCACTGGATCAGGGCTTCTGGTACAGCTTGGTCCTGAGTCTGCTGAAGAAATGAAAGGCTTTTCTGTGACTTTGAGGGCTTTGCTTCCAGCCCCAGACTTTGCTAAAATTTGGAATCACAGTCACTTATTTCCAACATTTTTTTTTTTTTTACGTTGTAAAACAGACTTTATTTTTCTCCCTGTAAATTTTGTGCAATATACATCTACATACCTATAGAACACACCTCAATAAAAAGTTTTTTGTCCATACATTATATTACTTTTTATTTAATGTCATGAAAAATTCAGACAATGCTTTTGTCCTTAAATAAACATTTCTCCCTCCCCCACCCTCCCTTCCTAGCTGACTGGTCCGAAAGAGGAAATTTTATTTAATTATTTTCTTTTCTTTAAAAAAATAGAAATTACAATCTTACAAGACAGAACATTCAATGAGAACAGAAGCATGTTCCTAAATCTAAAAAGTAAAACATTTCCATAAAACCTGTTGGTATCTACAGGTAGGTGTGTGTGGAGGGTGGTAAATGGAAAAAAATGTTTTCCATTTCTTCCTTTCATTCATATAGATAAAAAATAACATAAAACCAACTGAAACTTTATATATTTTTCTCTTTTGCACCAACATTCACAAGAATATATATTATATATATATTTTATCCATTTTTATACACAGTGTGAGGGTTCTGGAGGTGGAAATGCACACTCAGCTAAACTGCCAGAGCAAACAAACAAACACAAAATTAATCTTCGTCTGGAAAAGAGCAATCCCTCGCATCTGAGGTTGCCCAGCTCAAGGGAACTGCTGCCGAGGTCTGTCTGAAAATAAAGCGGCAAAACGTCTTGTGGTCAGTGGGATGGAAATGTTTCCAAGATGCCGAGGACCGAGCATTGAAGCAAGCTGGGCGTCTCAGGGCTCTCATGCATCATCTCCACTGCCCACACGCAGCTCCGGCGCAGGGGAGAGTGGAAATCTCCCTTTTTCAGGCATTTCTACCCAGGCTTTTTCATTTGCCCTTTCTCTACAAGCTCAATGCCTGGCTCTGCCAAGCCACTGCTCTTGGTGGCACAGAGGGAGCGCAAGGGACCTTGGCACTGCCACCACTGCCCCGTGTATTCGGGTGAGCTGAAAGCAGAGGCTGCAGCCAGCAGAGGTGCTGCGGGGGGTTCGGCGAGCCCTTGCCATCCCTTTCGATGCATGCTGCCCGTCCCAGGCAAGAAATCATTTAATCGACATTTAATCATTTACCCCCTCCCAAGAAATCATTAATCAACAAGTCGGTTCCTTTAGAGAGAACTTAAAAGTGCAGGTTCCCGCAGTTTGGCAGGTTGAGTTACACGTGTTTAATACTTCCAGTCTTCCCTAGATTCCCACAGGGGCTTTTATTGCTCAGAATCCAAAATCTCTCCCATGAGATGGACGCTGTGTCATAAGCCAGAAAAACGCAACCGGTGGCGAGGGCTCAGTCTTTTCCCAATTTAAGGTGCTTTCTTGGTTTCTTTGCCGGATGAAATGAAAACAGTGACATTGACCATTGGTGCACATTGGCTGACGAATACTGAGGACGTAAAGAAGGGTGTGTGCTTTTTTTTTTTCCCCTCAAACATTTCAAAACACCCGCGGCTGTCTCCTCTGAGAAAGGGAGTGCTGCTGTCCTGCAGAAACGGAGGGCAAGAGCCCCCTCCACGAAGCACATTCATTTTTTCATGTGCTTTTCCCTGCAGGGAGGAGCTGGGAAGCGAACGGTGCTGTCGGAAATGATTCTTCAAAAAAAGGCACAACCCTCTAGACGAAAAAGGCAGTACTAACTTCTCACTTCTCACAAGCTTTAGGATCCGAGAGGGCAGGAAACAAGCATGGCGCATCCCCGCCCCGGCGAACACTGCACTGGAGAACGACGCATTGGCACTCAACATCGCGTGGGGCCGCTGGGAGGGTCAGCAGCCTTCACCAGAGACCTGGGCTGTAACGCCATCGGGGAGAGAAACAAGGCTGACGAACTCCAATGTGCTTCGAGAAGCAGTTCAGACAGCGGTTAGCAAAACCAGAAAGCGCATGGCTGTATGTGGCGGATGGCAGCTGCCAGGGAATAGCATGGTCCCAAGTTTTTCTCCGCCTTATACCAAAGCAGAAATCCCATCGGCTTCCTGGCAAGTCTTCCCCAGTCAACGTTGGTCCATGGTCTTCCCTAGGAGGTCTTTTAACCAAAAGCATGAATATCCCCTACCATCACTAAGAAAGCTGCTCGTTTACTTTAAGGGGTGCAATTATGGAATTGAAGGTCTTCGGCTTACACTTGGGGATGATCTGAGCTGCCAGAGGATGGGGTTGGATGCACGAGAAATCAACATGAAGCGGGAAGGGGCTTGGGATTTTAGCCCTTTGTCAGCAGAAACTGGGGCTGCCTCGGAGCAGGTTTTTCCCTTGTAGCTTTTGGCATTCGCTGCAGGAGGAGCAGGAATAGGGACGGAAAAACCATCTGCAGAGCCTGGCCAGAGAGCCCCTCAAGCAGCCCTGCTGGCTGCAGGCTATCACAGCATCACCCCACAAATCCATCCCTTCTTCACCTTTTGAGCCTCCCAAGCTTGGAGCAGCAGGTCCCGACCACACCGTGACTTCCTGGGGAAGGAATAAGGACCTTTCACTTCCCCTTGACCCCAGTGGGCAGCTTCTCTCCCTAAAAAGCTCCCAGGTCCTGCTAAATAGAGAACAAACCCCAAGATAACAGTTCTAAAGAGCTCCTTGGGGGGGAAAAGCCTGGGTCCAACTCGACCTGCAACAGCAGTCACGGCCGTGCTCCCGGTGGTCCCAGCATGGGAAGGGGGGACCCGGCAGTGGCACCAGCTGTGGGCTGGGTGGAGGAAAGGCCACAAAACCTCCTCTGGGTGCTGAGCCACAGGACAGTTTTAATGATCTCGATAAGAAAACTACACACAACAGCCAGCACCCAAAGAGCCACTGCCTGCGACAACACGTGGGGACAGGCACCGAGCCCCGGCGCCTGCACCAACGCCTGCGGCTGCCTCTGGGCTGGAGCAGCTGGGAGCTGGGATTTGGCCACAGTCGCAAGGGCAAAGCCCCTCTTCAAAAAGCGCTCAGGATGTGGAAAGATGGCACGAGGTAGGCAGACCTGCCGAATCAGCTCTGAAAAGCCAGGCAGTCAGCCAGCTGGATGGGGAGTTGGCCAGGCATTTGGGAAAATGCTGCGACGGAGAGCACGGAGACCCTGCAAAGCTTTTCCCCTGATGCATTGGGCATCTTTTCCCTCAAACCAGCCTCCTCCATGGGAAAATCCTGTGCCGAATCCCCCTCCAGCCACAGCCAGGTCTTTCTCAGCCAAGCTCCTGAGGTCACCCCGTGCCCTGCGGGCTCGCTGCACCCATGGGAGAAGAAATAAAGCAAAGGCTCTGCCTTTGCCCTCTCCTCAGCTCCAGCCGGGAGCCCAAAGGTGCCCCCACCGGCCTGGTTCACCCCTATCCAGCCAAGTCTGCCTTGCCCCTTCTTTATCCCATGCCTTGTGTTTGGGTAAAAAAAATAAAATAAAAATAATAATTAAAAAAAAAAAAATCAGCAATGGAGTGCAGCCAGGACAGCGGGAAGGGCCGTGCCGCGAGCGTGGCGGCGTGTGCGTGGCGTGCGCTCCCCTGGGTCCGTGCACTGTGGGGAGGAGTTGGTCCCTTACCACTGCCAGGAGCATCTCCTCTCCCGAGCAGAAGTTTCACATTCATTTCACTGGTATGGCAAAGTCCGTTTGCTTTTTCCTTCAAGGTGCTTTACATTCAAGAGCTATTGCAATCCACAGCGAGGAAACAGGGCCAGGGATATATCCCAGCCCCCTGGGTTCTCTTGAGTTTGATTATTTGATTTAAATAAACTGCCCCAAACCTCTGAAGTTTAGTTCGTCTCCAAATTTTGGGGAACTCAAAGGAGGCTGGCGGCTCCCAGCCTTAGCTCTCCCGTGGGTCGCTGTACTGAAGCTCCGAGTTAAAGACCTCCTTATAGAGGGGTGGGAAGTTCATGGCAGTCTCCGGGTGCAGGAGACGGAAAAATTCCAGCTTGTCCAAGTGCAGGTTGCAAATGGTCTTCATCAAGGGCAGCTTGGAAACCATCTGCAGGGAAAGAAGGAGCTGGTGACCACTGGGTTCCCTGCTAGCATCTCTCACACCGCCGTTCCCCCTTCCTTGGGGACAAGCGGGTGGGTTTGGGGACCACTGGCTCTGCCTGGCACCAGGGGCACCAGCGTACACCCCCCACCTTTGGGCAGCCTGGCAGCAGCATGGCCTTGCCTCCAAACCCACATCTTTGCGCAGGAAAACCAGCACCTGGGAGGGTGTGAGGATCCCCCCAGTGCCCCCCCGTCCCCATCCCAGCTCTGTCCTACCCAAAGCGTTCCTGAAACAGCTCCTTTTGCCCCAAACCCCCACTGCCTGATGCACTGCTGGGCTCAGCGGCATGGGGCTGTCTGCACTGCAACAGAGATGCACAGCCCTTGGAAAGAGAAATCCTCCTCCTCCTTCAACAGGTCCCAGGGCTCACCCCGCAAAAAATGCCATGCGTGGCTAGTGAGCTCTGACACAGCTACACCCACCAGTTCAGACACCTCCCCGTGGCACACATGCCATGCCCCGTCCGGGCTCCCCGTGCCGCACGCAGGCAGCTCCTTTACCTTCGAGAGCTTGTCTTCGGCGGAGTGTTTCTTCTGGATCTCGTGCTGCAGGGCCACGTAGATCTTGTCCTGGAGCTTCTGCACCTTCTTGGACTCCGTCAGCCACGGGCGATCTACGGGAGATGGCCGAGTCAGTGCTGTGGCTTCTTGCGCTTTTAACCCTTCCTGCTCCACAGGATGCTTTTGGGGACGGTGACATGGCCAGGCAGCCCCTTTCTGCATCCCCCCATCCCACTGTGGGCAATGTGGCTCCTCCTCCCACTGAGGAGTTCTGGCAGATGCATTTTCAGATGCATTTCATCCCCCAACCTCCTTTCCCAGGAGTAACTTAAATCATCCACCAAGGAAGCAGCACTGAGATTTACAGGTCAGCTCTCCCCAGCTTTGGCACAACACCCCCCTCCTCAGCCAGCCCAGTTGTGGTGTCCCCCCATAGCCCACCCATACCTGGGGAGAGCAGGACGGCAGCGGTGAAGAGGGCAAGCTCCTCATCCGACAGCTGCAGGCGGCACAGGGTCCTCCCCAGCTCGAAGATGGCGCCGATGAGGTCGTCACAGCCTGATGGGGGGACAGCGGAGAAGAGGGGGACGTCACAGCTGCACGCTGCCTGGCGGCACCCCCAAACTCCCACCCACTGGCCAACCCCAGCGGCACCCGGGGCTTGGAAAGCTTTTGACAGACAAGATGGGTGAATGGGGGGGGTCTGCAGCAGAGGATGCCCAGCATCACTGGGCTTTGGGCTGGGGCAGAAAGCAGGTCCCAACCGTGGCGCACATCAACCCGATCCCAACGGATGTGGGAGCAAACACAGGGGGGTCTCACCCCCTCCTGTACCCCGGGGATTTAGCCCAGGCGCAGGGATGCTGCATTTCACCTGGCTGCAAACCCCAGCCCCGTCCGGGCGTTGAAAGGAGAGGAGAACCCCGAGAGAGGTGCAGCGAAGCAGGTCTTACCAAGCGACTTGAACATCTGCACGCCGCCAAACTTCCCCTCGAAGAGGACGGTGTTGTTCAAGGGGTTGAACGCACGGATCATGCGGATCAGGAGCACCTCAAGGCAACCTGACGTAGGCAGAGAGAGCGCAGACGAGGGCAGGGCAGGGTAGGGCAGGGGGGGTTCCATCATCCCCGGACCAAATGTAAGAAAGAGGAAAGCCCCCAGTGCAAGTTTGAAGTCCAGATTGTTCATTCCCAAGAGCAAATTGGTTATTCCAATACATCCAATTTGGGTTTGCGGGTTTGGTAAATTTAGGTTTCCAATTGCGACCACAATATTTCACCAAAGGCAAATATTATCCAGGCATTTGCAGCCGGACACAGAGATCGATCGAGGTCATGGTGGAGCACCAAGAGGGGAGAGGGTGAAAACAAAATAAATAAAAAGAAAATGGAAGGAAGAAATGAAAGAACGAGTTAAACTCCAGCGTGTTGGGCACAGCCAGCTCTGGCTTCAGGGTTCAGCACTCTACCAGGAGGCTGGCACACATTCCCTGTGCTGGCTGAGGCTTTCAGCTCCCCAGCCCTGAAAGTTCACAAACTGGGAGGCTCTTCTGCCTTTTTTGGCATTTTTGGGCTTTTGCATGTTCAGGTCCCTTGCCCGGGCACAGCCTCACCAGCTCAGGCAGACAGACAGGTGGGGGACACAAGTGTGCGCTGCCGTTGTCCTCCTCTTCCCAGTCTCTTGCTGGGAGAAGAGGTCAATCCTTTCCTCTTCTCCCTCCCTGCTCCCCTTTGGGTTTGGCACCCCTTTTCCTGGGGGAAAACCCACTGGGCTCATTTCTATCCTGGTTTCTGGGTGACGTTTGGTTGAAGGCGACCATGGAGAAAAGCCTTTGCTCAGGGAGGCCACTGCTCACGTCCCTCTTTATACCATCACCTTTAAATATCACCTTCAACTCCTTCCAGCCCAGTACCTGCTCCCTGAGCACCGATGCCGAGCCCGGGGCCGACCGGGGTGGTGAGGGAGGGGAGATCCCGAAAGGAAAGCACTAGCCAAAAGAAAAGATGGGATATGCCTTCGGCACCGCAGCTGCCGCTCGCGAGAGGTGTTGGGGACGCAAGAGGGATGGTGGGGATGTGAGGGGGACGGCAGGGACACGAAGGGGGATGGCAGGGTGCCCTGCTCTTACCGGCTTTCAGGAGAATGATTTGGTCGTTCTGGCAGAGCTCCATGAAGCCATCGATGCGCTTGGCGAACTCCACCACGTACTGGATGGCATTGGAGATCTGCAGCGAGCACTGCTGCCACATGGCCTCGCAGCTCTGCCGGCACAGCAGGGACGTCCCTTAGGGCTCGCTGCCACCCCATCACCCTGACTCCGCTGTCCGTCCCCCCCACCCCACTGCACAGGGCAGAGAAGGGACCCAGGTGCCATGCCATCCACGGAGGGGCTGGTGGCACTAGGACACCCGGGACATGACCTGCCACCACAAACCCACCCCAATACTGGGCTTTTGCAGCTCCCAAAGCACTGAAAGACCCTCCTCATCCTCCTCGCCTTCATCCCTGCCTTGGCACAGCACTGGGGGATAGCGGTGGCCCTTGCCAAGGGCTGCCGCAGCTCTGGCTGTGGCGGGGAGCTGGGGGGGCCACCGCAGCGGCACTCACCTTGCTCTGCAAAGCGCGGACCTCCTCAGGGGAGTAGAGGGTCCACGCCAGGCGCTTGAGCTCCTCCGTCGTGTACTGGCACGTCTCCAGGTGCGACTTCACCACGTTCTGGGCTACCCGGTCTGCAAGGTAAGGGCAGCGGGCGGTGAGTCCCGGGGACGCCGCCGGCCCCCCTGTCCTCACACCCTGACACTGTCCTCTCCTGGGTGTCCTGGGGGGCTGCTGGGGCTGGAGGGGCAGAGGGGCTCATGCGCGGTGTCACGGGGATATAAGGACAGACGGGTGTCGGGGGCTGTCCCCAAGGCAGAGGGGGGAACGCTCTGCACAACCTCAGGTGCGCTGAGCTCTGACAGTTCTCAGCCTAGAGGAGGGGATGGGCTTGGGGCTGGTCCAAGGGCTGGGGCTGGGTCAGTCCCTCACTGCGAGCGTGCCTGGCACAGCGTGGGCACCCAGGGCTGGATTCGTCCTGCAAGGCGCCCAGGACTGCACCAAGCACCATCCCCAGGGCTGCACACCCCGTGTGTGCCCGGCGTCGCGCCGGGACCATGCCAATGCTCACCGATCTCGAGGACTGAGATATCGGCAGCCAGCTGGCCGCCCTCCAGCGCACCGTGTGCGAACAGGGCTGGCTCCAGCATCAGCTCGTAGATGGACTCCTGCTTGATAAGTGTGGCATCAGCCACGTCCAGGCTGGACTGGTCAGGCGAGGGCTGCGCCGAGGCGAGCAGGTCGAGGTTGTAGTAGGTGCTGCTGCCATCGGGGGTGAGGGGGAATTCAAAGAGGAGCCCATCCGACAGCGTGGAGATGTCATCCAGGTCCGAGATCCCGCTGCTGACGCTGGTGGTGTAGACACGGCTCAGGGGCTCGGGCTCATCCTTGGTGCCACCGCTCTGCTCCTGGCTCTGCTGGTGCTTCTGCACCTCGGCGTACAGGCTGTCCCGCTGCTTCTTCGACATGCGACCGAACTTCACCGCTGCCCGGGGAGGAGAGGGCGGCTGTGTCAGGGCAGCTTTGCCCCCCAAGAGCAAGAGCCGCGAAGGGTCCTGGCTCCCAGGGGATTGTGTGGTTTGGGGGTATAGGAGCCCCATCAGATGCACCCCCCACGCCAGACCGACCCAGCGTCGAACGGAACAGAATCAATTTAAATTTTCCTACAGAAGATGCAAAAGCATTTCTCGCTTCCCAAAAACCTCCTTTCACCGGGCTGGCCCCACGGGGGAAGCAGCTTCAGCCCTGACAGCCCGACTGGCTCTGAGGAGGAGCAGACATGCCCCTGGTGACCCCAGGCACAACTCACCATCGCGGGACATGCCCAGCGCCAGGCATTTCTGCAGGCGGCAGTGCTGGCAGCGGTTGCGGTTGGTGCGGTCGATCAGGCAGTTCCTCTGCCGGGAGCAGGAGTAGCTGGCATTGTTCTGCTGGCTCCTCCGAAAAAAACCCTGCGTGGGATGGGGAGGTGTTGGGAAAGTGCCCGGCGGGATGCCAGCCCCTGCGGCCGCCCGCCCGCTGGCACCCATCTCTGGGTGTCCCTGGGCTCACCTTGCAGCCTTCACAGGTGATAACACCGTAGTGGATCCCCGAGGACTTGTCTCCGCAGATCTTGCACGGGATCACTTCAATTTGGGCTGCGGTGGAAGGGGAAAAGGGGGAAAACCACGGTGGTTAATGATGGCTGCCACTAAACCGAATGAGGGAGATGGCCCTCCCTCTGCGACAGCTGCAGCCCTGCTCGGCAGCTGGGGAAACTGAGGCACGAGATCTGGACCTGCCGGCAGCTCAGCCCTTTCCACAGACCCCGCAAGGATGCTTGTGCCTCAGAGAGGCCCCCAAAAAGGCCCAGGCAGGACATGGGGTACCCCCATCCGCTCTGCCATCCTCTCCAGCACTAAGAGATGGGTAGAAAAGCCCTTTGAGCCATGAGAGTACAGCACGTTTGTGCACCAGCCTGCCCAGGACCCCGTTTTGGAATCATTCCCCTTATTTTTCAGCTGGTGCGTGCACGCTGGGAGGGCACCACAGACAGGGACACCCTCAGCACAGGGACCATCCCTGTCCCTGCAGCCACGGACCCTCTGCTGCCTGGGGTCTGACCCAAGCAGAGGGTCTGGGGGGCCCCTGACCCCCTCCCGGCAGCTCCTTAGAAAACCCAGGACCGATATAGCCATCGCCGGCTCAAGGTCCCAGCCCCCTTCCCCCCATAAATCCGCTTCCCTCCCCGCTTCTGCTTCGCTGGCACTGAGCTGCTAATAGGCTTCGTCCTCCTCATTTTCCAGCTGCCCCAGATCTGTGCTGGCTCTGCCTGCCCCGTGTGCACCGGCGGGGGGGACGTGGGGCACCTCTGGGACTCGTACGTGCCTCCCGGCATCTCTGCACCCTCTAATCCCCGCTCCAGCCCCCGCGCCCCCCAGCCGGGCTCAGCTTGGCATTGCTCTCGAGGGTGCTGGGCAGCCGCTGCCACGCCAAAATAACCCCCGCGGCCAGATTATGGTTATTTCAAATCTCCTGGGCCCGTGCAAATCTCCGGCTTCGGTAATTCCCTTCTGCCTCTCTTCTCCCCTGGGAGCAACTGGTTCTGGTCGAGGGACGTGTTTTGCGGATTGCTGCTGGCAGGGGCCACCTCTGTGGGTGACAGCCCCGGTGCTCGACCAGTGCCGCCTGCACCCCGGCACCCGGTGGTGCCCTGGGGTCCCTCGTTGCTTTTGGGGAGGCTGGGCTGGGTCAGCACGAGCATCGCCATGCAGCGGGGCGGCCGGGATGCTATCGGTCCCCCTCTCCGGGGCAGATTTACTCCCAGCCATATGGGGGAAGGACTCACCCCAAGTCCAGGTGCCAGCAGAGGGATGGATCCCTCCTCCACCCATTGACTCGCTGCTTGGCTCCTGCCCTAAATGCACCAGGTGATTTTGGGGTTCGCCCCCCCTCCCCAGAGCTCCTGAGCTGGGCTTCTCCCAGGGCTGTGTCGTTGTCGTCGTCCCCCAAACCCGAGGGGGTCACACACCCCCTTGTCCCTCCCCAAAGCCTCTGCCTGTGCCTCTGCTGTACTTTTGGGGCTGGGACAGCAGAGCTGCCCACCCGGGGATGGCAGGGAGCGGGCAGGGATGGTCAGAACATCCTCCCATTCAAGCCCCCCCCTCCAGGAGCAGCCCCGGGGGGGGGTCATCCCTTTGGCAGGGGACAGAGGCACCGGCAGGGTGACGTGCCAGCACCCCCATCTCGCTCGCGGACTCTGGCAACCAAGAACCCCCCCGATTCCCCGGCTCCCACCGCCGCCTTCGCCCGTGCCACCAGAGCGGGGTGCAACCCGCAAACCGCGGGGACCCCTCCGCGCCCCGACTCCCTGCCCCAAACCCTGTCCCTATCGCCCAGGGGTGAGCGCGGGGACGGGACGGAGGTGGTGGCACTGTGGGGGGTACAGGGAGGTGATGCCACCCCCAGCAGGAAGCGGCGTCGGTTCGTTATGCAACGTAATTGCAGCCGCCGGCAGCGCTGGGGTGATGCATCGCCGGCGTGCCGCGCCCTCACGCCCGCGGCCGATACTCCCGGCCCCCTGCAATTACCGGCACCGCACGCCCGGCAAAACAGCTGGGCCGAGCGTGGCCCTCGCACCCGCCGAGCAAAACCCGAGGGTGCTGCTCCGCTCACCCGAAAGCCGTTCCTCAGCTCCCAACAGTGGGGATGGCTTTGTGTGATGCCGATGGCCAAATCCTGCCCCTGCACCCCCAGGCCCAGGCAGAGGGGAGCCCCCCCCCCCCCCGACACCCCCTCCCCAGCCGGCATGGGCAGAGCTAAGGGTATGTGGGGACAACGCTCTCCTGGCTTCTCCGGAGCCAACCATCACCCCTGGATGCTGCGAAGGAGAAGCCCCAACCGCTCACTGTGTGCCCACAGCCTCTCGGGGCTCTAATTAGCATCCTGCTAATTACACGGCCGTGCCCACCGCCAGCACCTGACCTGCTCGTAAGACGTTCGCCCCAAATAACTGACGTGGAGATACAGCCGTAACCCCGGCGTGATGGCAATTACAGCCCAGAACAGTGTTTAATTGCAGCTCTGTTTGTAAGCCCTGGCTGAATCACCGTGCTGGCTCCCTCGGCGTCCCCTCATGCCACGGCCGTGTCTCCCCGGGGACCCCCGGGACCAGACATGCCGCTGGGGCAAACCCAGCAGGACAGGGAGAGATGTGGGTGCTGGTGGGATGGCTGCAGCAGCACCCCACATCCCCCAAATATCACTGCAATCAGGGGGAAACATCACAGCAGACCCCACACTCCAGGCATGAAACATCTCCCCCTCGCTGTGCCTCAGTTTCCCCACCAGAGCACTGGGCTCCCCCTCCTCCCACCATAACCCTGCGAGTATTGGCCACGCTGTACAAAAGGGGGGTTTATTTAGGTGGAAGAAAACCCCTTCCCCCTGCCCGGGGTGGGGGGCAGGCAGTGAAACTCCTCCTTGGGGCTCGCGGGGCTAAAATAGGGGGCAGGGAAAAAAAAAAAAAAAAAGGGTTAAAAAAAATAAATAATAATCTCCAGCCAGCAATTAAAATGTCCCGGCCGTGGTATTTGCTCTCCTCCCACTGTAAATATTTCTTGCCCAACTCCCGGCCCGCTGCCACCGGCCAGCCCTTATGTAAGCGGCACCGCGGCACCGTCCGGCCATGGGGCTCGGTGGTGCCGGTGGCGGTTGGCCCCCGGTGCGGTGACTGCGTGTGGCTCCGTGGCTGGAGCCATCCTGTCCCACTGACACACTTTCTGCCTGTGGCCCCACACGCTTGTGTAACATCGTGGCCGTTAACCCTTCCCACAGCCATACTGGGATGGAGCCGGGGCTGCACCCCGACCTCCCGCCGCTGGGGATGGGGCCTTTGGGGCATTTTGGGGTGATACCTCGAGCTGGGGACACCCGTTTGCTGCCCCGAGCTGCAGCTCTCCATGGGGGACGCAGGTCCCAGGTCTCCCATCACCCCCCATGTGTGTCGCCTCCAGCCCAGCACCGCTTGCCCCAAACTGGGCAGGTGGCTCTGGTGGTTTTGGCAGAGCCAGAGCCACCCTCCCTAGAGCAAGACTCGGCCTTCCTCCTGCGCCAGCACACCCTCCTCTCCATCACCTCCACCCTGAGGGCAGGCATCCCTCTTGCATCCCTGCAGGATCCGGCCACGGGGGTCTGGACCCTCCCTCTGCGGTGCAGGGGGGCATAGGTGGCCCCATCCTCCTCCTCCTCCCCCCATCCCTCCCCTTGGCTGTATGATCTTACTGCTGGGGCGGGGGGGTCACCCCAAAACCCTCAGCACCCCACTGAGCCCCGGGATGTGCCGTGACCCCGCTGCTGCCGGAGGCTTTTTGGATCCAGCTGGCTCGAAGGGGACTGGGTGCCCCTGAGGGTGCATCCCTGCCCCAAAACCCGGCTGAGGAGTGAGGACTCCTGGGGGGGGTAGTGATATTTTGGGGGGCACCGTTAGGTCCCTGCAAAGCCCCCTGCGCAGACTCCCTCAGAGCGAGCCAGCACACCCTTCAACCCGTGGGGCTGGGGTCAGGATACGGCCACCCCCTCCCCTGGGTGGGCCACAGGAGGCCATGGGAGCAAACTGACCCCCAGGCACGGGTGCCCCTTGCTGGGGGGGGACACGGAGGGTTGAGCAGCCCGGCTCTGGGTGTTTCGGAGGTGAATCTGTGCCCCCGTGGCTGTCGCTGCCCCAAATACCCCCTTGGCTGCCGGGGCAAGAGTCGGGGCAGGCGACTTCCCCAGTGCCCTGGCTCATTACCCAGCGAACCTGCTGGGAAAGTAGGTCTGTGCCCCATCCTGCTGCCGCGATCAATGCCGCAGGACGGGCACCTCCGGTAATTAGCAGCAGCCCCGCAGCCCTCCCTCACCTCCCCAGCCCCAGCCAGGGCACAGGGATGCTCTGATGTTCCGCCACCACCGTCCTGTCCTTTCCAGCTCAGCATCCCTCCGGCTCAGCATCCCCCCGGCTCAGCATCCAGAGCAGGGGGAGGAAGATGGGTCCAGGCTGCACAGGGACATGCGGGGACACACAGGGACCTACGATGCCATCCCACCTCCCCATCCCTGCCCCAAAATCCAGCTCTGCTTCCTCATCCCCTGCAGCAACCTCCGACCCTGGGACCTGGTGCTGCTCCCAGCTGCACCCATCTCTGGGAGCTGCAGTGCTTCCCCGCAGCAATTAGCCACCGTTGTATTTTGGGAAGGTGGCCGTGGGGTAGGGGTGGCGGAGGAGGAATAAATAAGTAAATAAAGGGAATGATCACCCCTTTACAACTGCCATTGGTTTTGCTTTTAAACAGGCTCTCGTGCTGCAGCGAGGGTCCTCCAGCACCCCGGCATTTCAGCTATCACCACCGGCAAATCCCATCCCCATCCATCCACCCTGGGGGTAACCCCAAACAGGCTGGGGCTGCGTGAGGCCGGGAGGGTTTGCAGCATGTGGCTGGCATGGCCCCGGCATGATGTTCAAAGCACTGGCTCCAGGTCACAGGGGCACCGGCAACACCAGGGCTGGGATCATGCGGGCAATAGGGAAAATTTAAATTACACAACTCCAGTCCCGTGCCGGGCTGTGATGCCGGAGGTGGGAACCGGTTTCTTAAT
Source organism: Haliaeetus albicilla (assembly GCF_947461875.1). NCBI lineage: Eukaryota > Metazoa > Chordata > Aves > Accipitriformes > Accipitridae > Haliaeetus > Haliaeetus albicilla. The sequence goes on along the minus strand of NC_091490.1, from coordinate 39,797,344 downwards.
TGATTAGCAGAGATTTCCTGGAAACTTTGGGCCAGAACAGAGCTCAGCCACTCTCCCCCAGCCGCCTTCGCTTGTGGCCACACGGCCGGTGGCTTCACACCCGCCCCGATACCCGGCAAGGTGCCGTATTTTCCCTGTCCCGTGGTGCGGTGCGTGTCCTCGGCTTGGAAATCGCAGCAAGCGGTTCACCCACAAGCAGCATCGGGTGGGTGATGAGGATTCCCTACAGCCAGCTGGCTCCTGCCCCGGCTGCTCTGGTTCACCGTCTCCCGCACCGCGTGGCACCGCTCCAAGGCCAGCCCCACCGGCATGGGACACAGCCCTTTGCACTTTGGCTGGTGCAGGAGGGTGGCAAAGGCGCGGTGGCGGGGAGGGGGACCTGCCACCGGCCCAGGGTGAGGAGAAACAGGGCTATGGCGGGAGAATCCCTCTGGTCCTACAGCTAAATCGGGGAGGGGCGGAGGGGGAGGAATTATCTCCACGGGGCTAAATAAAGGCAGTGAGAGCGGCTCTGCTCGCCGCATCCAATAAACCGGGCGCGATTTAGACATTAGCAGCTCTTTAAATAGCCGCTGCTGAGTTCAAAGTTAAACATGATGGGGAGGAGGGACTGGCAGGACGGGCAGGGGACGCTGCCAGCCCAGCCTCCACCGGGTTGTGGGGTTACCTGCTGCCACCCGTGGGGACAGGGACCAACACGTCCCCATCACTGCACTCTCCCCCTCCAGGTGCTGCCACTCCCCGGGGTTATCAGGGTCAAGGATCCCAAATCCTGGCTGGATCCCTCAGGACCCCACGCTGCCAGTGGGCACCTTTCTCCTCCAACCTTATTTTCAGGAGGCGAAGGGCATGGCCATCCCCATGCCCATCCCACGGTACCCAGGACAGGCACAGCCGTCCTGCAGGAGGACCGATGGGTGCCGGCCATCCTCGCCCATGCCAGCGTGCGCACGCTGGCTAAACGGGCAGAGAAGCTCCTCCTCCACCCTCTCTGATTTTTCCAATGACAGATCTAGGTCACTAGGACAAGTCGGAAAGGCTGCCGAGCCACCGCACGCTCCTCGCCACGCCGCTTGCAAAACAAGCGAGCGGGAGGGCTGGAAACCCTATAGGATTATACAAGGCAAAGCCTCTTGCCCGGCCCCGGCGCAGCCGCAGCGCAGGAAGGAGAGGAGCGAGGAGCTGCTGTGGCCCCCGGGGAATGGGACAGAGCAGTGGCGGTTTTGGGGAAGAAAACAGAAATTGAATTGATTTGGCGTCGCCATGCGGCACTTGGGCTTTGGCGAGAGATGGGGACCCCGCGCCGGGCAGGACTGCGGGAAAAATGCCTGACAGGGGAAAATGATGTGATATCAGGGGGGTTTGGCCCTTAATTAGGGCCAACGCACAGTAATTGGGGGGAAAAATGGAAAAAAAGATTAAAAAAAAAAGGAAAAGTTCACCCAGCTGCTAATTAAGCCCAGTGCCGGCTGTGCAAGTGCTACGTAAGAGCCAGGCAGTGTTATTAATTAGGCAGGCGTTAATGCTTCCCTCCGTACTAATAAAGGTGAAATCCCGGGATGTCACGGGGCAGGAAAGGGATGCAGGGGGGCTCGCCTCGCCCTTGCCCAGCCCCACCATTACACAAGAGTGCGGCGGGTGGCACAGCCGCAGCATCGGCGGCCGCACCGGGGAGGGAAGAAAAGCAATTTGAGGAGCTCAGAGATGTACATCCCCATACGTACACCCCAAAATACACCTAAATATCGCACCCCAAAATACACCTAAATACACGTCCCCAAAAAACACACCTAAAGACGTGCACAAGCAAGTCCTGGCAGGGGCGAAGGGCTCGCGCACGGCAGGCAATGATGGAAAACGGCTTTAAAGGGGGATAAAAATCCCACCCCAGGGTGTTAGGTCCCAGTCACGCTCCCAGCAGCTTGGTTGGGAACAGGCACGGGGAGAGCTGGGTCCTCCGCCACTGCGTCACCATCACTGGGCCCCGGGTGGATCGTCCCGCCGGAGCCTTCCTCCCTCCATCCTCCTCCTCCCAACCGCCTGCTTTGCAAAGCAGAGGGGTGAAAAGTAGGAATGGCCTTTAATAACGGATAAAATCAGGCAGGCGCTGGCACGACTCACCCCCTTCCCTGGATAAGGGGCACCCGAAATTGCGGTTGGTCCCTCGCCTGGCCCCGCAGGAGCATCCCACCAGCTGCCCCCAAACCACCCCCGAAACTGCCACGGGGAGGGGGAAAAGGGGGAAAAAAACCCACAATAAATCCAGCCCTGGTGGGAGCAACATATTGAAGAGGAGATTAAGGGGTTTAGTGCGAGGAAAAGCTTAAGAGCGGGTCTAAGCCGGCGTCGGAAAGCGAAGCAAAATAAACAAGAATTTTATTCCTAATGAAGGGGGGAGCCAGACCAACTCCGGCGGGGCCGATGCGGGTCCCCCTCCGTGTTCCCCCCGCGGGGCTGACGCCGGTCCTCCCGTGTCCCCCCGGTGGGGCTGATACCGGGTCCCCTCCGCCCCCCACCCCCCCGGTGGGGCTGATGCCGGGTGTCCCCCCCCGTGTCCCCCCACCGGCGACAACTTTTGCCGCTGCCTCCCCGCAACCGGGCGCTCCCCCCCACAGACCCCCCCCCCCCCCCACGGACTCACCCCGCATCGTGGCCAGCGGCGCTCAGGACCGCACCGGGGGGCGCATGGGGCGGCGCGGGGGTCCCTGCGGCGGGGCGGGGAACGGTGGCACCGGGAGGCACCGGGAGGCACCGGGCGGCACCGGGAGGCACCGGGCAGCTCTGGCACCTGCCCCTCCGCGGCGCCGCTGACCCACTTCTGCCCGAGCATGCGGCCGTTCACATGACGAGCCCGCCCCGCCCCGCCTCCCCCCAAATCGGTTTCACTTCCAGCCCCACCTCCTGCCCTTCCTCCTCCTCCTCCTCCTCCATCTCCATCCCCGCCGCGCCGGTGCTCGGCGCTGTACAGCGGCGCTGCGCTGGGGCTGCCCGGCGTCTCCTCGGTGCCGGGGGCTTCTCGACCCCCGGGGTAACGGGGTACACGGCTCTGGCAGCGGGGTGCTCGGCGCTGCACCCCCCCCCCACACACACCCCCCCGGGTGCTGCCCGCCCATGGGAGGGCCGTGCCGGTGCCCGTCCTGTCCCGGCTCGCCCAGGCACGGGGCCGGCTGCGTGTCCCGCTGAATCACCGCCCCATCTTGCTTCACCCCCTTCCCTGTGCGGCTCCGCTGTGTTCCCCCCAATCCCAGGGTGCCCCCTCCCCAAATCCCAGGGACCCCCACACCCCCCGGCAGGACAGAGCTGGGGAGCCCTGGAGAAAGTGCAGACACCCGGCGCTGGGGGGGATGTGGGAAGCGTGGGGACCCCCGAGTCGCCCCACCGTGTCCCCACGGCAGGGTGCGGATGCTGGGGTCCGAGGGGACATCCTGGCTGGGAGAGCTGCGGTTTGGAAAGCGCGCAGCGGGAAGCTTTGGGGGTGGCAGCGAGCCGTTCTCACCCTGTCCTTCACGCTGCGATGCACACAGCGGGCTTTGGGGCCCGGGGTCGTATCCTGGATAACGGGGAGCTCCAGTGCGCTGTTGGAATAAATGCAAAGAAACGATGGCTCTGGACCGCGCAACGAGACCTCATGGTGCAGCACCAGAGGTGTCGGCACCGGGCAAAGCCCCATGGCTGGGGTTTGAGGTGCAACTCTTGCACCGTGTCACCGGAGTCCCCATGGTGCCACACCGCAGGGGTGGAGGCGGTTGGTTCGTGTCACGGCCGGGCCAGGGCTCAGGGTGGGAGGGATGTTGTCGGTGCTCAGCAGCACCAAGGGATGCCTGGGTCTTGGGGACAGTGGCGCTGGCCTGGAGACCTGCTGTGGGCAGAGAGGGCATCTACCATGGGCATGAATCCGGCATCCACCACAGGCACGGATATGGCATCTGCCAGGGGCACGAGCAAGGCATCAGTCATGGTCACAGGCATGGCATGGGCACGGACACTGCATCAGCCATGGGCATGGAGGTGGCATCCACCATGGGCACAGATGCAGCCGCCACCACTATCACACGCATGGCATCACTGCCACCTCCCCAAACTCCCCCCTGCCCTCGTGGTCGGGCTCTGCAGGAGGCACAATAGCCCCCAAACCCTTAAATTAAATCATTTAAGCACGGCTGAAGAACGTGATTTCAACCCAGATCCATCCCAAAGCCTGGGGCTGAGCCAAGGGTGCAGGGACGCTGCCAGGCCAGTGGCAGAGGGGCTCTCCCCCCACTCCCGGTACTGTCCCCTCGCAGTGGCACGGGCGGGCAGCAGCGGCAGACGGACGGGGGGGGCTGAGCCATGGTGGCATTTTGTGTGCTCCCACCCGTGCACCGAGCTACCGCCTTGCTCTGCTCCGGCGCGGGAGTGGCTGCAGCCAGGGAGGGGGACACCAGTGGCCGGGTGGGGGGCAGAGGGGTGCGGGGGGGCAGAGGGAGCCGAGCCGCCTGCCGCGCTCCAGTGCTGCTGTCTGACATGATTTTGCTGATGGCGATTGGGAACGGGTTCGCTGCTCTCGCCGGTCGGATTCGCTCCTTCCTCCCGGCTTTCCTCCCTCCTCTCCACTGCGCTCCGCATGGATGGGCACGCAGACGGGACGCGGGGCGACATCTCGCCTCGGTCTTTACGGGCTCTGCTTCCAGCAGGGCTTCTGCAAGCACAGCCGTGGATGGCTCCTGAAATCCCACCGCAGCGCACATCTCGACCAGCCCTGGTTGGGAGCAGCCCCCATGCCAGCGGTGTGCGCGGCACGAGGCCGCTGCCCGTCCCCAGAGGTCACGGGTGCTGTCTGAAGGAGGTCAACCTCATTAGCCCCATTTCACAGATGGGGAAACTGAGACCGGGAGAAATGTGGTGACTCTTTGGGGCATGCAGGGTCCGGCCCCAACGAACTCGCCCCTCCCAAAAGGCGGTCGCCGGCTCGCCCAGCGCGGCCCTGATTGCCGCTATTGGGACGGTCGTGGCCGAATCGCGCCAGAGTGAGAGCGACAAAACTCCCCGAGCGCCTCGGCGCAACCCAAAAGTATGAGGTTACATAAGCGGCACCACACCTGCCGTGAGCAACACCGGACCCACGCACCCGCTCCCTGCCACCGTCTCCTTAACCCTTTGTGTGCGGTGCCCAACCTCCAACACCGACAGACGTTGGCGCGGCCCGGGGAAAGTCCTGGGGGAAAAGGAGATGCTGCGGGGCCACCCGAGCAGGAATGGCCCGTGGGGCAGCAGGTGCTGGGTGCTGCAGGTTTGGGACTCAGACCCATGGTTTTGGGGCCACAGGGGTGGAGGTGGAGAGGTTACCCCAGAGCAGGACCTCCTTTGGTCTTGACCAGGTCCTCACTCTGCGGACTGGGACAGATTTAAATTGGGGTCCTGGTCCTGGCAAAGCCAGAAATGAGGTGGAGCCACTTCACCGCTGGTGACAGATGAGCTCCTGGGGTAATATTTGCTCCCAAGAGAGGAGCGGCCTCCCCTCTCCTTACCAGCACCGTTTCGGATGAGGCAGCACTGGAGGTCACCGAACCTCCCCTAAAAACCATCTCCCCTTCCATGTGCTGTGATGCGGAGCCCAGTGCTGCTCCGCTCACAGACGACAGGCGCAGAGACGCTGACCCTGGCCCTGACCAGTGCTGTTCCCAGCAATGGGGAAGCAGTGGGGCCAGAGGGGCCAGACCTGCTGTCCAGTGCCTGGATGCTGCTAGAACCAGGCTTAGTGCCAGGAAGCTGCGCCTGCCTGGGCGGTGCTGGAGGACATGTCCAGCCAGGCTAGATCCAGCCCATCGCAGGTGGTACCAGCAGCCCCAGGCATTGGCAGTGTAGGGAGGAGACGGCCACCGGGAATGGATAAGAAGCAAAAACTCTGCCACCTCGCCACCGTCCAGCCTTTCTCCTTCCCCTCCTCCCTGGTCCAGCCTCACCGCCGACTCTTTGTGGTCAGGGCCAGGACAGATGCTGGGGCGCTGCCAGCCCATGGCCACATTGCAGTGGCAACCAGCGGCACAGCTCTGCTGGCCTGGAGGCGAACAGGAATTCGGGATGACACCACTGCACCTTAATCGCTGTTTGCTCTCGCTCGCGCCCCACCCAGCAAGAGGGGAACCTCTCCGCCCACCCAGCCAGCATCACCCCGTCCTGCACCCGCAGCCCTTCACCTGGCCTCGGAGACCACCGAGCCCCCCGCTGAGGCAATGCCAGGCTGCCCCGCGCTCACCGAGCCCTGGCACAGCCAGCTGGCAGAGCCGGCCCCCGTGGTGGCTCTGCCACAGGCTCCCCGCCGTGGGCACTGCCAGGTCGCATCGCCTTGCCGTGACTCAGTTTCCCGTCGGGAACAGCTGACCTGCCCGGCGGAGAGCGGGTCATGGGGTGAACCAGCTGATGGGGGCCACAGCACCGGTGCCGCCAAATCTTGTCCTTGGGTGCTGGTGTGGGGACATGACCTGTGGCAGCCCCCAGCCCCATGACTAGGCGGGGGTCCTATCTCCCAGTGGCAGGCTGGGGGGGTGAGTGCGGGCAGCGGGAACAGGGTGGCTTGGTGGGCGAGCCGTGGCGCTTGCCAACCACCAAGCCTTAATGTGGCCTCCACGGCTGCGGGGTTAATGCCACAGAGAACCCACCACTGAGGGACATGGGTCCCCTGCTTTGTCCTCTCCATGGCATCGGTGTCACCCTTCCTCCCAGCCCCACTGCCGAAGCACTCCAGCGGTGCAGGACAAGGGTTCCCACGCTGCGCCAGATGGGACCTGTACCCTCAGACCACGGGGACAAGATGTGGCTTTGCCACCTGCACCAACCACCGGCAGCCATCCGGATCTGGCATGGTGCTGGGCACGTGGCCCTGCCGAAGCGGCGTGAGTCACAGCCCCACGGCGCTCGTTATGCAAAGTCTGGCACGGGCCGTGATGCGGGGCTGTGGTGTGGGGCCGTGGTGCAGGGTGGGTGCTGCTTGGGCACACCGGGGTGGGTGGCAGGTGCAAAGCAGAGAGCGGAGAAGGGGGAAACTGAGGAAGCAGTGGGGTGCGCCTCCGAGTCCCACAGCCCCTGTGGGGCTGTCCCTGTCCCCACCCGGGGCCAGGGGCTTCGTGGGGACCGGGGGGGGGCAGCTGGGCCGGGTGTAACCAGAGCCCCCAGGCTGGCCTGACCCGCTCACGTAACGCCCGCCTGGCGCTTATGCAATAGCTACTGCCGTGCGGCTGTGAGGGACATCCAACGCCACGGCAATTACCCAGCCCTTAATCAGCGGCAACGCAGGATAACGAGGCTAATTGGAGCCGTGGCTGGCAGAGCTGCCGGTGGGCCGGGGAAGGGGCATTCGGTCTCACCCCACACCCCAAGGGGGGCCCCAAGCAATTAGTGGCTGCTGAGCCTTCATTAGGGGCTGGGAGGGGGGGTGTGTGGCTGGGCTGGACCCCGCTGTACCCCAGGCAGCGGCTGTGGGTGCCCGTGGGGTGGGACGGAGCATCGCCTCGCTGCTTGGCTGGATCACGGCATCCCCATCCCCATCTCCATCCCCATCTCCATCCCCATCCCCATCCCCGTCCCCATCCCCGCATGCCCGCGGCGCAGTGATGCTCAAAGTAGGTCAGTGGGCCGAGGTGCCGAGCAACCGCAGGCGGCCGCAGCATCCGCCCCGGGGGGTTCGCTCCGGGGGAGCATGGCCTCTGCCCCCAGCCGCCCTCACCCTCCGCCGAGTCCATTGCCCTGATCGCCCCACCGGGCTCCAGGGTCCCTGGGGAGAGGGCAAATCCAGCTTCTCCCAGGATCGGGCTGCAGAGCCCTGGCACACCTCCTTGCACAAATGATGCCCCAATAACAGCACCTGAAGGAGGGTCCTGGCTCCCCTCTATGCCACCCCCTCCCTCCCTGCTGCCCCGGGGGGCTCAGCCCGGACCTGTGGGGCCTCAAAGGGGCTCCCCGGGCAGCTCCCCCCGGCACTTGCCCCCGGCTCGGGCAGCACTGCCTCTGCTCGGCACGGGCACGGGCACCACATGGCGCTGCCGAATCTCCAGCGTAATAATTAGGAGATAAACAGGAAAGAGGAAAGGGGCAGATTTCATATTCCGCCCCGATCCCCCTGAGACAGATAAAAGCGGAGTGGGGGGACGCGAGGGGGCTTTTTTCCCACTTGTTTCTGCTGAATCAAACATTTTTCCTCCTGCTTAGATTTCTCTGCTCCCCCTGTCCCCCCCGCTCCCGCCTTAATGAGGTTTTGCTGTAAAAGTCTCCGAGCCTCCACTGTGGCCTTGAGTTAATCTCCAGGCACCTTCAAAGCCGAGTTGTTCCTGCCCCCCCCCCCCCATTCCTCCCCTTCGCCTCCATCTTTTTGAACTTCCCAGCCACAAAATTGCCAAGTTTCATGTGATGCCACTTCTCCTGTGCCTGGTGGCGAGCAAGCTGGTACCCGAGGCAGACAGGGGCACATGGGGGTTGGGGGACAGGGTCCCTGGGGCTGAGGCAGGGTGGTGGGATGGGGACTCCCTGTGGGTGTCCCTCCAGGTGGAGGCAGCTTGCCTTTGGGGGGAGTTTCCAAACTGGGGTGAAAAGGAGATATTTTGAGATTTCTTTTTTGCCCCCAATCTAGAGTATTGTGGAAATATTGCAGAAAAATAGCCCTTGGCTCAGCCGAGATGATGGCCAGACCCCTCTTTGCCACTGACAGTGATGGCATTGGGGACTGGTGACACCAGAGCATCACCCCGGGGTACAGGCAGAGGACCTGGGGTGCAGGCAGCTGCCCGGCAGGTCTGCAGGGGCTGACCTGGGAGCAAAGCAACCACGCGGGTGCTGGGAGCATCCCCCTGCCAGGGCTCGACTAGGGACGGCTGTGGGACCCTGGGGCCAGGGCTGGTGGCAGAAGGACAGCGCTGGCTGAGGGGCCCATCCTGGCTACCCACTCAGGGCTCTGCCGCAGGAACCAAGCTGCTTCCCAGGGAAGAGCCTTGGATGCCGCCACAGCTGCATTTGCAGCCTTGCAGAGCCCTGGCCCACTCCAGACCCTTGATGACATTCCTGCTGCCAGGACAGCACCTGACAAGCTGGGTGCAAGGTGGTCCTCAAGCACCCATGCATCCCTGGGGGGCTTCTGGGCATCCTCACCCTCCCTATCGCTCAGCCCTGACCACAGCTCGTCCAAAACCCTGGGGAGGGGAGAAGCAGGAGCCCAGAGCACCCGAGTTGCTCGAGCATGGGGTGCTGCACCCACCCACCCGCGCTCGAGCCATCGGCTGCCGCTCGGCTTCCTCCTCTGCCGGCTGGTGCCCCCGGCTGCCCGCTGCACCCATACCTGGGCGTCCCGCTCCAGAGCCGATCTGGAGGCTTTAGCGCAAGTTAATCCCAGCAATCCCTTAATTCCAGGGACCAAAATAGGAAAGATCAGTAGGTCAGTGGGAAAAGCTCTTGGCCAAAGTTAACATGTTAATGCGGAGAGAGGGCGAGAGAAAGAGCAGGGGAGAAGAAAGCGCTTGGGATCTGCTCTGTCTTCACCCCCTACCCGGGCTCAGGTCACCCTGCATCCCACCGGGGAGCCATTTTGGGGATGCCAAGCACCGATGGGCCAGAGAGTCTTAGCACCTCCCAGTCTGCTGTGGTTTGGGGAGGGAAGGAGGTTTTTCCCCTCTCACCCAAACAACCCAACCGCAGCACTCGCGTCCCCGAGATGATTTCACTGTGGTTTAAATCCCGGCCTCCAGAGGCGAAAGGTTGCGTATTAGCACGCTGCACCGCTGAGCGTCTCTAATTAGGGCTTGGCAGGCTCCCGCCTCGGCCCCGTAAGCACCTTTTTGGCTGCCGCTCTGGAAAAAGCCGTGCCGGAGGACTTAGCTTTTAATACAGCCAAAGCCCAGGTGAGCCACCCACCGCTGCCCGCTCCCCCTGCCCAGCACCAAACAGACTGGTCCCAGTCCCAGCTACAGCCCCATGGGACTTCATCGGGTGGCCTCAGGCAAAACCCCCCAGTCCTGTGGTGCTGGTGCCGGTGCCGCTGTATCCCGATGGGGACCAGCCTGGGGCTTTTCCCTGCATCCCCAGCTGCCTTGCCCCGAGCTGGGTGCTTTTGGGCAATAATATCGCTATGGGAGCAGTTTCCTTAAATCCATCTCTGTTACCGCAAGCAGCTTAGTACCAGAAACTCTCTTCCTCTCTGTTCTTTTAATGCGATCCTAGCTTAGCAAAGCCCCAGGCTTAGCCACTGCCCCTGCAGTGCAAGTGAGGAGAGGAGAATTAAATAATATGAAAGCAGAAAACAAAGGGCTCTGCTTGATTTAAGCAGCTGGGAGGGGGTCATGGTGGCCCAGCCCTGCCCAGGAGGAGCCACTGGGGTTACTTGCAGAGGGGGATGCTTGGACAGATGATACAGGGTGCAGCCCCTCCGGGATGCCTCATTTTTATGGGTCAGTGGGTCAGGGATGCTCTGACGCTTATAGCCATTGCTCCTGCTACCAGGGACCCGAGGGAGCCCAGCTCAAAGACAAGCTCAACCTAAAGGTGCCCTGAACACCTTACTGTGCTTTTTGGTGGCAAATATTCCCATTTTCCAGTTTTCCAATCTCTGACTCTGCCAGAACCAGCAAGGAGCTTTGGGGAACTCAGTGCCCTTTGCGGAGGCGGCATCACACCGAGAAATGGGTCTTCTCCACCTTTCCCACCCCACCCACGATGCCGGTGCCCAGGATGGTGCTTCCTGGCTGCTGGGCAGACCCCGCTCCCCGTGCCGTGCCGATGGGCTCGGGGTTATTGCTCATCCGCTGGGTTCTGGCTGGCTGGGCTGGCTCCCATCGCTGGCACCACAGCTCACCTTGGACTCCGCTCCCGGCACGGCCCTGGGTTGCTGGGGAGACAGGCTTGTTTATTTACCATCAGGGCTGCGATAAGGAGTGTGAAAGGGGAGGTGAAGCACATGGTGTCCAATGTGCCTGACCCACTTTCCACAAGCCCGGCATCGCTCACCCTTGGCTATTGGATTGCAGCGGCAGAGGCGCAGGGAGCGTGGCTGAGAACGCCCAGCTGCTCACCAGAGCTGCTGTGCTGCGATGGTTTGGGGTGTCCTTGCTCCTGAACCCCATTTTCTCCAGGCTGGATGGGAATAGAGGAAAAGCATCCCCAGAGCTCCATGGATGCATCACGGCTAGATGCTGAGACACCACGACGGGGACAAAAACTGGTGTGAAAGCTCACTGTGGCGGGCTCCTCGCGCCCGCCCTCGGCCATGGTCCCCGCCGCAGCGCGTCCCCCACCGGTGCTGGCACAGTGGCCCAGATCTGCCATTCCGCATGGCTTCCCTGGCTCTCCCTGGGGCCGGGTGCCGGCAGGCAGGGCGCTCGCTCGGCGCCTCGCGCGGCCGCCCACTAATCCGACATGACTCTTCCATTAGAGACGAAATGCCGGCAAAGAGCTTTTCGGTGTAGGAATTAACTCCTTCTCCCACCCTGAAGCTCCCTGACCTGGAGTGCTGGCTCTGTCTCTGTCACCCGCATGGCCTGGGGTCTGTGGAATAGGAGGGTGCCCCCCCATCGCCACCCCCAGCCTGCTGATGGGCTCCCTGTGGGATCTGGCTAAGCCCTTGCACGTGCATCTCCCATCCTCCTCCTCTAAGGATGCAAGATGAGAGCAGAGAGCCGGCATTGCGGTGCTGCAGGGTGCCAGAGTGGGGCTCCACGGGCCCTCCGGGCAGCAGGAGGGGTCCCAGCCTCGCTGTCCCTGGCCCCAGCTGCACCGCCAGCCGCTTCCCTTATTGATCTCCTTTGCTGCTGTTAATTATCGGCTCCAATTTAGACTGATCAGAGCCACAGCTCCCTGCAAAGGGCTTGTCTTGCTTTTGGCCATCCTCCCCATCGGCTGCTGGGGCTGCTGGGGAGCGGATGGAACCCAAAAGGGGAGCCGGGGAGCTGGGGGCAGGTGGGGGGACCTGGGACATGTCAGGGACCGATGGTGAGGGGATGAGCCCTGGCCAGGAGCCAGCATGGACCCCAGCATCCTGCCAGAGAGGGGAGGCAAAGCTGATCCTGCCAGGTGCTGGCCCCTGGGGTGCTGAGCCAGGGGAAGGCACCCATGCCTGGCCTCCTCCTGCCTCTCTGTTTGACGGAGAAAACGATGGGTGAGTGTGTCCCTTGGCTGCCCCTTCCAGCACTGTGCTCGGGGCTGGGGTCTGTCCCTTGGCAGAGGTCAGGACCTGACCCATATCCCATTCTCCTGCCTGTGGCCCTGGAGGGTGGCCACGACTCCCTGCAAAATGTCCGGAGGGACAGCTCATCCCCAGAGTGCAGTGGGGAAAATGAGGCACAGAGTGAGGCGGGGACATGCACGATGCCGGGGTCTGCCTGAGCAGAGACAGGTTTTCTGGGGCATCATCTGAGCCACGCGGGTGCTTGAGCCCCATCAGGCTGCAGCATCCCTGTCCCTGCCGTGGGACCTGGGGGGTCTGCTGCCCACCGGGGCTCCACTTAAGGGAGCTTCAGAGGCAGTCAGCCCCCCAGCAGCCCCCCAAAGCCACAGAAAAGCGGGCAGGGAGCTGCTTGGGAAGTTCTCCGGCTGAGGGAGCTGGAGGACAGGGGGCTGCGCTAGAGCAGCGTGTTCTTGCTGTCACCTCCCCCATTGCTGCCATGTCATGGGCTGGCTGTGGGGTCTGGGGACCTCGTGCCCACCTGGGCTGACTCAATTTGGATCAGGATCCCACGTAACGCCGGCTGCGAGCACCCCGGCTTGCAGCAGGGATGCACAGATGGAGAGCTGACCTGGATCCCAACCACCCTGGCGGCCGTCACCTCCCATGCCACCTTGCCATGGGGGACAGCCCTGCAATGGCCAGGGAGGACAGGATTGGGGACAGCTGCTGTCCCCATGTCTCACAGTGACCCCAGGACAGCCCAGCCCGGGGGGAGCACTCCAGGCCACCCACACGGTGCTTTGGGACCCGAGGTGGGGTGCATCCACCGAAGGCAGTTTGGAAGGTTGTGTCAGAGACCCCCAGTCCCACACCCAGGGTCTCCCATTCTGCCCCGGAGCAGAGGGATGCCCAGAAGGACATGTCTGCTCCTCCCATCACAGACAGGGCCGAAACACCCCCAGATTATTTTTGTAGGACTCTTTGGCTGTAAATTAGGGTATCATCACCCTTTTTCCACACCCGATGGCTCGGACCTTGCGGCAGGGTGAGGATGTGGCGGCAGTGGAGGAAACCCTCCCCGAAATCCCAGCGCAAAGCCACCCATGAAATATTCAGGCCATTCAGTGCAATTCCCGCCTTGCCATCGAAAGCACCATGAATATTGCAGGCGGGCATTAAAGTTTCACAGCTGCCATGCTTCAGCGCAGCCCTGCGGACATCGTTACCACAGGAAGCCCATCCACTGGGATGCATCACACCTTCACCAGGCTCCAGCAACTTGTTTTCCTCTGGTTTACCCCCAAAATACGTGGTGGTGATGGGCTGGGTCCCTGAAGGGCTCCAAGAGCAAACTGACTTGAAGCTCCCCACCGTGTCGCTGAGATGGAGCAACACAGCTCAAGGCAGAGCCGCAGGAAGATGCAAGGTCCTGCAGGACTGGGGACAAGCAGAGGTTGTGGCCACCCTACCCCAAAGCTTGGCCATGCTCCCCACTGCTCCAATGGCAGCGTGGTCTCACTCCTCTGCAGCCCTGAGCAATGCCCACCCCAGGTGTGGGAGACGTCTGCAGCTCCCTGAGCATCTTGGAGGGTTTCATACTCCATGTCATGAGCTTTCCAGGTCAGCCCCCACCAGAAGGGACTGTTGCCTTCTCCTCTGCCCGCTCTCATAACTCGGCTCTTCCCGTGTTTATATAACAGCGACGTCTCCCACGGACTGGGGAAAGAATTGGCCGGGGAGAAATAATGAGGATAATTCAAGTCATTTGGGAAGATGAGGTTTGCGAGGTGCCCAGCATCTTCCACCTTTTACATGTTGTCTCTAATCATCCGCAATCTCGGATGGCCATTGATGGAGCTTGTTGCTGTGGCGACGGATGAATAGCCCTGGGATTGTACCATGCCAAAAAGGTGCCGTCCTTCCATCAAAACAACAACAACAACAAAAATATCATTTTGTTCAGGAAATTAAGCAGTTTGCAGCCGAATAGCAGTGTCTGAAAGGGCTCCCGCGTCCGTTCTTTCCCCCTGGCTTCCGTGGCTGCGTTCGGTTTGTCAGGAACATGCCCAGCACCCTGGAGAGCCTTTTGTGTGCACTGGACAAGGAGAAGGTGGTAATTGCAAGGGGGTTTCTAACCCACTGAGCCTATTAAAAGGTTTTATGCCCCCCCTACACCTCTCTTCTTCCCCAGATGTGTGTCATGCAGGCAGGGAGCGTGGGGCGCTGCGGCCAGGGGCTGGCGCAGCACTGGGTTAATGTGTTAGCTGTGCAAGATTGGACCAGAGCAGGGGCTGGGCGCTGGGGGAGAGGGAGACGGCGATGGCCATGGACAGGGCAGGGTGTCAGGGCTCAGATCCTGCTCGTCCCCTGGGGAAGGGGTGATGCTCAGCAGTGAGAGCCAGCACGGGGCTCCTGAGCTGTGGGAGGAGGGTGGCTGGCTGCGTGAGGAGCACAGGGCTCCTGCCGTTGTTGGCCTCCGTGGTTTTCTGTTTAAACTCCTTCCCAGGCAATATGACCTGAGCCCAGATACTGTCCTTCGTTCCCTGCCACTCTGGGAGCATCTCCTGGGGCGGCTGCTGGAGATGCTGCTCTTGAGCTGTGCTGCCGGACAGCGGGTAGTACAGCCCCTGGGGACGAGGCTGGGATGGGGGTGATTTGGGGTCTGCTCAACCAGGGATTGATCCTGGCTTTGGGTTTGCCTCTGGGGGTGGAGGCATCTGATCCTCCCGATGCTGGAAACCACATGCAAAGCTCCTGCCACATCTCAAGGCCCACGCTGCAGGTATTGTCCATGTGTAATCCACATTATCGCACTGGGCCACGGCACATGTTTTGAGCCAGGGGTCTGGTCCCTACTGGCATCTTCGGTGCTCCCAAATGCTGCCCGCCAGCAATGGGATGTAAATAGTGTAATTCAGAGCTGTGTGACTCCGTCGCTCATCCTGCAAGAGCATAAGAAACCAAATATCCGTAGGGCAAGCATCCAGCTGGCAGCTTGGGAGAGCCCTGGGGTGCAACAGGGTTGGACCCAGCCTCTGCAAGTTGGGGCAGCGAGGAGGAGGAGGGAGAAGGAGGGATGGGCATGTGGGGAGAAGACATTTTACAGAGGACCCTGAGGATGAGAAACGAGCCAAGTTCCTGTGGCTTTGGCTCCTCTTCGGGCGAGAGCCCCCGGCAGTGCTTTGCCAGCCGTCCCCAGAGCCCTCCACCCTCCCTGGGCTCAGTGAGAGCCAGATGGAGGCACATCTTGGCTGCACAGAAAAACGAGGCAGTGAAGCGGGCTGGGGAGATTAACTCCGCAGGGAAAACAAGCTCAGCAGACGCTGGCAAGCTGAGGACGCCTGCGCGGCTGCGTGTGTGTGTTTGCATGCACATGCATGTGCTACAAGTGTACACGGGCACGCATGTGCAGACGTTAAGTACTTGCGTGCACGCAGATGTGTGTGTGCGGCCGAGCTGACGAACCAGTGTCTGGCCTCAGAGGGGCAGGCAGGGTATTGGAAATGTGTCCTCATCCTTTAATTGCGCTGCTTTGATAACAGTGATAATTGGCTAGAAATCGATACTGTTTTGCTCCTGTTTCTCCCATCCTGTCTCACCCAGCTCTCCCCTCCCCGGACACCTTGCTCCCTTTAGTGGAGTGACATTTAAATGCTCTGCCGTAGTCATTAGATAACCCAGGCAGAGACGATGCTTAGGAGAGGGCTGATGCAGCCAGGCAGTGGGCAGGGATGGAGGCAGCTTCCCTCTCCACTGCCACCACCCAAGGGCAGATGGAGACAATGCTCCAGCAGCATGTCACGGTGCTGTTGAAGTGACAGCGGTGGGTGACTACAGCAGTTCTGGGGACCAGGGGAGAGCAGAGCATGGAAGGGACAAACCCAGGCTACATTGGCCAGGAGATCCCTCCGGCTTTGGCTCTGAAAATTGTGCCAGAGCATCACGGGAAAATGTGTATTAATAGCCCTGCTCTGCTCTCCATGACCCACCGCTCTCGCCTCATGCCCTTGTCTCCCCAGCAAGGTGTCCCGGCTCCTGCCGTGCTGCCCCAGCCCCAGGTGGGATCTCAGAGCCTGTGAAGTCAGGTAGCTCCTGGTCTCCTTGCAGCCGCCCTCGCAGAGCAGCCCCTGAGCTTCACTTGCTCAGCCGGAGATGCTGGGGGCTCTGCCCCCCGAAAAGCCGCCCTGACCCCTGCTCCCATCCCGCTGGGCTCTGTAAAGCCAAAGGGCCTGAGGAGCAGGACGGCAGCGCTGGAGGGTGCACAGAGAGCCCCCGGGGGCCAGGGGCACCCCGGGCTGGTGCTGGTGGCCCCAGGGGCCCTGGTCCGCATTAGCCAAGGGACCCTCGTTAGCAAAGTGACCCTTATTGGCCAAGTGACCCTCATTAGCCAAGTGGGGCTCTAGTGCCAGGGAGGGACTCATTCTGCTCTTGCAAGGCTGGCTGGAGCTTGGGGCTGACAGTGAGCGAGGGATGCCCGGGAGGGTGAAGGGCTCATGGCCGTGGGGTGCCCGGGGGAGGGGTGCGTGGGTTCGCCTGGGCCACCCTTCCGTGGGAGCCTGGTGCCACCTGGTGGCCACGGGGCCCTGGCCACGGCCCTGGGCTTGCGTGTCTGGCCGGTGCTGGCCCCGCGGGAAGCGTGCGGCTGGCAGAGCCTGGGATGCTCGGGCAGGGACCTGCCCAGCCAACCCCCCAACTGAGTTTATTTCCCATGCCGACCACTGCAAATAAATCAAACGGCACCAAAAAATGCCTTTGCGCGGCCAGAGCTGGCCCCAAAAGGCGCCCTGAGAGCAGAACCCTGGCTGCACCTCCGCCACAAACCAAAGATAAGGAGAAACCCTGCACCCACAGCCTGCTTGGGGCTTAGGGCTAATGCACGAAGTTTTTTGCAGCCCCCCCGGACCAGGGAGATGGTGGGGAGACACCCGAGCAGAGCTTGGCGGCGGCTTCCCAGGGGTTTTGCTCCTGGGTGTTTCCCGCGGCTGGGCAACAGGCACTTTCTCCTGCCGTGATCTGCCCCGGGCACCCTACGATCGCCGATTCACGAGGGTGCTGGGGAGGCCCGGACCCCAGGCACGGGCACATGAGCTCGGAGGTGAATCAGCCCGGTGACGAGCTGGGTCACAACAACACCCAAGCAGAGCTTTGATTAAAAAAAATGCAACAAAACCATCATCCAGGTCTTGGAGAAGAGTGGCAGGAATGGTTTGCAGCCAGGAATCCCTTCCAGTTGGAGACCCCTGGAGCATCGCACCCTCCCTTTCCATCTGGTGATGGCAAGGCTGACCCGTGGGGTCAGCAGTGATGCCCTGTGGGTCTTAGGGCTGCAGGGAAACAGTCTGGGGTGAGGCTGAGAATGAGCGTGCGCTCGGGTCAATTAATTCTGTATCACAGCAGAAATGCATGAGGGGCACCACCGCCTGCTGGCTCCCCCCCTATAGATGGGTTACGGCCCCAGCCCCGAGAGCTGGGGGTGGGTATTCCCAGCCCTTCTCCTATAGCTGGGGTAGAGCCAACTGTATCCTGGCCCCTATAGCTGGAGTGGGGTAAGAGTGTTGCCCACTCTATGCTCCAGTGGCTGTAGATGGAGACGTCCCCAGTCCCCTGCCCTATAGCTAGGGTCCAGCCAATGTCTCAGCCCCTACAGCTGGGGAGGAAGGTCCCAGCTCCCACCCCTATAGTCAAGGAATATCTATGTCCTAGCCCCTATAGCTTGGGGGATGAGGGTCTCACACCCCCTTCCTATAGCCTGGGTCTGACTGTGTCCCAGCCCCTGTAGTGGGGGCTCCCAGATCCCCTCTCTATAGGAGACTCTGGCTGTGTCCCACCCCTTATACCCACAGGGGGGGTCTCAGCCCCCTCAGCTACAGGCGGGGCACACCTACACTCCTGCCCCTATAGCCAGGGGGATCACAAATCCCTCCCGTATAGCAGGGGCACACCTATACCCCAGCCCCTATAGCCACGGAGGGGTCACAGCCCCCTCAGCTATAGCCAGGTCATATCTATACCCCAGCCCCTATAACCGCGGGGCGGGGGTCGCAGCCCCCTCCCCTATAGCCGGGGCACAGCCATACCCCAGCCCCTCTAGCCAGGCGTTCCCCGCCCCGGCTGCAGGCGGCGGTCCCGTCCCGTCCCGCCCGGGCCGGGCCCTCCCCGGGGGAGGGCGCTCGGGGGCCGCGGTCCCGCCGGCAGCGCCCGCCATGTTTCCCGGCAGCCCGCCCTGTCCGCCGCCCGCCTGAGCCTCCCGGCGGCCGGCCCGGCCCGGCCCGGCGGCCGCCCGCCTCCGCCGCCGGTGAGTGGGGCCCGGTGCGGCCCAGCCGGCCCGGCTCGGCCCGGCCCGGCCCTGTCCGCCGCCGCGCCAGGCCGCAAAGCCTCGGCCTCGATTTCCACCGCGGGCGGGGAGCGGGGCGCGGGGAGCGGGGCCCGGCCGCGGGGATGGAGGGCGGGGGCGGCACGGGGCGACATGATCTCCGGGGCAGCGCCGGCCTTCGACCGGGCAGCGGCTGGGCCAGCTCGGCCGGAGGGTGACGGGGTGGGCGGGTGGCCTGCGGCTTTCCCTGGCCAAGCGGTGGGTTGCCCGGCCTGCCCGGGCTCGGGGTGCAGGGGCAAGAGCAGCGGGAGAGGGAGCGGTTCGGTTTCCCCCGCGGTTCATTTCAGCTGGTTTTGCGGTGAAGCCGTGTGTCGCTCGGCTCCCACTGCAGGTCGCCCCTGGGCTGCTGGCTAAGGCGGCTTCCTGAGGGAGAGCTGAACTCGTCCAAATCGCAGCGGTCGTCGCCTTCTCTCTCCAGGGACGCTCGAAATCAGAAGCAACTCCTGAAAATTTGTCCGTGTGTGGCGGGGGTTACCATCCGGTTACCTCTGCGGGGATTCAGCCTGCCAGGTCCGGTGCAGAGGAGGCTCCCTTGGCTGCCGGTGCCGAAGGAGAGGTCTGCTTGGGCTGGGAAGGACCCCTGCTTTGGTAATGGGAACACTGGTCTGAGGTCTGCAAGGGGAGCCCTGACTGCATAGCGGAGATTTGTATCACCCAGCTGAGGACAAGGAAGAATAAAACAAAGCTGATTCACTTCCATCCCACGGGAGTGCTCCTGGGAGGGTAATTATTTCATGTTCCCGTTGTTTTATTCCCTTGGTGGAGCAAGTTTTGTTGGAGTGTGAAAGAAAGCGGCAGAGTTAGCTGTGAAGTGGTGGATACTTTGCGCGTCCCACAAAGGGGATCGCTGCTGGGGACTCCCAGTAGGAACGCTGCATCTTTGTGCCCGAGCTGGAGCCACCTGCACCCACCGTGGTCCCGCAAACGTCCTCTTCCCCTTGTCCTCTGCCAAAGCTGGACCAGCTGCGGCCACGTTGTTTGTACATGTCTGAATTGGTGTTGTTGCTGGGAGTTAGTGCGTCTGGTTCTCGTTTGAAGGGGTGCAGTGCAGTTTGGCCGTGTAAATGCCACACCACGTGTGGCTGGAAGGGGCCAGTTCCTGGGTTTAGAGGTAACTGCATGTGATCCAGAGAGAAATTAATAAGATTCATTTTAAAAGTAGGTTTCACTGTGTCTGCTCTTTCCCCCGGGAAGGTGTTCCAGAATCACGTCTTACTGCTGGAAAGAAACCTTATCCTTATTTCCAGCCTAACTATGCTAATGTTCCCCTTATCTGCCAGCGTATGTCGGGAAATACATGAGTATGTCAAAACTGAGAGTCAATGGGTTCTTTTTGCATTGCTTGCATCATCTTCCTGAGCACTAAAAAACAGGCTTGAAATGAAAACAAACGCCACTAAGCGCAAAATGTAACTAATTAGGCTGGACACTGGCTGTTTGAGTGGCATTCTTTGTTTGCAGGAGTCATTAGTCATGCTACGATGGCACTTCTTGTTACCGATGGCACTTCTTGTTACCGTTGGGGAGGGGATCGTTCAGGTTGTACAGGCTTGTCTTTCACCAGGAGTTCAGGGAGCCTCGTGGTGCAAGGAGGGAGTACTGGGAGCCGGTTCCTGTCGTCTTTTCAGCCCAGCTCTGGGCAGCCTCCTGGCAGCTGAGCTCTGGATGGCTCAAGGTCCCAGGACCCGGATCCTGTGGCTGCTTACAAGCCCTGGGTATCCTGTGCTCGAGGGACTCGGATCGCATTGTTGTGCACATGCAGGAACCGGACTCTCTCGGGATCCTTTGTGCTCCTTCCTGATCAGCTGCAGCGTACAATGAACGAGTGCTCTGGCCCTAACAGCTGTCTCATTTTTATTCCTGTTTGTAGCTTGGTGCCTTGGAGGAGAGAGGATGGCTCAGGAGACAAACCAAACCCAGGTGCCTCTGTTGTGTACCACAGGCTGTGGGTTTTATGGCAGTCCCCGGACCAACGGGATGTGCTCTGTTTGCTATAAGGAGTTTCTGCAGAGACAGCAGAGCAGTGACCGGATAAACCCCCCAGGTAGAGGATTTTTTCTGAGAAATCTATCTTAAATGGGTGCATGGATGCAAACTGGCCACCAGCAGATTTACTCCCTCCTAGAAAACTCATGTCTTTCCCTTTTTCTGTAGACCCAAGCCTCTAAATCAAAGACCCAAGTCTTTGAGTGCTTCTGTTCCCTGTAAGGGGGTCAGTTGTTTTCTTCCCAGCCCCAGCTGTTTGTGAAGACCTGTTCCAGTCAGCACCTTCCAGTAAACTGTAAAACTTCACTTGCACTAACAGTGGCCTAGATTTTTAGCTATTTCCTGCTCCCTGAGTTATGTGATGACTGCTGGGAACCACAACAGATCCCTGAAATGAAATTTTATTTGGGAAGCTTTTGGCCTTTTGGGTTTGTATAATTTTCTTATCTTAACAGCATTGACAATCAAAAGCAATGACATAAAAGATTTGTTTCTTGTAGCTAAAGATAGCTGATCTATCACCGAGCTGGGAGGCAGCTAGGTGCGCAGAAAGGATGCTCTTTCCATCATTAGCAGGATTTTCTTGTGCTGAGAGTTTGTGCAGATTCCCCATGTATAGACTTTGCAATATTGCTGAGAAACGCCTTCTAGAGATCTTCCACAGTTTTGTTCCTGAGTGTAATAATGGCTTTCCTTGAATTACCCACCCAAAATATGTATTAGGAACACAGCTCTTCTTGACAAAGGGTTCTTTTAAAGACCCTGACTTAGATCCTTGGCTGGCATAAACCAACATATTTTTATTAAAACCAGTTCCTTTCAGCAGATGAGGATCTGGTTCTTACACCTCAGAGAAGCTGCAAAGTAGCGTTGGGTTCAGGGTATGCTGGTAACTGCAGCACTTTCATTTATACAGATAGGAGAATATTATGCTGATGTGGAGTTTGCTTTGCAATGCTGAAGAAGAGAAGGGGAATCAAAGAATGATGGAGGTGTCATGGGTGACTGAAGTCAGATTTTACCAGATGTTAAAAAAACACAGAGTAAAGGAAGGCTTTCAGCACATAACTCCTGCGAATAAACCCTCATCCCTCAAAAAGGAGCTTGCAGATCCTGAGGAGCTGAACAGCTCTCCATAAATGAGGCCTGCAGTTCTCAGGAAGACAAGCAGCTAATTTCAGAGGGAAGTTATGATCCTGATACAAGGACTCTTTCCTGATCTAATGTAAGAATAGCTGCACTGGGTCATGGTGAGGTCCATCCAGCCCTGATGTCTTATCCCCACAGAGACCTATGCACAAATTTGGAGGGGAGAGTATAAGAATAAGGGGTCTGGGAGTGATCCCAACAGGGGTGTGCCCTCCCAGCTCCCGGTAGGGAGCAGGAGGCTAAAGCTTGCTGAAAGTGCTCATCCTGCGTTCTCCTTGGCTGTCAAGCACCCAAGGAACTTCCTGAAATTTTTAAGAGTTTACCAAGACTGTGATCTTGTTTCGTAGCACCCAGTGGTCCCAACAGCAGCCCCATGGCTTCAGATTCAATTGCAGGGCAGCGTGCAGAGGGAGACTCCACACCTGAGGATGCGAAAGCCAGGTAGGGGCATAGTCTACGGAGGGGTGGATCTACAGCCATGCTAAAAACCAGCTCCGGGACACAAGAGGTAGGCTCTGATCCTTCGTATGGCCAAGGGGATCTATAAAGCAGGCTGGATCAAACACTGTTCATTGTGACCCTGGTTTGTCTGGAGGATTGAAATGTCCGTGATGATGATGATTGATGCATAGGGTCGGGTACCAGAGGGTTGGTAGTAAATTAAAACCTGTAGTAAAATAAGTGGCACCCTGGTTCTTTTGGAGCTAGTGCACCTTGTCTGTCACTAACTGTGTTAAACTCTTTGGTTTCCACTCAGTCCTAAGTGAAAGCACCTGGTGGTGATCCAGTCTGGAAGCTGCGACAGGAGGATTAGGGACCTTGGTCATGTTTGATAGGAGGGAAGATAGTACTGCATTGAGCTCTACCATTGCATTACAGTCCTGACTCATAACTCTGTTTCTCTGTCCCTGGACTTGTTTGGATGGGCTGTTGCCTTGGCTTTAATTGGGTGAAAAAGGAAACTGAGATCATCCCAGATTCAGTCCATTTGTGGCTATAAAGAACTTTGATCCCAAATCTCAAGGGGAATTAGCCTGCTGTACTCCTGAGCTACCTCTGAGTATAATTAAATTAATTTTATGGGCTGAAGATCTCTCCCACATAACTGTTCATCAAAAGAAGATACTTGTGTTTGCTTTATGGTTTATTTGTTTGTTTGTTGCAAATGCTCCCAGTGCTCAGACTCCTGTGACCCATCAGATGACGGCCATGAGCATATCCAGAGAAGAAAACAGCAGTGAGACAGAAGAATTTATCAAGACAGAAGAGGCCTCATCAGCATCTTCCTCATCAGGTAGACTGATTGGTTTGGCCTTTGCACAAGCCTGAGTGATACCGAAGTTGGTTTGAGCAGCACGTACAATACTGGCCACTAACTCCAGGGGACAGTTGTTACCTCCCGGCAGGAAAGGTACACCTAGCAAGAGAGCTAAGGAGAAAACAGTTTGTCTGTTTCTGAAACAGGGAGGAGAGAAAATGCTGTGCCTGAGGGCAGGCCGATAGAGATTGCTTTGTGGGCTGAGGGCTGAGTAGCTGCCAGCCCTCGACTCACTGGCAGGAGGATAATCTTCCATGACGCCTATCCTAGTGAATGGCAGAAAGCCCGGAGCGTCCCACAGCCTGCTGCACGGCTGTTGTTGGCTGCAATTCCCTGCCATCTCTTAAGAGAGGAAAGGAGACGGACCTAGTGTAGTCTTGGGAGACAGGAGTTTCGTGCTCAGGGGCAGCTGCTGGCCTGGTTGTTGTCCTCCTGTGTGATTGGGGGCATACCTGCCCTTCAGAGGGGAGTGTTAACGCTGTCGCTTTGTTTGCAAAGTGGGTGCCTTGAAGTGATAGAGTAGCACAGGTGTCATTGTGCAGCGGGGTACATCCTCCAGTTGATGAGTTACAGGGTGAGCCATGGTGTTGCAACAGAGCCATAACAAAGTGACGCTGCATTGGAGACACCCTCCTTTAGTTCAGCTGCCAGTTCGCTTGCATTGAAAGCTAAAAAACCCCCAAGGGTTGTTGGTTGCTAAAAAAACAGGCTGTAGTCACTGCATATGACTGTGCATTTTGGATTTGGTAATCCCTTGCCTGCAAGCCCAGGAGACAATTTACAACAGGCAGGTGAGGGACTATTTGGTGAAAGAGAGGCTTGGAAGAGCCTGCCCCTTTCTTGTGATTGTGCAATTTTTAGGAAGTTGTTTAGGGTCAGATCCACAAAGCTGTCTCCGCCTCTGACTGTATCCTTAGCCTGATTTTCAGAGCGGCCTGCACTGCAGGTGTGTATCTGCTAGCAGTTGGAGCTCCTCCCTCCTGTTGACTTCTCTAACCTGCTTAGGTACTGCAGGAAATCCTGCTAAGCATCAGTGACCTTTAACAATCTGGCTTTCAGAGCTCAGTTTTCCTTTGGTAGATTAGAGACAGTGATGAGTATCTGTGTAAAGCATTCTGAGACCTACATACGAGGAACGCTTACATAAGAGTCAGCAAAAATAATTAGTAGTACTTACAAGGGGTTAACTTTTTTTTCCTGTGAAGATTAACTCTAGGCTCAGCTGTGCAGTTGAGTTACTGTATGTCAGCTAAGCTGTAGTGACTGTCCAGATGCATGCTTAACCTATGGCAAGCACCAGGTAATTCTACTTAGTATTACCTTTTCTCATCAGGAGCTGAACGGCATCACATTACCTTGCATATGCCTTAGCTAAACCGTAATATCTCCTTGATGTTTCTGAGCCTTGGACTTAAGGAATTTGAAACAGAGAGAAAACATGAGGCTGTGTGAGGTGTAGATCTCTGTGGAACAAGGAAAATCTTCCAGTTTGGGGTATGTTGGCCAGGGCAACATGCACATGGAGGTGTCTGGCACAGACCCAGAATCGGTAGGGCCTCAAGCAACTCCTGTAGTGAAATGACTGTGTTGCTTGGTTTATCAAGAAGGGTAGCAAAACTCTTGCTTCTCTTTCAGGTACCCTGCTTGAAATATCCCAGAACAAAGCTGAGGGCAAGACAGCTTCAGAAAAACCGAAACAGAAGAAGAATCGCTGTTTCACTTGCCGGAAGAAGATAGGGCTAACTGGTAAGAACCTGTCTGTGGGAAAACTTGCCTGTGGCCTAAGTAGTCTGGCTTCATAGCCCTGTGAACAGACCTGCTTGTGCTGTGGTACTGCCTGCGTTTGGAGGGTTGGCATGGGTCAGTGGCTGGAGGTACCTCTCCAGAAAGTACTCTACATCCACAAGATGTGGTGCTGCAGGGGAGATGGGAGGGGAACTCCAACCTGTGAACAGCGCTGTCCGAGGCAGTAGTCCAGGGAGTCTGCTGCTCACTGTCAGGGTCCCTGCCAGCCCTTGGATGCAGGATTGCAGAACTGGATGGAGCAGTGCCTCTTGGGTATTTCTGCTGCTTGGCAAAAGCTGCTTGTAGAAGCAAAGGTAGTGCTCATTGTGGATCTAATTCTGCTCCTATTCAAGCCAGCAGTAAAGCTTTCATAATAGTGACATGAACTGAGTTAGACCCAAACTGAAAATCCCACTCATCCCATTTGTTAATGCTACTTGACTTCCACTGTTAGCTTCCTGAGAGCAGGATGGCTCTCAGTGTTCAGCCTGTAAAGCTGAAGAAAGAGGTACTGAGATGGTGTCAGGGGACTGCTATCAATGGGAAAACTGCCCCTGGAAAGTGAAGCAATTAACTTCGCTGTGGTTTGTTAATAAAAACATCATTCCCCTAAATTGACTCTGGCATTTAGTGTTTCCCTGGAAAAAGTTAACTCCATAACTGCAGGTCATGCTGTTCTAGCGGACCCCTCACCTCTTTAGCCTCCTCGGTGCGTTCAGCAGCCAGGGACTGCACGCACACTTCTGTTTTCATTGATGTAAGCTGCTTTGGCAGAGTCTGGCCCGGGAGGTTTGCCCAGTGCCTGGCACTGTGGAACTTGAGCTTGCCTGGAGATTTGAGGGCACTGTCCTAGAATAAATGTGGGTTTATAAGCCTGAGACTGGGCAGGGTGCTCTGTGCCCAGCCTTTGGATGAGTGTTTCCTTAAGAGCTTCAAACTGTGAGAAGTTTCCTCTCCTTTAGGAATCAACTTGCAGAGAACTCCTGTGAATTCAGGGCATTTAGGATAAAATGAGTTTTCTCAAATAGGAGGAAACTGGCACCTCGTAGCAAGGTGTTTGTGTTCTTTACAGCCTGTGGTTGGAAAGATGTGAAAGGAAAGAGCATGATTCACTGCCAGTGTGATGGGGAGCTGATATGCTGCCTGCAGCAAACCCTCCCTCTGCTCCCTGCCTCAGTTTCCCAGTGTGCTGTGATAACGGTAGCACTTCTGAACAGCATTGTCTCCAAGTGAAGTGACTAAATTATTAATTTTGAAGCCTAAATAGCTCAAAAGTGATCCTAATAAGGTGAAGGTTTTGCTGCTTGCTGGCTTACTGCTGGTCAGTTCAGATGCTGCTGTGTGACGCCTGGGGAGTCAGGCTGGCTTGGAGGGCTCGGCTCCAGCTGGGGCTGCCTGCTCGCTGCCTGGGGAGCCTGGTCTGGATCAGCAATCTGGCACTGTGCAGTCCCTGGCATGTCCCTTGTCCCTGGGGAGTGCAGAGAGCAGCTGCTCTGGGAGCCTTTCCCACCGCCGTGGCAGCTGGGGCTGCCCAGAGCATGCGTGCGCTCACGGGAGCTGCTAAGCCAGAGGAAAGCAAAGAGCCAGCCGTGGTCTTCCCCTATACTGAGAGTCCCTTTCGCCTGTCGGGGACAGCGGCCCCCTCCCTCATCTGACCATCTTTCTGCATTAGTGGAGTTTCCTGGCCTGGCAGGAAAGAGCGGGGCCCTGCCGTCTTCCTGTCTGGCTGGATGAGGACTGACGCGGCTTTGTGTCTCTGCTCTTCCTCCCTTCAGGCTTCGACTGCCGGTGTGGGAACCTGTTCTGTGCCATTCACCGGTACTCCGACATGCACGCCTGCCCCTACGACTACAAGGCAGAAGCTGCTGAGAAGATCCGTAAGGAGAACCCCATCGTTATCGCTGAGAAGATCCAGAAGTTGTGAAGGGGGCTGAGCAGCTTGAACTGCAGCCAGGTGGCCTGGTGCTCCTCCCCTTCCTCCCAGCCTTCCTCCTCTTCCTCCCAGCCCCATCGCTGGTGCGATGGGGACTCCAGCAGCACACATGAACCAGCACCAGGACATGGGGAGTCCCCGCACCTCTTTGGCAGACAGTTGGCATTCCTTATCTCCCTTCCTGCCTGTCCAACAGCCACAGCTCAGCTGATCCCTTCTCAACCAGCTTCCCAAAGGAAAAGGGACCATCCTGCCCCACCACTCCAGTGCTAAGATCTTCGGACTTGTCTTCCGCCGGGGCGGTTTGTGTGGCGCAGGCAGCAGGGCTCTGCCAGGCAGCCTTTCCCTTCGGCCCACAGCTCTGAGTCCTGCGAACCACCTGGGACTTGCAGCTGGAGCCCGTGAGCAGCCGCTGGACTTTGTTCCCTTTGCCCCACCGTCTCTTTGTGGCGGATGTAAAACCGGGAGCTGGGAAATCCCAGCAGCAAGGCTGCCTTCTGCTCCCCAAGAGGTGTTTGGTCTCAGATGCAGAAGAGATGATTCTGTAGATTTAACGTCCCAAATACGCCTCTCCTCCCTTTGAGACACTGTTGTTGAAGCACCGAGGTGGTTAAACAGCAGAGTACTGGCACAGTAAAGTTATTTTGTGGCTTGAAGCGATGTAGATGTGCTCCAGCCACAGGTCAGGACCTTTAGGAAAGTACTGCTCGCTGCCTTGTGCCTCTTGCCGCAGGGAGGGAGCCAGCCTGCTGCGTCCAGGGACATGGCTGGGCTGTGGGACACCCTTGCACCAGCCTCCCATCCTTCAACACCCCCTGAATAACTGCTGGCCGCTTCCCAAGTGAGGTTTGTCGTAATGCAGTGGTGCCTGCGCCTCTCCTCTCCCCTCTGCTCCCTGCCTTCTGCCTTACACGATTCTTTCTCATCAGGGTTGTGCACAAAGCTCAGATCGTCAAACCTCCGCTTCCTTTCCTGTCCCTGCACACAGGCGGATGGTGGGGACCCTTCCTCCCCTGTGGGCCACGCTGATGCTTGGCGAGAGCCTTTCTCCCCTATGAGCATGTTGGTTTGGGAAGCCCACCCAACTGCTCTGCTCTCTCGCCTCGCTGCTTGTCCCTGTGGGATGAGAGGCAGGGCCGGATCCCCGGGAGATGCTCCGAAAGCTGGATAGAGGGAGATGGGGCACAGGGAAAGGCACGTAGAGGGCTGCAGGGCATGTGAAAAGTCATGAGGAGGGTCCTGGGGTGCCCAGAAGTACAGGCGGGGGCTTTCAGAAAAGCCCATGGATAGCCCTGGGAAGCAGGGAGAGGCACTTGGAAGGCTCTGAGCCCACTGAAAGACTTGTAGAGATCCCGGGGGTGCTGGAAGGCTCAGGGAGGGCTCTGGGGTGTAAGGGAAAGCAAAAGGAGAGCTTTGGGGTACAGTGAACGTGCTCAGAGGACTTAAGTACCCCAAAAGGCATCTGGAAGTCTCTGGGCTGCACACACACATGCAGACATGTGGAAGGCTCTGGGTTGCAGGTAAAGCCAGATGCTGGGCTCGGAAGCACTCCAGAAAAAACACATGGAGGGCTCCGGGGCTGTTAGAAAGGAAAACTCAGGGCTCGGGTACACAGTGCAAGGCAGGCGGCAGCTCCTGGGGAGCACCAAAAGCCACCCCAGCACCATGCAGGGTCTGCACCCACCCTGGGGGGCTCTTCTCCCTGGGAACACCAGGAGTGGGGCTGCGGCTGCAGGGCTCTCGGCAGTCTCAAAAGCAGAGAAACCCAGATGAGTCCCTGGGGAAAAGCAGCAGCCTCTGCCCCGCTTCTGGCCAGCCCACACTTTGGAAGCATTTCCCTCAGCATCGGCTCATATAAGGGCGTTGGAGAGTGGAGCCGCAGGGGCCGAACCGGCAGCTGGGGGACATCACAGCAGCTCCTTCCAAGCGCTGTTTTCCTCCTCCACATACGGTGATTGTGGGGGGATGGTTCCGAAGGTTTCGTTTTTCCTATCTGATTTCAGCTGAAGTGGCGTGCGCCCTGCAGCAGCTACTGCCATACGGCGTTGCTGGGAGGATTCAGACCTCCAAAAATGATGCAAATCCCCTGCCAGCGCGGAGCAGAGGCGAGGCTGGCTCTTGCCAGCCTTTTCCTCAGGTTTTTGCTTCTGGGCAATATCGGCATCACATCCGGAGCACGCGAGTGGCGGCACGTTTTAGTGCTAGAACGCACCCGGGCCGTAAGCGCGGTGCCGGCGGTGCGTGGTGAGGCTGGGTTTCACTGTTGAGGTTTTGGCTAAGAATGAGCCGTCACTCTCAGGGAGGAAGCTGTGAGGAATTGCAACCACTCCTTGCCTTGCGTTCGCACGAAGGTTGCGAGCCCCTGGGGAGGGGAAGCAGCTCCCATGGGTGCAACAGGAAAGCCCATGCAGCAAAAGGGCAGCTGCCTGCTTGTTCACCACCTACCTTTTTCCCTTTTATTTCCTTTCTCTTCGTAAGTGTAAATATTAATACAGTCTAGTTTGCTTGGATGCTGTGGATGATTTGTTATGGGCGCGGATGGGTCGTGCACCGGCGTCGGCTCAGATCGGGGCTCTTCTGGGGTGGCTGGTGGGGTTCTGTGCCTCAGTTTCCCTATGGCTAATAACTAACCGTGCCCAGCGCTGGTGGGGGTTAGGAACACCCAGATTCCCGGTTTCTCTTCCCACCACCCCAGTACACAGGCTGTGTTCTGGGGCAGTATCCGATACCCCTAGGCCCTGGAAGACCAAATTCCCCCTTGGTGGGGGAGCTGCTGTCTCTCCCCTCGTGTTTGTATGGCTGGAGTGGGACCCCACGTTGGGGTGGGGGGTCCTAGGCCCGGGCCCAACCCCCCCCCGTATCCATTTCTTGTGTTTGGCATCTGGATTTGGGAGGGGGAAATATCCTGGCCATGCGTGGCCTCTATCCGTGGGCTTCTTCCCCCACCCCGGGCACGTCCCGGGGTGCTGACCACCCCGGCAGCCATGAAGAGAAAGCAACCCCGAGGGAAGACCGCGCCGTTCCCTTGGCAACGAGGGCGGGGCGAGAGCGTCACTTCCTGGAGATGAGAGGGCGGGGCTAGGCAAGTCGCTGTGCAGCGCCGCCCCCGCTTGGGAGGACCGCAGCGGCCGCCCGTCCCTTCGGCAGCCCCGAAAGCGGGGGGGGGGCCCGGACCGGGCCGGGCCGCGGCGGATCATGTCCAGGTACCGGGGGGTACACACACGGACACGGGGCTGCCTCGGCTGGGGAGGCACGAGTGGGTGCTGGGGGTGTCTGTGGGGTCGCGGGGCGGCCGTACACGGGTCAGTGGGGGAGGGGGGGGTCCCACACCGGTCGGTGTATGTGTTTAAGGGGCCCACAGGGGTCGTGGGGGGCGCCCACGCGGGTCGGTGTGTGGGGGTGGGGAGGCCCGCAGCGGTCATTGTGTGGGGGTGGGGAGGCCCAGAGCAGTCAGTGGGGGGGGGCCACACCGGTCAGTGTGTGTGTGGGGCCACACCGGTCAGTGGGGGGTGTGTGGGGACCACAGTGATCGTGGGGGGGGTCCCACCAGTCAGTGTGTGTTTGGGGGGGTCCTCCAGTTCGACACGGGGTCAGTGGGGGAAGTGAGGCCCACAGCCGTTGTTGGGGGGGGGGGGCACGCCGGTCAGCGTGTATGCGTGGGAGGCCCACAGCAGTCGGGGAGGGGGGGCCCACACAGGTCAGTGTGTGTGGGGTGGGGGGGTCCCATGCCTGTCACTGGGGTGGGGGGTCCCACACTGGTCAGCGGGGGTGAGGGCACTCACCGGTCAGTGGGGGGGGGGGTCCCACACAGGTTAATGTGAGTGTGGGGGGTCCAACAGCAGTCAGTGGGTGGAGGGAGGCCCACGCTGGCCAGTGTGTGTGGGGCCCCCCCACATCAACCAGTGGAGAGGGGTGCAGCTGCACCGATCAGTGTGTTTGGGGTGGGGGGTCCATGCTGGTCAGGGTGGGGAGGGGGGGCACCCACTGGTCAGTGGGAGGGGGTTGTCCCCCCATGCTGATCAGTGGAGGGGGCCCATGCAGGTCACTGTGTGTGGGACCCCTCCCCACCAGTCAGTGTATCTGGGGGGGGGGGGTGTCTTCATGCCTGTCAGTGGAGTGGGGAGGCCCACGCTGGTCAGTGTGTGTGGGGGGACACCCAGTGGTCAGTGGGGGGGGATTCCCACTCAGGTCAGTGAGTGGGTGCAGTGTGGATCCCCCACTCTGGCTTTGGGGTGAGTGTTTGTGTATTTTGGGGGGGGGGGGGGAGGAGGGTCAGTGCATGTGCGTGGCGTGGATCCGGCCCCCACGCCAGGCGGTGGGTGGGTGGGTGTGGGGTCAGGGTGGGTGTGTGGTGTGGATCTGGCCCCCGTGCTGGCTGCGGGGCGAGGGCAGCCGGGCAGGCAGGGCTGCCTGCCCACGGGAGTGCGTGTCCCCAGCCGGTGCCGGGGTTCGGCCTGGCGTGAGCGTGACACACGGCGTGAGCGTGACACACGGAGCGTGCGCCGCCGGCAGCTGCCTGCCTCTGCCTGCGTGGACCCACGCCCCGACGTGCCCGTGCAGGTGTGCGGCTGCCGGACACCGCCATCCGCCGCGGGTGCGCGTGGTCCCGCCGGCACGCGGGGTGCCAAACCCAGGGAGGGACGGGGCTGCTGTGTGCCAGGTGCGACGCCGGCCCCGGCACCGCTGTGGATGGTCACCAGCCTGAGGGAGACCCAAATTCAGCCCCGGCCCCTAAAGTGTAGGGCCTGCAGCAGGGTCAGGGCATGGGGCATCCCTTCTCTCTGAATATTTCGGCATATTTTGGTGCTGAGTGCCTTCCTCTCCCGGCTGGGCGGGAGGACTCCCCCCTCCACCCTTTCCTCCCCTTTCCCAGCCCTTCAGAAGCAGATGGAGCGAATTCCTTGGGGTGTGGGCTGGTTTGACATTCCTCAGTGCGAGCCTGTGCCCAAACTTGCAGAAAATAGTTGCTTTTTTTTTTTTTTTCCCCCCCTTTCTCCCCCCTCTTCTTTTTCTCCAGGAGCTCGGCACTCCTGCCGCTCGCCTGTGCGGCCAGGCCTGTGCCAGCATGCAGGGGGGGTCCTGGAGGGGCCATGTCCTTTGTACCACCGACCACACGGCCGTTGTAGAGAGTGTGTGTGTGTATGTGTGCGATCCTGCGCCCGCTGTCCTCGCCTCCTCAGCGTGGGCCTGTGCGCAGGGGCTGTGGTGCATGGTGTGGGGGTGTGTGGGCTGGGACGTGTTGAAGAAGGCTTGGTTTTGGGGGGGGTGCGTGGGTTCAGTGCAAACGTGGGGGCTGTGAGCGGTGGGTGTGCGCTCTGTGTGTGTGTTAGAGGAGGGGACGGTGTGCCTCTCGGCTTGAGACGGTGCGGTGCGTGTGTTCGCCGGTGCGTGGGTGTGCTGGGGAGGTGCATGTTTGTCCCCAGCCATGGGTCACGCATGTCTGGGGGGTGCCCGTTGCAGAGTCCTCACTGCTGCCTGACCTGCCCGTAGGCCACCGCTGCCGCCCGCAGACGGACGGATGGCGGCCGTCCCAGCCCCGACCAGTGCCCCGGCCCGTGGTGGACTGCCGGCGGCAGCCGTGCCGAGGGCCGGCTGAAGACGGGGCCTCTCCGGGCCGTTGTCGTTCCCGGCTTCTCTCCGTTTTGGATCCTCCCTCGCTCCAGGCGCGGCTGCCTTTCGCCTCATCGCCGTCATGAACGGGCTGTCGATCAGCCAACTCTGCTGCCTCTTCTGCTGCCCTCCCTGCCCCAGCCGCATCGCCGCCAAACTGGCCTTCCTGCCCCCGGAGCCCACCTACGCTGTGGTCCCCGAGCCGGAGCCGGTAGGCAGCACCAGTACCGGCTCCCTGCGCGGCGGTGCCGCGGGGCGGTGGAAGCTGCACTTGAAGGACCGGGCGGATTTCCAGTACTCTCAGCGGGAGCTGGACAACATCGAGGTGTTCGTCACCAAAAGCAGCCGAGGGAACCGTGTCGGCTGCATGTATGTCCGCTGCGTGCCAGGTGCCAGGTGAGTCGCCTGTGGATGTGCCGGCCTGGCACTGCTGCCGGTTGTTTGACCCTGCCCTGCTCAACGTTGGGCTGGTGAACTGCCGGCAGGCACGGTGCCATCCTGCCACCTCCCCTTCTTCAGCTGAGTGCCACCTCCTTGCCCTGGCCTGACCCGGCACCTTGCTGAAGGAGCTGGCCCAGCCACAGGGGTTTGGAGGCATCCTGTGGGGTGGGTGAGCTCGGCTCCCAGGACCGGTCTGGCTTGTGGCTGCAGCTGGGAATGGGGTTAAACATGGAGCAGAGGCAAAGCCGGAGGCTGTAGGGATGTAGGGATTCCCTAGGCTGTTCCACAGATCCTCCCCAATGTCACGCCAGTGACGTAACACCGTGGTTGTGAACCGAGTGCCTGCATGAAGCTCTCGGTGAGCGCTGGGGGGTCTGTGCCAGCCATTCGCCCTCCGTCCCCAGCCCCAGAGTGACCATGTGGATGGGCGAGAGCCTGTGCCGGCCAGGAGCTGCCTGCAGTGAACCGGGTCTGCATGTTTAGTCTAATTCATGGGCGCATTTGAATCCTCAAGGAAAGTGATAGAAACGAAAGCCAGGAGGGGTTTAAGCACAACCTGCTACTGGTCGCCCCCATGGGTCCGTAAACTGGGAAGCTGGAGAGGGGCAGCCTGGGGTGTGGGATGGAGACCCCTCTGCTGGCTGCCAGTGGCTAGGCATGAGGGGATGGCGCGGGGACAGGAGGGGACTCGGCAGCTGCTCCCTGAGCTGGTGACACAGCATGGGGGTTCAGGTGCGGAGGGAGGACAGGGCCCAAATCCTGCAGCACCCTGGTTGACCCCACACACCAGTATCCTTCCAGGAACAACTTGCTCTCCAAGGAACGGTGTCCACAGAGACCTCTGTGCAGGGGAATGCAGCCTGGATCTGCCCTCAGCTTGCCGTGGGCTTCAAACCCACTGGGTGGGCTTGGGGCGAGGTGGGGATGGCTCTTGTGGGGGTTGGAGAGCTGCATTAAAGGAGACCTCCACAGGCTGCCCAGTGGGGATGTCCACTCTGTCCCTGTGTGTGTTGCGGGTCCCCAGAGAGGAAACTGGTGGGGGGATTGCTCTGCCTGCACATCCGCCGGCCTGCGCCCTGCCGCGGCAAGGCTCGGTGCTGGCCCGGCTCCCAGCCAGCCTGCAGGAGCAGCTCTTCAGCACAGGCTGCAGGGCTGGAGGGAAGAGCCCCGCCTGGGGGGGATCCATCCCTCCCAAACCCCCCAGGACATCAGGTCTTGCTTGCTGTCTGTCCTCCTTGCAGTTTGTCCTGCCACCACCTTCCTGCTGGGGCTTTCTGGGGCATCCAGGCTGGGACGGGGAGGCTCAACCTGGCTGCAGACCTCTCGGACCAACTGTGGGGGCTCAGCAGGCAGTGGGTCCTGCTCCCTCCCTCTGACAGAAGAGAGCCAAGCTTCCATCAATGAGATATTAGTGTTAATTTTTATGATTAACATTGTTTTTCCCCTTATGGTGGAAATTTCTTGTGCCTTGTCACTCCCACAATTCACTTCTCTCCCAGCGTCTGGTGTCTTGCCAGACTCAGGAGAGGAAAAAAAGCTGCTGTCAGAATTCTCTTACTTGAAATCCCCATTGGGCAAACGGCCCCAAATCCTGAGCTTTTTACCAAAAATAGACTCAAAAACTTGAACAGAATCATCCTGCCTTCGGGCTGCCTGTTTCTGCTGGGAGCAAGCCCCTGGCCCCGGGCAGTGAGGAGGGTCCGGGTATCTCTGGGGTTGGACCAGGGGTGTCATGAGGACCTGAGAGGTGTTGGCCCTTCGTGTCCTGGGGTTTGGTTTTCAGCCTCTGAAGCAGATGTCCTGGCTGGTGCTGCCCAGGCACATCGGTCCCCAAGAGCCGCTGGTGGGGCCAGGCAGCGCAGCAGCACCGCAGCAGCGTCCACAATTAACCCGCCATGCTCATCTCTCCCTGGTGCTGCAGGTACACGGTGCTCTTCTCGCATGGCAATGCTGTGGACCTGGGGCAGATGAGCAGCTTCTACATCGGGCTGGGCACCCGCATCAACTGCAACATCTTCTCTTACGACTACTCGGGCTACGGTGTGAGCACGGGCAAGCCCTCGGAGAGGAACCTCTACTCCGACATCGATGCTGCGTGGCAGGCACTGCGGACGCGGTGAGCGGGGCGCCGGACAGGGGGAAGGGAGGACGTCCAGGAAAACCCTGCGGTCCGGCAGTCTGGAAAACAGGAAATCTCCCAGAGAGGGAACCCAGGCCACTCATAACGGGAAGGGGTGGCCGGAAAGCAGCTGCAGGGGGAGTGGGCTGGGTGACCCAGAGGGGCAGGGATGCTGCGGGGGTATGACCTTGCCTGGGGGCACTGGCACAAGCTGTGCTCCCCATCGTGCTGTTCCCAGGCTCTCCCCTGGCTGTGCTCAGCCCCAGTTGCCCAGCCGGGCTCAAGGTGCAGCTCCATGACGGCCTCTGCCTCCTCTGCCCTGCCTGCGGCCAGGCCTGGCTTGCAGCGTGCCCCGGGAACCGGGGGCTGCCCCATGCGGCTGCGATCCGGGGTCCACAAACCTGCCCGTAACCCTGCTCCTGGCAAGGGTGAGCCTTCACACCCCCCACAACTCATCTGGCAGCTCAGCCCTGGCTGCTGGCTGGTCCTGCCGGTGGTGCAGGGCAGCTGCTTTGGGCCCAGCCATGAGGAGCTGGGGGAAGACAGGGGGGACAGAGCCCCATTCCCCACCACCCTACCCAGGAAGCCTTGCAGGGTGCTGTGGCCAGAGCAAGGTGACCCCCTGGGCTGTATCTCCTGGCGATGTGACTCTGGTGCTTGGGTGCTGACCTGCCCTCTTCTCTCCCAGGTATGGGATCAGCCCAGAGAACATTATTTTATATGGACAAAGCATCGGCACGGTGCCCACGGTTGATCTGGCCTCCCGCTACGAGTGTGCTGCCATCGTGCTCCATTCCCCACTCACCTCTGGCATGAGAGTTGCCTTCCCTGAGACCAAGAAGACCTACTGGTTTGATGCCTTCCCCAAGTGAGTGGCCTGAGAAGGGACAGGGGTCAGCTCTGCAGGGGCAGTACCCAGACCAGCTCTGTCCTGGACGCTAGCCCTGGCCACGAAGAGGGCTTATGGTGAAAACTGTGGTCCTGTTTCCTATGATAGGCTTAAACACGCCCATCGGCATCCTCTTGCCTTGCATTTGGTCCCCTCTGGGGGATCGTAACCCTCCCTGGGGTCACCGTGCCCCCTCCTGACGGCCATGCCATGTGTGCATCCCACATCCCCTGGTGGAATCACCTCCTGGTGATCCTGTCCCAGTGTCTTTGCCCACCAGCTTTGGGGCTCTGCCACCGGCCCCTTGTCAGGTATCACGAGCCCCAGTGGTCCCTGGGACCCCTTTCTCCCCCAAGAGTAATTTCTTGGGCTTTTTTCCCCTCCTCTGCAGACGGCAGGGGCAGTGGCACGGAAAGGCAGCACTGAGGTGGGATGAGTTCTTGCTTTGCTTCTCCCTTGCAGTCAGGCCAGCAGGGCCCGAGGGACGGTCCCCGATCCGGAAGCCGTGGCTGGGAGCCACCAGCCCACGCTTTGCATCCCGATGGCCTCGCATGGCCCTTGGGGCTGGGCTGAGAACAGCTGTGCTTCCACTCCTCAAAGCCTGGCACGGCTGATCCTGACACGGGGAGGGCCTGTGCTTATAGTGTCCTGCAGTGATTTCTGTCAGCCCTGCCTAGGTCCCACAGGGCTGTTGTCACTGCTGTCTGGTACTTGTCTGTCATGCTGGGGGAAATCTTGTCTCGGAGCTCACTCTTGGCAGAAGCTCCGTGTCCCCATGCTCTGCTGCAATCAAAGCGCATTTCCTGGTCCCTCTCCCCAAGGGAATGTGTTTTGGGGGGGCAGGAGGAATGGGAGTGCCTTGATCCCTGTACTTACCCCCCTCTCTCATCTCTTCTCCGCCCACCTTTTTGGCAGCATTGAGAAGATCTCCAAAATCACCTCTCCTGTCCTCATCATCCATGGCACGGAGGACGAAGTCATCGACTTTTCCCATGGCCTGGCGCTTTTCGAACGCTGCCCCAAGGCTGTGGAGCCGCTGTGGGTGGATGGGGCCGGGCACAATGACATTGAACTCTACAGCCAGTACCTCGAGCGCCTTCGGAAATTCATCTCCCAGGAGCTGGCCAGCCAACGCAACTAGCCGCGGGGCGGGGGGACGGGCAGGGGGTTTCTGCCTGTTTCTCCAGTTCTCCCAGTGTCCCTCCCCAGACCCTGCTGCTGGAGGTGCAATGAGTTTGTACAGCCTCAGCTCCAGGCTTGGGAGAGGGCAGGAGGCCCTGGAGCAGACGGTGCGTTTCCTCTTGGACATGAGCACAACTCTCCTCCCTCCCAGTGTCAGCCCGGCGCTGCTGGCACCACCGGCCGGGCTGGCAAGAGATGGCAGCTCCCTCCTTCCCCCTTCCCCAGAAAGATGAGAGCCCACCCTCTTGATGGTGTATCCTTGGCTTTGGACATGTCCCTGTCCTCTCTCCTAAAACAGCGAACTCCTGAATTCCTCCTGGCTGCTCTGCTGCTCTGACTATAGCAATAAGGCGAGTTGGAGAGGGGCTGGGGGCCCAGCCCCCTCCCTGGCATTGCTGCGGGGCGGGACGGAGGAGGTGGCAGTTCCTGCTCTCGTCGGAGCTTTCCCGGGATCGGCGCTGGTGGCGGCGGCATACCTGGTGTTTGCCCCGTGGCTGGGGCAGAGCCGTGTCCCCAGTGGCAGTTTGGGGATGCATGGAGGATGTGCCCCCCTGCCCCATGCCCTCTACAGTCTGGCCTTGCTCTGCCTTCTCGGAGCGCTCCCCATGTTCAGGTCACCCCTGGAAAACATCGTCCGGTACCGCTTGCTTATGGTGCATTCGGGAAACGGGGCGAGGAAACCAGGCACCGAATAAAGAGCAGAGGTTTAATGTTTTACCCGTGTGTGCCCTTTCCCTGCATATGCCTGGGGTTGCCTCCCTGTGACCCAGCCAAGGGGACCAAGCCCCAGTGCCTGTGGGATCCAGCCCCTCGGCTTTCCCCGCTGGACAATCCCTCTGTTGAATTGCACTTGGCTGGATCCCCAGTGCTTGTCACCCTCCTCTGGGGACCGGGCAGCAGGTGGGGAAGGAGCCCTTGGTCCCCTGGGACCAGGCTGGAAAGGTCTATCTCTTCAAATCAAGCCGTGGGGACAACGGGGGCCCATTCCCTTGCCAGCCCATCCCATTTCATTAAGGGATCCCATGAGATTATGAGGGCAGAGGTGGAGGATGGCCTCAGCCTCCTAGGATCTGTGGCACGGGGAGCTCCGGTGTGCCGCAGGGGAAGGGGAATGTCCCCATGGCCTGCCAGTGTACCAGGGCCAGTGTTGTGAGGGATGCAGTGCGGTCCTTAGTGGGCAGGGTGGCCCTGGGGGGAGCAAATCTTACTTTTTACCTGCTCTGCACCTAGCTGTGCCCCTGGCTGCATGGGGACCTCTGCGATTACTGGTGTGTGCTGGCCACAGAGGCAGGTGTGTGGGGCATCCCACTGTGCCCTCCTGCCAGCAGACGGGGTGTTTTGCCCCACAAAAAGGCAGAGTGCTCGGGGTTGTGCTTTTTGGGTCAGCCCCTGCTCTGAAATCACCCTGGGAAGAGCTGTTCAAAGTATCCGTGTGTTTTCCTGCCCCCGGGACATCCTGCACCCCAACCCAAAGAGCAAAGCACCGCTCTGCTCCTTCCTGTGTCCACAGGGATCCTAACGGGGCTCCCAGGCACCAGTTCCCCCCTCTCTGTCCCTGTCACCCTCATGTCCCCTCCTCCCTGGTGCGAGGCCGTGGGGCCCGGCGGGCTCATGTGAGGAGCGATAATCTCCTTAGGCGGCTCTCAGAGGGGCTCAGGGGCCTTGTGGTGGGGCCTCGTTGCAGCCCCACGCTCAGAGCACTCAAATGCACCTATTGTTTGGGGCTGGGGGCCATGGGGGGGCTGAAGCGGGGGGGCATGGGACCCCCAGCTCCCCACCGATCCCTCACCATACACCCCCAGGGACCAGGGTGCTCCAGTAGAGGAGGGGGAACCCTTCCTTGGCGCTGGGGCTCTGCAGGAGCTAGAAGAGGAGTTGGATGTTGGGGCTCTGGGTCATCATCCCCTTTTTCCAGGGTGGCATTGGCCTCCAGAAGCTGGGATGTCTGGCTTCTCCCTGAGCATCCCCCAGCCCTCCCCTCCCTTCCCCGGCTCACCGCATGCAGCTGCTGGGTGATTTTAGAGCCTTTAGCTCACACGTGTGCTGGAAGCCAAAGCCACCGCAGTCACCCAGCCCAGCTCCCCTCCGGCCCCAGCCCCGATTAGCAGGGCTGGAGCAGCCCACGGCACCCTAATCCTGACATAGAGACGTTTTGTTTGCACCAAGGGTATTTTTATCCTCTTACTGCTGCCTGTTTCCTGTTGAGCTGCGGATACTTTAGAGCAGCTCTGCATTGCCGGCAGGACATCTCAGAGCCAGTGGCTGGGTTCAGGGGGATGTCGGGGTGGCTTGAGTTTGTGTTTACTGTGTCTCATTTTAAAAATAAAATAGGGCAAAAAGACAGAAATGTTCAGCCTGATCCCCAGAATTTAGACCCAGCTCAGGCATATGGGATCCTGGTGAGCCGGACATTGCTGGCTGCCACCTCCATGATGGGGAGCCATGGCTGTGATCCCTGGTCATTAGGGAATGGAACTTTTTGGGTCTGGATCCTTCACTGCTCCTGGCCTGAGAGGGCTCAGGCTCTGTCCTCACCCGGGCACAAGCAGCTGGAATGAGGAGGGAGGGGAGAAGCACTAATCCATACGTGAGCTGCAGGGTTCCCAAAAGGCATGAGCCATGAGCCAGACCTGCCCTGGGGGGGTCCTAGGTGCGGTGTTCCCCACCAGTGGGGCCAAACTGGGCCATGAGCCACTGGGACGGCACTTCTGTCCCAACCACTGGTGCCATGGTTTGGGAGCACCAGCAGGGGATGGGGAAGGAAAAGGGCTGGGCTGGGGCTGGACCTGGATGGGGTTTGGTGCCTGGAGGGGGACTCTGCCGAAACTGTGGTCTCAGAGGCGGGGAAAGGCAGAGTCAGGCTTCAGAGTGTCCCCAAAGTCCCTCCCGCAGCCACAGCAGAGAGGGGATGGGGCAGGCGTCCCCCCGGGGTCTTTTTGAAGTCCCCGGCCAGAAGAGCCGGGGCACAGGCAGCTCCTGCTCCCATTGCTGCGGAGTCATAGGCACATGGCTGGGCTGGGGGGTGCCTACGTGTGCCTGTGTGTAATGGCCGTGAAAGGGGATGACGTACTGGATGTCTCAGGGATCCTGTCAGGGAAAGGATGGGATACCCGCTGCGATGATGTGATGAGCCCTCGGCAGAGGTGCAATGCTGGTGCGGACGAGGCCGTGGACGAAGGCAGGTGTGGGGGACATCGGGCTCACCGGGTGACCAGCCAAGAGGGGTTTAAGTCTCTTTTGGGGCATAAATGAGGCTTTTGATGGCCAGGGCCTGCGTGCCACAGTCATGAGACCCCGTTCACAGGCCGAGCTCAGTCATGGGATCCAGGAAACTGAATTAAAGCATCTTAAGGAGCTTTTTTCCGAGCTCTGCTCTAGTTTTTCACGTGCTTGTCATATGAACAAAGACGGTATAAAAGGGCAGAGGGGAAGGATCCCATCTGTGGTCGGGCTGGGGAGAGGGGAGGGCACTGGAGGAGGGATGCCAGGGTGAGGGGCTCTGCACGGCGCTGGCTAAGATGGAGGGAAGGGGACAGGGAAGGACAAGGAGAGGAGAGGATGTGCTGGCAGCAGCCTCTGGCTCTGCCCTGCCAGGTGAGTGAGGCAACGACCTGGGGCTGGTGGGGGACAGCTGGGGACAGGGATGGTGGCAGGTCTGGGGGAGCAAAGCCCGTCTTTCCCTGGTCCTCAAGCAGCACAGACGCTGTGAGCATCCCGGCGTGCCCGCGGCTGCACCCAGACACCAGCCGGCACTTCCCTGGTGAGAGACGGTGAGTGTGGGACTGCGTCACGGAAAGGAGAGAGCATGGGGTGCAGGGGGGTACCCACCACCCTGCGCTGTCGGCTGGGGTGGGATGGGGGTGGCGGGTGCCCAGTGGTCCCCGAGATCCCCCTGTGCTGGGTTGGGTCCTGGGAAGGGTGCCTGGGCCCGGTCTCTGTGGGTGGGCAACTGCGGGGTGGACCCACGCAGCTCTGCGCTGTGCACATACGTGTGCAAACACCCACATGTGTGTACGTGCACACACATGTACACACAGATGCGTGTGCCTGCAGACACGCATACATGCATTCACACTTGCACACAGACATCCGAGCACACAGCGACCTGCACACGCATACGTGCACACCTGCACGGTCTTGCACATGCATTCACCTCCACGCATGTGCACACATATGGCTATGCACGCATGTGCACACACCCTGGCACAGACATGCATGTGCACACATATGTGGATGTGCACACACTCCCATACGCTGCCCTTTTGGTGCCGTACTCCTCACCCCCTCAGGTTTGCACACACAAACCCACACGTTCACCTACAACCCCCTCGCAAAAGCCAGCGCTGCCCAAGCATGTGGCCCCGCTCACACCCTGCATGCTCACCATGTCCCAAAATGCCCCAGAGAAGCAGTGCCGGGGCTGGCGGGTCACACCAGAGAGGTCTGTGGGCTGGTTTTCACAGGCTGGGGATCCCCCAGCTCCCCTGGGGTTCCTGCCCCCTTCCCTCCCCTCCTGGCTCACGTCTCTCCTCTGTCTGCAGGAGTGCTCGGCGGGAGGATTGTGGGGTCGCGGCCCCCTGCCCCCTGTGAGCTTCCCTTTGTCATCCTATGCCTGAGCGATGCCTGGAGGCTGGGACGGTGAAGGGAGGCCCACGGGCTGCCACAGCCCTGCGGCGACGACGCCTGGACAGCACATGCGGGACCACACAGCCGGGGCCAGGAGCTGAGTCCTGGGTGGGGGGGCTGGGAGCACCCTGGGGGGGGCTGGAGCATCCCCTTGGGGGGCCAGAAGCACCCTGGGGGGCTGGGAGCACTCTTGGGGAGCTGGAGCATCCTCCCCGGACTGGCCGATACCCAGTGGGTTGGGGCTGGGCAGTGTGGGATGCGGTGGCCGGGCCATTGCCCCAGGATGTGGACGGAGGACCCCTGGCCACGGGGGGGAGGCCTGGGGAGTGGGGCTGGGGAGGAGTATCCCATGGGGGACGTGGACTGTGGCGGGATACATGTGGGGTGGTACCAGGACTGGGGTACCAGGAGTACCAGGATTGGTATCACCGCACGCATCAAATAGCCCATCCCTGTGAAGAGATGAACCTGCCTGAGGATGTTTTAGCAGCTCTGGGGAAGCCTCTGTTCTCTCACTGCCCTGTTTCTTTCTCCAACTTTGCAAACTCCTGGCTGATGCCTTGTGCTGGGGCCATGCTGGGACAACCGGAAAGTTCTCATGTGGATGGAGAGAAAATCTGTAACCCCCACTGTGGGGAGCGGAAACTTGCCCCAGGAGGTGCTTTTTTACGGTGATGCAAAATAACAAGCAGGGAGTGGAGGTCTGCAAGGCGGGAGGCTCCCACCACACAAGCATCTCCGTCTGGTTTCCTTTTTTTTTGGTTCTTTTCTCCCCAAAAACTCGACCCAATGCACCTGGCTGTGGGTTTATTGTGGGGTGGGGATCAGCTGCAGGGAGGCAGGAGCCCATTCTCCACAGGGGCTGCTGCGCCTGGGCTGGTGGGTGGGATTTTGGGGACACCCTTGAACCCCAGCTGTCCTAGGGCTGGATCTGGCCTTCCGCCCCGGTGAGCAAACTGCGAGCATCCCCCGTGG
Source organism: Haliaeetus albicilla (assembly GCF_947461875.1). Taxonomy (NCBI): domain Eukaryota; kingdom Metazoa; phylum Chordata; class Aves; order Accipitriformes; family Accipitridae; genus Haliaeetus; species Haliaeetus albicilla. The sequence continues at coordinate 39,754,837 of NC_091490.1, read as the reverse complement.
TGGGTCTGGAGCCACGTTTCTGGGTCACATCCTCCGTTCAGTCCTTGCTGTGTTGGGGGACACCTAGCACAGCGCGAGGTCTCCCCAGTACAGGGAGCAGGACCCTGCTGTCACCCAGCAGCAGTAACGGGCTGTCGTGGCGATGGGTTTGGCCCAGATGCGGTGGCATCCCTCTGCTTGGCTCTCCCCAGGGAAGAAAGGGGCAAAAATGCGGAGGGACATGCGCCAGCGCAGCCCTCGCTCCCGAGGGCATCCTAACGATCCTTAGGCACTGGCGCACGTCTGTCTGTGCTGCCCCTTGCCCCACGTTGGGACCCAAAGTGCTGTGACAACCCTGCCACATGCCCAAACCCTGTTCCGAGGTTGTTCCTCTCCTTAACTTAAATCGGGACATTTGGCTGTCTGATGTGAGCTGTGCCAGGAGGCAGAGCAAGCATCAGCCAGGCGTCCTGGGGACAAGCGGCTGAGGAAATCCCCTCATTTCTCTGCAGAGGGGTCGGGAGGTTTTTGGAGGGAGATGAGGTCAGTCTTGGGGATTCATTAGTTGATCTGGGAGGCTGTGGTGGGGGGTTCAGGTCCTTGCAGGGTTGGAGGGACTCGTTTGGGGTGCCGAGCTTGGGGAGCACTTGGATCCACCAGGATGGGTGAATTTGGGTGTCCCTGTTCTCAGAGGGGCTGCCTCAGGGTGCGCAGCAACCCTTGGGACCTTTTCCAGTGCTGCTAACTGGGAACTGAGTGGGCATCCCAGTTAACCAAGCTGCCCCTTTCCACATGGGGAAGCAAAAGCATAGACAAGATTGGCCTGAATCAATCAACAAAGGACAGTTTAACCATGTGGGGTCCTCTAGGTCTGGACAGAAGTGAATGGTTTATTTTATATTATTTTTTTTTTGCCAGCTTGTGAGTTGAGTAAGCATGGGGCAAGAAATATAAGGAAGGGAAATAATGTTATTCAGCGTGTGTCTGTGCACGTGGTCTTTCTACAGAGTTCTCTCTATTACAGCTGAAGTTATATAAAATAGATTTATCTATATCATAAAAATGCTTTCTTTTTTTGGGGCAAAGCATAGCTTGCTTTTCTAGCACTTGTGGGAGGCGGGGAGCTGGCTGGCAGGAGTGTGGGTAGGGATGCTCAGCACGAGCCCTCCCTGGGTACCTTGTAAAGCACCTTGTGTTGGTTGCATGTTTCTGCCGGAGGGAAGGCTGCTGATATCCTGGTGTTTCCTGCTTTTTAAAAGCTTTTTATTGATTATTCAGGTTTCCCAGGGCTGGCAGCTGCTCGCCTCCAAACCTCGGCAGTGCTGGGGCATCGGTCTCCTGCCCGTTCCCCCCTGCACGTTGGCCAGGCATGGTGGTGGGTTCGTCTCCTGACATCCTCAGCTCCCAGACTTGGTCTGCTGGGACACTGTGGGGGGGGCAATGGGTAGGGAGGAGGCACCATCATCACCTTGTTGCGGTGCTGTATTTGAAAATAAAGTGGTTTTGTTTTTTTTTAAGACTACTATGAAACATGACTTTTGTAATCTTTCCCTTGGCCTTCCCTGGGGCCGAGGACGACGACTCCTTGTGCACTTTTCTCTATATCATCTAGCTGGCTCCCTGCACTGCCTCAGCGCTTTCCACCCTCTCTCCCATCTCTCCTTTCAAAAGCGATGAGGCTTTTCTGGATCATCCCTTCTCTCTGGGCTGGGGCTTCCGTCTCCATTTAATGGGATTTCTCCTTGAAGGCCTTGGTTGCTTGCTGTCATCCCAAAACAGCCTTATCTGCTGAAGGTGGAGACTCCCTCCTCTGAAAACTCAAGGTAGGGGCACTGCTGGGTGGTTCCTAGGTGCTGCAGATGCCCCTCACCTGCCTGAACCCCCCCAGGGCCAGCTCCGAGTCCCTGCTCTGGTGCCTACTCGACACAGACAGATTGCTATTTACCATGTGCCTCAGTTTCCCCACTGGTAAATACGCGTGTGATGATTGCCTGGGGAAAAGGAGGGAGGGCTGGGTCTTCATGGTGGGGAGCAGCACAGAGTGAGTTCGCTCCTCTGCGTGGCCTCAGGTGGGTTATTTCTGCCTCAGGTCCCTCTGCCAAAACCTGGCTGGTGTTCTGCTGCTTTCCTGAAGGCCGACGCCGTGCTGAGGGTGGTGGGCCATGCTGGGGGTGGTGGGCCGCAGCACAAGGAGCCCAGGGCCGTCCCTCTGGCCGCAGCAGGAGAGACCTGGCGGTGTTTGGGTGGAACAGAGGTGGCCCAGCCCGGGGTGTGAGGCAGCAAGACGGGGTGGCCGCACGGCTGGGGCCTGCACCCATGTTCCCCTCGCTCTGCGGCTTTGGGGGGAGCGGGTGCAGCAGTGTGCCCCAAACCAGCTGAACTGGGAAATACTCTCGATGGCATCTCCTACAAACTGGTCACACACCAGTTGTGGCTCCGGGAGGGCGATGAGTGACTGACCTCCAGCCGCGGGGGTCTGTCCCCCTGCAGCCCGCGGGGGCCCGAAACCGCCCCAGGCCCCTTCCTGAGGGAGGGACCCACCCCAGACTCCTCCCGTCGGTGCCCCCAGGCCCGCAGAGGCCGGGTAGGCCCCGACACCCCGAGGGAGGCGGCCGACGGGCCGAGCTCACCTCAGCGCGAGCGCCCCCCTCTGGCCGCCATTTTCCATCGCCCGCCCTCGCCCTTAGCCCCGCCCCCGGCCCCGCCCCGCGCTCCGCTCAGGCGCGCCGCGGGCAGCCCTGTGCGGGCAGCGGCGTCGCGGGGGCTTCGCCGCCGGGCCTGGCGCTTCCAAGATGGCGGCGGCGCCGGAGCCGGCGGTGTGAGGCGAGAGCGCGTCGCCGCCGCCGCCCGCGCCTCCTCTCCCCTCCCCGGCGCCCCGGCCCCTGCTCCCCGCCCCGCAGCCGGCGGGATGCTGAGATCCACCGGCTATTTCCGCGGCATCGACTGCCCTTTCCTCAGCGCCGGGGGGCCGGGGCCGGGCGGGGGCCCGCCCTGCCGCCGGCCCTACTGCCACTTCCGGCACCCCCCGGTGGCGGCGGCGGCGGCGGCGGCGCGGTGCGGAGCCTCCGGCGGCCCCGGCGCGGGGGTCGCGCTCGGCCACGGCGCAGGTACGGCCCTGGCCCGGCCCGGCGGGTCGCGGTACCTCCTTCCCTTTCCCCCGTCTCTTTCCCTCCCCGGGCTGTGGCCGCTCCCGGCCCTGCGCCGCCCTCGCCCCGCGGTCCCGCCGCCTCCCACCCCGGCAGCAGCGTGTCCTCCCCCTGGCAAGGACAGGCCCGTGCCCTTTCTCCTTCTCACGCCTGCCCGCCTTTCAGGGCCTGGATCTGCCTCCGAGTCCTCTAAACCCCACCTGCTGCCAGGGCTCGGGTGTTTCCCCCTCAAGCCCCTCTCGAGTGGGATGTTCTCATGGGGGTCTGTCAGTACCATCCAGGTGGGGCAGGTGGGTCCCGCTTGCCCCTGAGCTCTTGTGTTTGCTTGTGCTCTCTGGGCCCTTCGGTGTCACCTCTTGTTGCCTCCAAAGGAGCGTCTGAAGGGCCTTTTCTGCCCCTCCAGGTGAGAGAGAGATGGGTGTCTCCTCCTCATCGTCGTCAGTCGGATCCCACAGTTGCCATCTGACGGGGGGTGGTGGGGAGCAGCTTTCCAAAATGTCCGATTGCCTGAGGTCAGCCTGTCTCTCATCACCAGGATGGAGGCTGCAGAAGGGCAGCTCTGTTCTGATCCCTTTCTTTGTCCCTCCAGGCACCACAGCTCACGTGGCAATGAGGTGTCAGGGCAGTCTCTCACTCAAACCTTTGCTAAGAGTTGCTGTGCCATCACAACCCTTCAGGAGATGCATGGGCTTTGGGAGCTGGAGGTGATGTGTTCTCTTGTCCAGTGCTGCGAGGCAGGTCCTGCTAGTGGGGTGTCGTGGGGCGGGGGCTGCGGTGAGCCGGGCCCCCTCCCTCTGAGGGTCTTGAGTAAGGCATGGAGTGCTGCCAGGTTTCTCAGATGAAGCTTGGCTACAAAAAAGCTAGTGAGCTATTGTTCTCCTCCATTCTTCCAGCAACTCGTGTTGTTTTACTTACACACATTATTTGCTGATCTGCTTATTTATCTGGAGAGAAAAGCCTTCATTCTTTTCCCTAGAAAAAATGCTGCTTGCTTTATTTTTGTTAAAGCTGTGTTATTTCAGTTAGGTATACTTGCTAGTATGTATGGTCTCTAACAACCTGAAGCAGAAGTTGTCAAAATAAAGCATGACTTGTGTTTTTTCTGTGCCTGCTTAACTTTGGGTTATTCACAAGTTTGGAAGATGATTAATTCTTCGTGTCTCCTGGCTACCTGGTCAACTTACCACAACTGTGGTTTAGTTTAGAATAAAGGAAGCGTGCGTACTCAGGGCTGTCGCAGGCAGGCAGATACCATATTAGAAAGACAAAAGTTTTTGCCTCTTTCGGTGTTATTTTGAATTTGAAAAGCTCCGTAGAACCCTTTAGGATGGTCCTCTAGGTGCTTGATATTATAATTATGTTTCACTGTACTATTCCTGTTTGTCTTTAAATATCTGTAGAGTGTCAGTTTTGGAACTAGATTTGCTCATTTTGGTCTGCCACCTGAAACAGATGCTGCTGTACTAAATAAAAGCTGGTGCTGGTTTTGATTTTCGAAATGGGGAAGTGAAGGTTCATCTTTAGTAAAACCTCCTGCTGCACTTGGAAGGTGTGTGCAGCTTCTAATACTGGCTGAAAAGTGTTCATGTAAGAGCTGAGCGTAAATGACAAGAAAGAAATTATCCAAATGTCTTGTTAGGCCTGGCTAGGATGTGTTAGTGACCCAGGGGAAAAACCCCTGTGTTTTGGGGAGTAAGAGCGGCTTACTATATTATGACTCTTAGAGAAGCTCTCGCTTTTGAAAAACAAAAGCTATAAGCATGGGTCTAGTTTTCCTAGGTGAAGTGTCTGCCACTTGCAAAAGAAGCAGGATAATGAAGCTTAACTTCCAGCCTGCTGCCTCCCACTCCCCACAGCTGGCTCAGTGTGTGTTCTTGCCCTCTTTCCCAAACTCTTGGCATCTAATGCATAGCATGGGTGTCATAACCAGGAATCTGAAAATTCTGCCTCAGCTTAGTGTTGGACTTCAGCCATTTTTTTTTCTATGTTGATTTTGATTGAGAAGTGGAAAATGAGCGATGAACCTGCTGCAAAACACTGTCTTTTAGAAAGGACTTCAACGGCGTTGCGTAAGGTGCCTGATTTCTGTAGGAGCAGAAGATGCTTTTGCAGTTGTTTTGTAAGCAGTGCTGTGCCTCGGCTTCATCTGAAGGATTCGGGTTGAAGTGCTCCTGTCTTTTCCTCTGTCTGTCTGAAGCTTGTCTAGCCTGGAAGGATGTATTTAAGATTTACACTAGAGGGTGTAGTAGTTTAGCTAGCAGCCAGGCAACCATCTTCTTGAAAGCAGGTTCTTGATCCAACATAAGTTGCTCCCTGTCAGTGAAACTACCTGTCTTATTTTAAAGTAGCCTTATAACAGTGCACTTGGGCATATTTGACCTATTTAATCTCATTGCTCAATAAATAAGCTTTAAAAGCCTAATTTTTTTGCCAAAGCAGGTGGGTATCTACACCAAGAGCTACAATGCAGATCTGTGTTTTCTTGGATACTGCCTAGAAAAAAGGATAACATCTAAAGAACCAGCATACTAAGCATATTGATTCGAGGCTGATGTTGACTTCAGTGTTTGAGGATCACTGTAGGACTGGCAGTAACCCCAACACTCTTAGTGGATCTTTCATAGCCTTGAAAGTAGCTTTTGAAAACTGAGAAGTCGAGCTGGCCTTGCCAGGTCATGGTGGGAGGAGGCTGTGGACAAGTGCTAGGTGGAGCAGAGAGGAGATGAAAAGGGGAATTAGTGCGACATAGCACTGTTTCCCTTTTCTTTGCCCCCCTCACAGTTCCAGACTTTCTGTGGAGCGTAGTGTTCAGATGTTCATAATAGATGATCCTTATTTTTCATACAGTGCTCTTGTGGTCCCAACCACTGGGAGACAGTGGTGAAGAGGCCTCCATGCCTGTTAGGAGATCAGCAGCAGCAGGAGGACTGAGTTTTCCTCCTGCTGCTGCTGTTTGCATGTGGCAGGCGTTCCCTTTTCTTCCCCTCTGAAAGCAGCTCAGTAAATACAAACTTGTTGGGTGAGGAGGGAACTGGCGTGATGCATCTGGTCCGTAGGACACGTTTGAACTGGGTTCTGAAATGTATGATACTTCATGTGGGAAATCTGTTTCAGTGTCTTTACTGCAAGTATCTGCCTGCGTGGTAAAAAAGTGTGGCTACCTGGAGGCTTGTGGAAATTCAGGGCTGGCTGAAAACTGAGGAGGGTGCTGGGGTGGTAGCATGCACTGATGTGGTATTTCCACAGCAGTGTTCGTGGGCTGAGAAATGGGATGTGAGCCTGTGCAGGACTGGGAATCTGGAGATTGCAAATTCTAATCCTGACTTGGCTGAAGTGCTTTTTCCATCTACAAAATGACTAAACCCCACCTGCTTCAGAGCAGGATGAAAAGATTATTGAATGTGTGTGAAGTGCTTTGAAAGCGTGCTGTGTAAGTAGGAGGGAAGAACTGCCTTCAGTCCTAAAAGCGTCTCTTCAAGAGCTGTAGAGGAGAAAAATAGGTCTCTCTTTAAAGTCTAGGTCCTGAGTATGCTGAAAGACATAAAAGAAGCATAATACATCTCTTCATAAATATCTTAAGGAAACCAGCTCTTTGGTTTGCTGGGTTTGATAGTAGCTGTCAGGAGATGCTTAGGAGGTGGATGTTATTTGAACCCAGAGCAGAAAGCTGTGTCCAGGTCTGGAGGTCTGAATTCCTCTTTGTCTGCTCTGATCCTTGTGTTAGCATGAGATGGGAAGAGCAAGGCTTTCAGCACCCTGCCTTGAAATACTTTATTCTGGAGTGGTGCATGCTGACAGTTGCTCAGCAGTCTTCTTGTATGGTCCAAAGCTTCTGGAGTGGTTTTCTTGCTGTGTGGTGTCGTGGTTTAACCCCAGCTGGCAACTAAGCACCACACAGCTGCTCGCCCACTCCCCCCTGATGGGATGGGCGAGAGAATCAGAAGAGTAAAAGTGAGAAAACTCGTGGGTTGAGATAAAGACAGTTTAATAAGTAAAGCAAAATAAGGAATTCATTCACAACTTCCCATCAGCAGGCAGGTGTTCAGCCATCACTAGGAAAGCAGGGCTCCATCACATGTAACAGTTACTTGGGAAGACAAACCCCATCACTCTGAACATTTCCCCCCCTTCCTCCTTCTTCCCCCAGCTTTATATGCTGAGCATGATGTCCTGTGGTCTGGGATATCCTTTCGGTCAGTCAGGGTCAGCTGTCCCAGCTGTGTCCCCTCTCAGCTTCTTGTGTACCCCCAACCAACTCGCTGGTGGGGTGGGGTAAGGAGCAGAAAAGGCCTTGACTCTGTAAGCACTGCTCAGCAATAACAAAAACATCTCTGTGTTATCAACACTGTTTCCAGCACAAATCCAAAACACAGCCTTGTACTAGCAACTATGAAGAAAGTTAACTCTATCACAGCCAAAACCAGCACAGTGGATTTTCTATTTGGATGGGCAAGGCTTTGCAGATTAAATCTAGATTGCATCTTTGAAAGGTGACTGGATGGGTTTGTGTGGTACTGTCCAGCGATGGAATTTTTCACCTCTCTGTGATTTACACTACCCAGCCCGCAAGTAAGCCACTGTAACACTGTTTGACTCCTGTTGGCCCAGGTCGGGTGTGGAGAAATCCTTGGGCTTATCTCCCCAGCTTTAACTCTGTTGATCCTGTCACTGATGCAGGAAGGCACTTTACCTCTCCCTTCTTCAAAGTCTTCAGCCAAAAAGCAACCACGTGGGATGGCTGTGACTTGTATATAAAACACTGTGCAAAATGATACTTGGTAAAACCTAAAGAGGCTCTTCAAACGGTAAAACCCAACTTTAATCATCCTCAGCCCATGTGTCACCATAGGATCAAGGCTGTTGTCTTTTTCGCCAGTCAGGTTCCTCATACAGCACATTGCTGGGGGACTGCGCATTAAACTCAGCCGTGTTTGGTGGGAGCAGCCTCTCTGTGCTGTCTGGGATTGCCTTTGTACTACTTATATTGCAGCGCAGGTTCGCTCCATGTGTAGAAAGGATGAAAAAAAAGTCTTTACAGATGTGTTTTCCTTCCCGTAGTTGATGTTGTACAAGATCAGCTTCTTGTAGGAAAGAACTTTTATTACTGTATTTCCTACAGGGAAATTGAATGAGTAGAAATGGAAACTTATGAACTGCCTTCAGTATTTCTTCACCAAGAAAGGAAATTGAGTGGTTCAGCGTTGGGTGCTCTAGTCCGTGAACTGCATGTGGGGGGCATTGCCAAGACTGCTTTTTTCCCCCCACATTTGTGTTTAGGACAGTAATTACCAAAATGTCACCAGTGGATGTTTTTTTAACTGAGTTTTGAAATGAAGAATAGAAAACCCACTTGATGGTAAGGTCAGAATGTGTCTTTTCATGTAAATCAATGTCATGGCTTTCCAGTGGTTAGGGATTTCTTGTCATTTAACTAAATTGTCAGTTATGGCAGGTTTCCTGTGGGTGGGCAGGTGCAGCTGCCCAGGATTTCGGTGTGGGGTGACAGGGCACTTCTGATTTTTGGTCTTTCTGCAAGTGGAAGTGTGGCTGTGGGGAGACTTGGCCCTGAGCTTGCACGTGGCTCTTCCTCACTCCAGTTACAGACCTGTGAAAAGCAGGAGGTGGGAGCAAATCTTCTCTGTTGTCAAGCCGGAAGGATTTTGAAGGCTAAAGGTGCAGTGACCTGCATGGGTGTTGAAGGCACTAGAGTAGTGCCAGTGTTTGTGAGCTCCCCATGCTCCTCTCTGCCCACCACAGGAGCCCTTTGTCTGCTCTTACAGGATTTCTCTCTTCAGTGTGGAATATCTTACCTGACATTTAAACACTTCCTCTGGTTTTGGGTTTTTTTTCCCTCTAGTCAAACACTGCAGTGCTGCGTTAGTGCTGGAGAAGCAGAAAGCACAATTCACTAGTCCAGCATTTCCCAAATCGCTTTCCGTGGGCTGCCCTGTGCTGGACGAGGGGGGTCAGAGGCACCGGGGCAGCGGGCTCATGTAATACCGGAGAGGCGGCAGCACTGGGCTGCAGGCAGGCACGCACCAACAAGCAGGGCCAGGTCATCTCCCTGCCCTGCAGCCTCCTTCCCCACTGGGACTGAGCGTAGGTTGTTGTGCTGGAGAAGTGGGGTGGTGTTGGGCTCCAGTTGGGGAGCATGCTGCTGGGGGGGGGGGCCCGGCAGGACAAGGGGATCGCTGTTTGGGAAACTGCTGTGCTTGCCAACTTGTGTTGCTCAAATCAAGTAAAAAGCAACGTGTACAGCTGGGGATTGGGGAAAGTAGGATGTCAAAAAATCCCCCAAGATGATAGTAGTAGTGCTAGGAAAGAAGAAAACAGTCAAAAAGCCCCTGCAGATGCTTGAGTAAAACCTCATCCGACTTGAGAGTAAATGAGGGTGAAGGCGGGACTTTGGGTTGGTTAAGTCCTGCCCTAATTATCTCTGCAGCCCAGAAAGTGCTGTGTCAGCACATGGTCAGCGGTATTGTGCTATAAGCCTTTGCCGGAGTGTCTTAGCAGTACCAAGCAGATATTTAAAGCCTCAAGTACAGCATGAACAAATATCTGCAATATTTATTAACTGCGGGGAGCTCAGGTAATTCTTTGAAGTTTTTGACTTACTGTGGAGTGAACTTGTGTTTTTGTGTGGGTTGCAGTACGTGAAGAAGCAGCTGCGAGAGAAGTGCCTTCTCCAGAGAGGCTTTCACGTGTTAGCCATTCATTTAATGTGAGACTTCGGTCCTCAGGGTTGCATCTGCCTCTGAAATACATGGACTATGCAAAAAAACTTAGCTCTGCTTTGGAGGGTTTAGTTGCACAAGGATTTTAATTTCCCTGTGAGATCTCGCCTTTTTATTAAAGAGGATCTGTGCTGAGAATCGGGGAGTGTGTTGGGATAGCTGGTTAAAAGTCTGTGGAGCTGCAGGTGTCTGAGTCGTAAAGGAGCTGCAAAGTATTAATTCCAGCTTTTGAGTTAACTAAAGCCGGACAGGTTTTAAAACCAGTTTAAGTTTTTGTTTTAGCCCTTCATAAGTTACAGCTGAAGTTTTTAAATGTAGTATAGCTTGAAGGGTGGTTTTCTTTAGTTTTTAACTTTGTTTTTCAAAGTTTCCAGTTGTGACTGTATTGAAATACTGCTGGTTATTGGGGTTTTTTTTTCCCTTAAATGGGAATTCTTCACCCGAAACAGTTAAAGAAATAAGACAGGTGTTGAGAAGGTAACTTATCTTGAGCAAGCAAGAGAAAGGCTGGAAAGTTAAGGAACTGGTGGGTGAGGAGTAGTGTTACTCCTTGTGACCATGCTGGTCAAAGTAAGTTTTCAAGGTGGAGTTAAATAGAGAGAAAAGAAGACACCAGAATACTTGAAGTATTTCTTTTTTTTCTTCTGCTTTGAAAGCTAAGTTGTAGCCTTCTTTGAAAAAACTAATTAAGTTTTGGAGTAGATCCTTAGTTTTACCCATCACTTATACAAGAGATGTGGAAATGTTTTCTGGTCTGTCTTTTTCTCAGAAACAGAAAAAATAAGTCTCTGTTAATTTTTTTTTTTTTCCCCAAACAGAGTTTCAACTTTTCTTGTATATTGAGGAATAACTTTAAAGCTAAAATGAGAAAGGGAGTGGAAAGTCATCTCCAAAGAATCCAAACATTGAATATCCAGATTAATATATCATCGATTTTAAAACGGTGAGACGCCTTCTAGCCTGTGTGATGACAGGCTGTGGGGTCGGGAGAGCAGCATGGGGAGCAATCGTGATATTTTGGGTGCCAACCTTTGCTTTCTGCCCCTGTCCTGGTAAATACACCAGTTCTTTTTCTCACGTTCTTTCCTAGGTTATGGGAGAAATGTACCAATGGTGTGATTTCCTCTTAGGAAAACATTACATTTATCACAGATCTTGACACACCTCTGGTGCTCTTTGCCTACCGCTGTTGTTTTAGCACCAGGGCGGGTGGGACTATAAATCACTGCGGCAGTAGAGGAATGTAAATGATGGCTTTTGCATGGGCCAGACTGTCTCGTTCTGGCTTTTGCATCCTTGGATTTAACTAGTGTTGCTGTGTGAAGGAGTGGCAGTCCTAGCGTCCAGGACAGTCTCCAGAACTGTCTGTGAGGCTATCACAAGGGTGAAGCTGCCATATTTAGTAGGCTTGAGGACCTTTTAGATGCATCTTCTGCTGCACCAGAGACAAAACCATGCAAAGTTGATTTTTCTTGAATAAAATTAGGAGGTGTGTACTGCTTCCCTGGATGTTGCTGTCTGAGCTGCTGTGAGGGGTGTGCCCTAATGTCCTCCTGTCACAGTGAGTTTCCCGAGTGAGTCGTTCCCTGATAATGCTGCCTGCTTAGGAGTGACATGGCCTGTGTTGGAGCAGCTGCCTTGCTGGATTGAACCCACTCGGGCAGGTCCGTGTCTCCTCTTCAGCCACAGCACGTCAGCAGTCTCAGGTGGCTGAGCTGAGAAAACGGCTTATGGCTTGTACGAGGGTGATGTCTGGCTGCTCTTGTCCCTCGGTGTGTTCCACCCCTCCCTATGATGGTTGTGAAACCCTCCAGTGAACCCCCTGGTCAACCAGTTCAGTCCACTGAGACAGTTCTTCGGTGGCACCGAGTGCTTACGTTGGCTGACAACATCTGGTGAAACCATACCCTGACCTTAAGCAGGCTTTGTCACAGCAGGTTTAAAAATACCGCAGTGTGATGGATGACTGTTCAAACTTTTTTCAGCCTTGCTAATATAAGACTCTCTTTTCTCATATTTGCTTCCTTTTTTCCACTAAAGAAATGACCTTGTTGGTTCACGTTGTACTTTGATGCTGTGGCATCAAATACCTGTCATGGAGTAACAAATGCAAGGAGTAGGGTGCATAGGGATTGGCCAGCTTGGACTAGACTGGCTGTAATACCTCTCAAACCTTGCTTCCCTGATGTTCTTAGACCACGACAAGGTTATCTATGCTTTTAATACTTAATTTTAATAATTAAATTCACTATTTAAAAAGAGAAAGAAGGTGCGAAAAAAAAATCATTAGGACTAGTGTTATATTTAAAGTTGAAACATTTCTCTTAGCTCCTCTTACCTGCCCTCCTAACCCATTTACTCTGAATAATTATTTGAAATGTACTATTTTAAATCTCAGTGTTAATTATTTCCAGGTGGTTGGACATTACTGTTAAATTAATTGTTGGAAATTTGCTTTGGGTACTCACAAATGAGGTCTGCGCCAAAACCTGCCATTTCTTTTGCGCTGTTTAATTCTGTACAGTAGCAAAACTCAGCCTGCTGGTAAAGCCTTTTTGAAACATTTTGTTCTTGAGAAACCACTGTCTCTTCTGTGAAGCATTAAATGAAAAGCTTAAAATAATTTTCCAATGGTGATAATTTTTCTGTAATCGCAAAGGTTGTCGATTTGCTAAGTACTGGCACTGTAAACACAGGCAAGCTGTTAAGCTAACAAAGGTGTTCTGACGACGTTAAAATAAAAATGTCTTTTTTTTTTTTTTTTTTTTTCTCCAAAGAGGTTTCCCAACAGCTTTCACTGTCCCCATCTCCCAATGAATGCACTTGTTGCCAGCTCCAGGTGACCCAGGAAAATGGGTGACTTCAGCAGCGGGTCTTGAAAATGTTCGGTGTCTTTTGGCCTGTGCTGGACCCTCTGCAGCTTGGCCAGCAAACCCTTCCATTTTGAGATCTTAATTGCCGTAAATTTGAAAGTTTCCAATTTTTGCCTCCCTTTTGTTTAGCAGCAGCTGTTGCTGCTTAGCAACTGTTATATCTGGAAGGAAGGTAGTTGTCATCCATGTCCCACATGCATGGAAGAGCTTGACTCCTCTTCCAAAACCTGCAGGTTTACAACCGCCAGTACCTGTCATACATCTGGGCTTTTCTGTATTTAAAGCATCTGAAGTATGTGTTCTGGTAGGGTGCTTGAAAAAAAGAGACATCTTTTTCTCCAGAGTGATTCACTGTAAAATAAGTTTTAACATCAAACAGGTGACCTTGTACTCCCATTATTCATTTAATGTCAGCCTTTGTTTACTGCCTTTGCCTGTTGCACAAACTAGAAGGACCAGTGTACAGCAAGGAGTCGTTAGCTTTAGAAGCTCTGTAATAAAACAGCTCCACCTCAGAACTGAGGCATCGTTTCCCAGAACCAACATGACTGTAACCAGGAAAAAAACAATCAGCTTGTTTTTTTGGAAGAATCTTGTTTTATGCTTTTGTATACTTGGCTGAAATGGCTGATTTAAGTGCAGTTAATTTTGGTATATTCTAAAGTAGTTCTAGGTTAAATAAATTGTTTGCTGAGGTCCTATGTAAATTATTAATAACTTCTTTGGTGTAGTGTTGATGTTAACTTCACCTTTTTGTGCCTCAGAAGGACTATTTCATTATGTCTGAGGTATATTAATTTATTAAAATAGTTTGTATTTTAAAGAGTGTCCTGACAGCAGTTTAGTTCACAATCCTATAAGGAGTTGTCATCTTAAGTCTCATTATCTCACGATTCTCAAAGGACAGTATAGAGTCTCAATTTGACATCCATCCTAAAAGAGTTATTTTACTATGTGGTGCCTCTAACTCATTTTGCTTCAGCAGAAATACTGCAGACATCTTGTATATCAGAATAGCAAAACCAGTGTAGTTCATCTTGTAGTAATCTTTCTTTACACCATGGACGCTAATGCATTTGAAATGGAGAGGAATAAATGCAGAAGCTGAAGACGCGTTTGAATCTCGTATTCAGGTTGTAAGAAGGGGTGTGTGGGTGTAGCTGGGTGCCTGCCTGTGTGGCACTGGGCTCAATCACCCAGAGATCCTTTTCTGTCCTAGGTTCTTAGAAGTATAATTAGGCATCTGAAAAGGTGGCCTGATTTCAGATAGGCTATTTAATTTCTCTGACTCTGGGGACTTGTGTGTTTAGGGCTGTCCATATACATGTGTGTGTGTGTATGTATGTAGATACATGAAAAAAAAAAAAATCCCCTTCTGCTTGTGTTTCCACTACATTATCCGCAAATGCATCATGGCTAAAGGTGACAGTCCTGATTAGTATCACGGAGCCCACTTAAACAAGTCTCTTTCATGGAAAAGGTAGCCTTTGATCAGCGCCGCTTGGGTAATCCATCAGGCCTCCTACACACCTACAAAAGAGCTCTTTTATGACGATATCTCAAAGCCTGCTGGCATTCTCAGAGATTGCAATGTATTTTTACATCTGGTCATTCCACTGAAAGAAAATGTGCAAATTATTTTTATACTGTAGATGAACAGCAGAGAATTAGACACCAGGTCTGTACTTAGATTGTCTTCTACTTTCTCTGTATCCTGATGTATTTAAAATAGTTTGCTTTTCTGTGTAGACAAGATGTATTTTGTGTATTGTGTAGTTTAGGGTTTGGGGTTTTTTTTGTGTGTGGTAGTGTTTGTTCTGGCAAGTCTTTAGATCCAGACTCTGTGTTCTTGCCTCTGTTTGCTTGTAGGCCCCCTAATACTTATTGCTGCACAAATTACCAGGCTTTCAGCTGTTCCCTTAACAATGCTTGTGCTAAATTTTAGGTCTCCATCTTGCGTTAGAGGGTAATATCTGACTCCTCCAGACTTCACCGCACTGGTCTTCTCTACCACTATGGAGCTGGCGTTTCGCAAAGTGGTGAGAAATGAGGTGGCGGGTATGGAGGGCTCTGTTGTTCCTCAGCTCTTAGGCTAATATTTATACCTAATTGTTTTGATAATCTGTTTACATATACTAGCCTTGATGCTGCTGGTGCTGTTTGCGTCTAGGTTTGTTCCTGTTTTTTCCTTGTTACCTGCATTTCTTCGTGGTTTCTTTTTCTAACTAGGCTCTGGATATCAGTCTGTCACATGTACACTATCCGCTGAGATGCTCTGCTTTGCCACCTTCTCCCTCCCTCTCTCCCTCAGGGTGTGAGCTGTGCTGGGCATCAGGAAGAGCAGACACTAGTTTCGGAAATGCTCTTAGTATATTGGTTGTAAAGCACTTTGCAATAGGTGGAGGGGAAGCTAGTTATAGAAATATATCACCTTGTTCCTTTTTCCGCAGATTTCTGGTCCTGAGCACAGCTCAGACTGTCCTTTGGAAGATGGTGACACCATACTATGATTGCCCAGAGTCCCTGCTCAATCAGGAGCTAATTGGTTTGGAAGAAAACTTTGCAAACCTGAGGGAGTAAAAAGTATTTTATGAAACCACTGTCTTTATTTTAACCCAGTCTCTATTATTCTGCTTCCTTGGAGGCTAGTTCTGCCAACTGCTAGACAGGTTCTTTTCTTATTACCAGAGGGAGCTGTGCATTCATGGATCCTCTCCAAAAAAAAAAAAAAATCCAAGAAAAACTCAGTCTTGTGAGAATGGTAGAAACAGCTCCTGTAAACACTGTTCATTTCTGGCTGTTACAAGAAATTCTTTCATCCCTCTTAGACCTGAGAGGTGTTTTTTTTCCCTGTCTTTTATCTCTCTGCTTATTGTTTTTTTTCTTCTACATATTCATGTTGGAAAGCCAGTTTTACTACTATCCTTCTAGCAAAGAACAAAAAGTTCCTCTGGAATATCAGCATCCAGAAACACTATGATAAAACAAGGGTTGAAAACTGTTCAAAGTCAAAAAGCAGCCATTAACTTACCTGTAGCTTCTGTTAGCTTGCTAAATGCAGTCACCTTTTTATTACTGGGTTCCTCCATTACTAGTCTAATTTTTTAAGGTGAAGTTATTTTCCTGCCTGCTTTCACAAGCAGGGTGCCTGTCACTCTGCACACATGCGTGAATGACATCCTTTTCCTTTCCTTTTCACTATGAGTTGGAAAGGTAGGTGGGAGAGTTTGGGATACCATGGCAGAAAGTAGAGAGTGTTTATGCTTGTGACAACTGCTCCCATGTCCTTTTCAAGATGAACGTTACAAGATGAGCTTTAATGGACTCTCCAGTTGTAAGTTGTCACTTGGACAGGTTGCTTTGGCATTTCCATGTAGTTCCATAGGGTGGACCATCACTTGCCAAAAGCACTCCTGTAGAGCTGTGGTCGGAAGAGCTGTGCAGCATGGTCAGAGTGTATCCTCTGCTTGTAGTCCTAGAAATGTCTGTGTAAGAGAGGCCACCGAAGGACAGAGAGGCCACCGAAGGGACTTGTCTGAAAAGACAAATGTCAGAAAAGAGAAATGTTCTGGTTGTTTAATATTCCTGTCTTGGTGGTTGTTCTGTGTGGTTGAGTTGTGTTGCCTTTGTGCCTGTAGTTTTTTCTTACTAGTAGCACGCAGTTTGTCAGTCCAAATAAGACTGGTTTTCCTGCAACTGCCATGAGAAGTACTGAGCTTTGAGGAATATTGGAGGCTTCAGTGGGCTTTAGGCATTGGCACTGATAAGTGAGAACCTAATCCACAGTTTTCGTACTGGAATCCTCTTTCCTCCCTTGGTTGCTTCACTGAATTAAGCAGATAATTCTGCGCAGACTCAGCTCCTCTTGGTCCTAATACAGTGATTATTCTTTGCCCCAAAGAATATTTAATTTATAGAGCTTTTCCATGAGTAATAAAACCACTTTGTTAATAGATCTTTAGTCCTTAAGACCCAGGAGTAGTTTCTAAAATCTAGTCTAGCCACACACCTGCCGCTGGCCAGAGAACATCACTGGTGGCTTTTGGTATCAGACATTTATTCTGTGGCGACAAGAGCATGGCTTTTGGTAGTATTGGGTTTTGATGAGAGCAGACCTTAAAAAGACCTTTTTAAAAATTTTACTCCAAAGAAAATTTTGCCTAAATTCCTGGCAGTAAATTATTTTTTCTTTCTCTTTTACAGAACGAGGCTATGATCCCTACAATCCAGAACTTCCGAGGCCCTCACTGGAGGTGGAGGATGGCACTCTGGCTGACATTACAGATGTGACACCTGGTATTCTGGAGCTGGAGCTGGTCAACAAGGCCATTGAGGCAGTCAAAAATGAAGTTGAGAGAGAGCAGAAAAAGTATGAGGAGCTGCTAGAAACGACAAAGGAGTTCAGTGCCTCAGAGGCCTCTTCGCTCATTTCGAATACACCCGTGTCACCTGCTGGGACACAAAATGATTCATTTACCTCCTTAGAGTATAATCCAGGTAGCTACAACTTTAATAATAACTCGGACTACAACCCTACTCCTCTTGCTGCTGCTAGCCGGTCAAGTAAATACACTTTGGATACTTCCAGATCTAAAGGTAGCTCACTGGAATATGTTCCCAAGGCTGTAGTACAGAATAAAAAATACAGTAGCACTGTCACTAACAATAAATATGTGATTGATGACTCTAAGCCTTCTACAGACTTGGAATATGACCCACTTTCAAATTATTCAGCCAGGCTTTTGAGCAAAGCCACAACAAAGGAGCCAAAAGGGTCTAAAAGGGGTAGGGTGTCTAGTTACGAAGAATCTTACTCTCCTTCACGAAAGAAGCTCTGTGAAGTACTTGATGACTATGAAGTGTGTGCCAGGTTCTCTTCCTCTGAAGATGAGGCTGATGTGGAATATAAACCAACTTCTGCTAGTTCACAGTCAAAAGCTGGTTCTGAAAGTGAGTCAAACGATGGCTTATCCAAAAAAGAGCAGAGCACCAAACTGGATGACTTTGCTTCCCAGGATAACAAAGAAGTGGCAGTGCGATATGGCATGGAAGACGTTTCAAGTTCACAGAAAAATCTTGCCAAAAACTTATCAGACAAGAATGCAAAAGCAGCGAAATTGTGTTCTGGTAAGAATGACCAGGAAATTGAAAACAAAAACAAAGACTCAAAAGATAAAACAAAAAGGAAGAAATCAGACCTTAGTAAAACGCCTGGCCTCAGTGAGGTTGGTAAGAAGGAGAAAAGTAAAAATACAGAAAAAGACAAAGTGCTCAAGAAAGAAGAAAAATTAAAAATCAAGAATGAAGAGAAAAACTGCAAAGATAAAAGTGTCAAAGTGAAAACCGATGGGAATTTAAAGAAACCTGAAAAACAGAAGTCAGAAAAAGTGGATGGGCTTAAGAAAGAAAAATCCAAGTCTGCCAGCAGTAGCTCAGGGAAAAGCAAGAGTGAGGGTTTGATCAAAGGCTCTAGCACAGAGAAGGTGGGGAGCAGCAAGAAGGACTCCAAGATGAAAACAGTTGATGTGAAAAATGGTAAGGAAACCTCTGGCCGTAAAAACAAAGAGAAAGGGACCAAGACTCCAGCACTGGAGCGAAAGAAAGAAAAGGTCAGTTCTACAGAAAAAGGAGATCCAAAGAAGGGTCGGAAGCAGCAGAGTTTGAGTCATGTTGACCTGTTCGGCGATGAGAGTGGAGATGATGATGAGAAAGGTCAGCCTTTGCCATCCACGTTACTTGATGTGAGCTCAGACTCGGATGGTGATGACTGTGGTTCAGACTCTGAGAGTGAAAATGAAGAGACAAAGAAAGTGAAGCGCTCTAAATTGTCAAAGTCATCATCATCTTCCTCAACATCTGATGACATTGATTATTCCATTCTTGAGAAAGACTTGGACTTTGAGTCAGATCCAATGGAAGAGTGTCTCAGGATTTTTAATGAATCTACAGTTGTGAAAACTGAAGACAAGGGAAGGCTGGGTAAACAGGTAATGCTGATTTAGGTTGGTTGGTTCTCTCGCCTCTAAATGTGACAGGATTCTGGTTTAGTTTAGTGGTGTTGCTTATTTCAAGTAGCTGAAGAGGGCTACAGAGGGAGACTCCATATGTTGGAAGAACCTCATCCTTGTCATGACTGAGTGCTTTGAAGAGTTTGCACCTGAATTTACCTGCAGGATTGAAAGCTGCTGTGAAATGTAAGGATTCAGTTACCTTTTGTGTGGAAGGCCTTTAGCTTTCAGGGTTATCAGCTACTTTTCTCTCCATCTAGCCTAAGAACCATGGTGGCCTGGATGGCTGGAGAAAAAGCTTCAGAGAGTATGTTGTGGGTGTTTCAAAGCTAATCCAATCTTGCTAATCTGGGTGATGCCTTCTTGTTGCAGCATAGTTTAAGGAATGTAGTGGCAGGTAGAACCAGGACAATGTGTTGGTGCAAGTAAGTTGATGTAGCTGGCACTGGATGCTTCGGAGACTCCCCACATTACTGTTTCCTATTTTAAATGCATACTGCAGATATTTTATGAGGATCTCTGGATACCTTGTAGGCACAAATAAGAAATGGAAGGTAAAATTTCTTGAAAAGGTACAAGGGGTTTCAGAATAAGGAGGTAACAAGACAGCATTTACATAAAAAGGCTTCTGCCCAGTGACTGTGAGGTCAGAGGGCTCCCCAGAGGATGCAAGACCCTCAGTTTTGAAGATTAAAACAGAAGGGAGCAAGTGTAAAAGGCTAGAAAGCAGCTGCTGGCAGTGATCCTCTAACAGCATCTGAGGCAGGGAAGTAGGAGCAGACAAAACTCATCCTTCATCTTCTGACGTCTGAGTTTGACTGGGCAGCAAGAGCAAACCCTTGATCCCAGGAACGGTTGCCTGTGCATGAGCAGGATTGTTTGACTTGCTGTCAAACCCAGCATGCCCAGGTTTTCTGGTTGGGATGATTTGGCTTGTGTACAGAGCAGGTGTTCAGGGAATTGGATTGGAAAGAGCTTTAAAAAAGAAAAAGGTGACAAATTTGGCAATGTTGAGAAAACACTCCAAACTTGTATCTAGCGTTATCCATCTGGCACATCTGACTGCAGTGCAGAGGTATCGGGGTTGCTAAGTTAGCTGTATTACCTGGCAGGCTTAATGAGGCAAGGTGACAAAAATCAGGTGCCTTCTGTGTGCTGGGGGAGAGGGGGTACCAAAGGGTGAGTGTGTCTATCCAAGGAATTACTGAGTGGCTTCAACTGCAGCTATCCTGCATCCAAAAGATAATGGAGGTACTGGGACACCACCAGTGCTTCTAATGTGTTCCAGTTTAGACCCCTTCAAACACAGCAAGACTCCTTTGGGGATTACTGATCTGAAGGAGGGGCAGGGCGAGTGCAGCAGGAGCGATGCAACTGCATGGTGGAGAGGCGGTTTCTCCTGGTATGATTGATTGTTGATTTTTATTCTAAAAACAGCATCAGAAATTGGTGCTGGTTTTCAGGCTTTTGTGAATTGGGTGAGTGAAGTGGCCATGAACAAAATTCTTCCATTCACGACCATCTGTATGTGGAGGACAAAGTGAGCTGGGATCTGCAGCGTGGGGAGGAGAGCTCATCTTTTGAAAAGAATAGCTGGACTATTAAAGCTTTTTGCTGAACTCTCTGTTGCACTAATATCCCCGATCTGTTCGGAGAGAAGTCTGTGTTGCTGACAAGTAAAGACCTTTTTTACACTCATGAAATGCCTTGGTAGGAGAAACTATATAAAGCAGTTCAGTGTAATGATTTTCTTCTGAACTATTAAGCATTACTTGATTTTGCTTGTTTAAAATTCAGCTGTTCTTTCTTCAGTGTTTAGTATAATTCCCAGCTAAGAAAGAGCACTTTATTTTTGGCTTTGTTTCTCCAAATTGCCCAGTTTAAGTGAAAATAGTTTAAGAGCATACAATCTATAGTGGGAAATACTAATCCACTTAGAGCTTTCCAAATACGGGGTGATTCAAAATGGGCTGAATTCAGAAAGTGCTGAACCAGGGGCTGCCACTCACTGCAAACAGTTAATTCTGGCATGGAGTGGCAATGTTGAGCTGTCAGCAGCCACGTGTGTTTCCTTTGCACGTGCTTTACCTTATATCCCTGCACTGAAATTTAATTTCCCCCTGTTTTGGAAAGGGAGAAACAAGCATTGCAGCGGAGGGGTTCTTCTTTGACAGATGGGTGTTTGTAAGTAGGTACCTGCTTCCCCGCTGTGTTTCTGGCAGGTGGGATTGGTCACAGGGAATTTTTTTGTTTACAGAATAATTTTGTAGATGGAGCCCATGTTGTTTGATCTCGGTAATGTGCTAGTCCAGAGGGAAGGTATGTGTGGGCAGTGTGGTACTTTTCCACCAGGCATGATCGCTTTGTGAGTGAGTTTATTAAGGATTTAACTGAATTAACAGACTTACTGAGTTCCTAGAGAGCAAAGTGATTCAGTGCAAAGTGCTCATCCAGAATGCCCTTGTGGTGATGAACACAAGCTCAACCTAAGTGGAGTCTGAGCTCATCCACAAATCCAGCCCTCAGCTCTGTTGCTGAATTTCCAAGAGATTGTCAGGCTCGTCTCTGCTCAGAGATTTGCCAGGGGTTGTGTTGGAAAACTGAAAGCAAGATTGACTGGAGAGCAGCTATAGTTTTGAAAAATAAACTTGTGAAGTGTTTTTTGTATAAATGAACAGCTGAGTCAAAATCAAAGAAGATACGAGGGTGGTTTCCCCCCTGCCCCGGGAGCAAGTCTGAGATGTTAATTCAGAAGTAGCTTTAGCTGGAGAGGTGCTGTTACTTCCTCCTGGGTTTCTGGCCATACAAGTGTGTGACCTGGGGGTTTGTTACTGCAGTCTTTCTGCAGATATGGCTGTGGATAAAACTGCAGAGAAACATTTCCCTAAATGTGGAGTGGGGCACCGTGGTTTGATGTCAGGCAGGTTTTCAGGACCTGCTCTGGCAGCATGTTCTACAAGGGCAGAAATGAGTCAGCTCCCAAGTTCTTAAAAACAAATCCCAGACCCCCTGGATATTAAGAATGCCATGAAAGGTGACGTGTGTGAGCGGCTGGCAGGAGAAGGGTGTTCAAGTCTCTTGTGGAAGGTAGGGGCTCTCCTGAATCATGCCAGTGCTGCCTAGTGCACAGCTTGTGGAGTGACTGCTTGGGGGAGAACTGTAATGCTGCTGTTTGTGGCTCTTGGGTTCAAAACAAGGTTTATTTTAGTAGTTCAGCAGCTGAGCACATGTTGTTCTCACCTGCCACCTACAAAGACTTTCTGTTAACCCAAAAGGAGATTTTTCAGATCTCCTCATTGAGAGGGATCTTCAAGTCCATTCAATTTTGGAAGCTTGTTCTTTTGTTTTCCAGCTATCCAAAGAGGAAGGAAATGAAGAAAAGACAGAAGATAATTTAACTACCTTGTTTCCTGGCCAAAAAAGAAGGATCTCTCATCTCGTCAAACAAGGAAATGTAAGTGCAGCTTTTAGAAGCAAAAGTTTAGATTCTTTAAAGTGAGGATTTTTTGTCCTGTTACAACACTAGAAAATGATGTCATCCCAGGTTCAGGCAGTAGCGGGTGAGTTGTTTGTGCTGGAATCCATCTGTGTCAGTTTTCTTTTCTCCCCTTTCTGATTTCTGAAAAACATGGTTAGGCATCTGTTACAAATGGCAGCAAAACTCTAATAAACTTTCATAAAACGAAGGGTAAACTGTAGAAGCATAAATGGATTCTGTGCCTTGTAACTCATTTGGATAAATTGAGATGTTCATTTTTCTACAGTATAGCTTCATTCAATCACTTAGATAAAAATTAGCTGGACACAAGGTCAGTCTGTGTTTAATGGTACTTTTCTTTGTCTTGTGGACCTAAAAGATAGCTGTAGGAATTTTGTCAGATGTTTAAAACCATTGCCTTATACCTGTGCTGAATCAGCCAAAATATCAACAGTATCTTGTCTGATACTCTTCTTTCACAATTGTGAAAATACTTTAAATACAGAGGAGAAGAATAAAAAAAAGAAGCAAGGAAGGCATTCTGATTTTTTTTATTTCTTTCTCACTGGGATTTTAATTCATGTTTTCTCTGAGGGTTTAATGTGTTTCCCTCCAGGTGCTGAGCACAGATTAGTCAGTTTTATGTTCCAGCAGGATAAGAGTGGAGACTTAAGCACTGATTTGAGCTGGGTAGTCCAAATTAATTGTTCTTCCTTTCCTCTCTGCCTAGAAAAGGTTTCTTTGCTTTTAATAATTTGAAGCCCTGAGGTCAATACAGTGCATTTTATTTAACTACATATCTTCAGCCAGTTCATGTGTTTTGATAAGGGCCCTTTCTTCCAAAGTGAAGAGATAAGAGACTGAAGCAAATGGGTTGGAAATTCATTAACTCAAATATTTATTGTAAATAGGTACCTTTTAGACATGTACAAATCTTTAAATACATTTTCTTAATGTGACAGCTAATCCCAAAATGCTTTCCAAAGATGTGAGCCCCAGCACAGCCATTGCATGGGCAAACACAGCCGATCTGGTGTGCTCAGCAGCAGCTGCCATGAGCACGCACTGGGACGTGCGTTCCCTGGAGTATCTCAGCTTGGCACTGCTGCCAAGTTTGTTCAGGAGGTGCCGTAAGACCTGAACTGCGGCTTTTCCGTGCAGAGTCGAGGCCTGTGCTTTGCTGTATCCCTCCAAGTTGAATATTTGCTCAGTCTCGCTCGTGATTTATAGCTCAAGGACTGAGCAGGCAGAAGGGGGGGGAGCTGAGTTCTAGTTTGGTTGCCAGGGGAAATGGTGGGCGAAAGGAATTGAAGGTGAGGCAGAAAATGAGTGTCCTGTCCTGCTCGGAAGTCTGTAATTATAATTCAAGGGCTGACTGCACTCAGTTTGGTATCCAGAAGCTGGTGTCAGCATCAGAGACCAGGAATGCAGGAGGTGCCAGTTTGCCCCCAATTTGCGGTCTCAAAACCACCATGTTACACATGGGCTGTGTGAGCGCACCCTTCTGTGAAGAAATATCAGGAGGGAAGGCCTGTTTCTCAGATTTCAAAGGTTATTAAGTAGTGTGGAGAAGTTTGTACTACTGCTGTTTCTCTTGTACTTCTGCTGCTAGAAAACTTCTCTCTTTGCTGACATAATTTCTGGCACCTTTCCTGCAACCCAAATTTGGACATCAAAGAAAATGCATGTGTAACTTGTGCTAGTAACGGCTGAAGCAGTGAAATGCCTCCAGAAGTAGGCAGGGACAGCCTGTTTAAAATTCAGAGCTCAGTTTATGTAATGCTCTAATCCTATAAATACATATATGTGAGACTTTTAAGCAGTTACAGGAACTAGAGACCTGAAATAAGGCTGCTGAGAGGTGGGGAGCTGCTGTAATGCAAGGGTAGATGGCACTGGTTCTTCAGCATGGGAAAGACAGAGAGGGAGAGAGCTGTAAAACTCAGCATCATGTAGCAAAGGGGAATGGAGAATAGTTGGTCACTTTTTCATTGCAATATAAACTAAAGAAGCATGCCATAGGCAGCATGGGGCTACATTCATTTTCTAGTGCAAGACTAGAGCTGGGAGTATTGACAGAGTCCAGAAGAGGGTTAGGCACAGTGGTGGGAAACATCATGCCATTAAACAAGCAGTTCAAATACCACCTACCAATTTAGGAACATGTCAGAGTGCTGGGAAGTCTTGCCAGAGGGCAAATCATTAATGTTGTGGTTTTTGGTGGGTGACTCTAAATGTTTTGTCCTGGAGGACGGTTGGGATCTTCTTCTCTCAAAGACCTGTATTTGCTAACAGAGAGGGGTTGAGGAAAAGAGACCTTTCTTGGGTGAATGGAAGCCAGAGGGTGGAGACTGAGCAGGCGAGCATGCTGGCTTTAAAACCTTTTTGTCTGTGCAGGCAGAGGTCCCGAGCAAGCCCGTAATCCGGCCGTACCGTCCCCCCACTGCTCAGGAGGTCTGTTACCAGAGGATCCAGCTGGCTCAGCAGCAGGCGGCACAGCTGGCTGTGGCCGTTCAAAAGGCCTCTCTTTCTTTGCCAGGAGAAAAGAAGAGGATTGCTCATGTGCCAAATGTAGCCCTTTCCGCAGCAGCCAAACAAAGTAAGCCAGCAGTGTTATTTGTGATAATGCTGTCCTGTCCTCCCCCTTGTTAAAAGACACTGCCTTATGTTTAAATTTCTCACGAGCAGATGTGAAACTATCAGGAGATGTGAAGCATTGGCCATGACTTGAATCTTTGCTGATAGTGACCAGTGGAAGGTCCTTCCCCTGGGAAATTCCATCCTGTTCTGAAAAGCAACAGGCTAGACATACAGCTTCATTCCCCTGTCTGTCTTATCCAGCCTCCCTCACTTCAGCCTGTTCTTTTTGTGTTTCTTCCTTGGAGTGTGCTTGCTCCTCATTCTTTCTTCCATTTAAGCTTTCAGAGGTGGCACGAACAGGAGGGAAGTACTAATTAATACTCATTGGTATCCCTTTGTAGTTGGAAGGACTCAGAGATGACGCGATGGGCAGTTAGTGCATTGTAGCTGACAGGGTTACATCTTTAAACTCTGCTGACTCAGTTACCCCAAAACAAACAGAAATGAGGCACGTTCCCTGGCAGAAGGTTCCTTCATCCTTGCCTGGAAGGTGGTAAAATTACCCAATTTGTATCCCTTTGGAGGCTTCCATTCGAAAAAATCACAGCTTGCAGCATGGACCTTTTATAGTAAGTTCATTCTGGCAACGTGAAGCCCAGTGGTTGGATTTCTACCTAAATATATTTTTTGTTTCTTGCAGGCCTCATGAGTAGTAAGACGACTGTTGCTGGCAGGAGTGTCACACCTTCCAATGACTGTGAAGCATCCACCCTTCCTCTGAAGGCTTGCACCTTAGCTGGGATGGCTTCAAAGACCACCAGCACCATCGTGCCGAAAAGGATAGCACATGTTCCCTCCTTACAGGTAAGAGAAATTTGAAATCTTTCCAGTCATTCCCCATTGAGGGTGGTATGTTTCACCAAGCTGCTCCAAACTTAGCAGTCTCTGAAGAGCGGTGTTTTGATTAGGGTGATTAAATGGGTTTGTTTCTTCCTGTGGTTTTCCTTGATAGCATTGTATAAAAAATTAAACACTTGAGGGGTAGGAGCTTAAAAAGATAGAAATACTTAAGTGCTGCTCTGATCTCTTTGAATATTGATCACTCATCTTCAGTTTGAGTCTTCTGTTGTGCTGTCTGGCTAGGTGTGTAGCTGTTCGTGTCAGGGACTTGGAGCTTTTTGTCTTCAAAAGGCATGGCTGGATTAATGGCCTTCCCGGGCTTTGTGGGCCATACTGAGGAAGGTGGTTATGAATAATGTCCCACAGTGACCTATATAGTTAAAATGTGATGATTTAAACTTCATGCTGCTGTTAATATTTGGGGAAAAAACTATCTTTTTTTTTTTCTTCTTTTTTTTCTTTTCTCCTGGGATACATGCCCAGCCTTTGAGTACTTCTGCTATGAACTCTTTAGCAAAGAAGTCCCTCCTTTTCCCATGAGCACTGGGGAACATGTTACTTGCTAAGACAACTCAGAATAGAGTTTCTTGTTTAGCTGCGTGTGGATGGCATAAGAAGCTGTTTGCTGGAGTGGATGGCAAGGAATGTGGTTAGTGCCAGGACTTGATTAAAGATATCTTTATTGATGATACATTGTGTCAAGATATGTCATAAAGTACTCTGATTATTTCTGTAGGAGGGAAAAGTCATTTTCTTTCTTCCCCACCCAAAAAGCCACCATAGCAACATATAACTTGAAGTTGATTAAAAATAAAAGAAACAACTGAAAGGATAATATTTACCAGTGTTACAGAGGTGCTTAAGGGTATCGTATTAGAGGTTGAGAAAAAAAATATATGTAATGAAAAGGACCAAATCCCCTTGAATGGGGCATCAAACTGGAAGTCTTATGAGGAAAATGAGCACTTTTCCCATTGAGATTAGGACGAGTTGCTCCCCTTCCATAGAGCTGTTTTTATTACAGATTGCAGCAGATTGTTTGGTTTATGGATATCTCTTGGGTGGGATGGAGAAAGACTGATGAAACAATTGAGTGCTTTAGAGGTGAATGTACAGTTTTTTTTCTCCAAAAAAGAGGCAAATTGTGTGATTTGGCAGATAAACTGGTGTTAAATGGAAAACTGCAGTGGTAGGTCGTGACTTGGTCCAACATGCGGTTTTTATGCCTGAAGACCATGTCATTCAATTTAAGGGGGAAATCCTTTCAGGAGCATCATGATTGGCATTAAAAGAGGAAGAAGAAACCAAATGCAGTAAAGTTACAGGAATCTCACAGAAAGTGTGATGATTTAGCTGGCTGCCAGCCTGGCAGGAGTGGGCCTCTCATTCTCTCTTCACAGCCAGAGTACCAAAAAGAAAACCATGTCTGTCATGCACATAACTGGTGTCATGTTCATGTCTCCAATTGAAAGCGTGGTGCTTGGTACCATCCTAATCTTGAATCTCGTAATGTAAATGTCATCATTTTTGTGGTCTGGAATGCTTGTATGTGTAAATGTAGTATTGTGACTAATGCCACTGGGAGTCCTTGGCTGCTGGATGAGTTGCATAACAAAACATGGTTGTTTTTTGAAGTAGTTCAAATGCTGAAGGTGGTACAAAAGCTTCAAGTGGCGTTTTTAGTACCAAAAATGATGCGTGTTATGTTTAGCTTTGGGCAGATTTTCAGAAAGGAAGTCATGCCACTATTAATAACGTAGCAGGAAATGTGAGAGTCTCAAAGCCACATACCTCTTAAACCCTGAATAGCCTCTTTCTCTCTCTCTCTGTCTCATCTCTAGAGCGCCAGCTTACAGAGGCCTGTTATTCCCACAGAATTTGGTGCTAAAGTCCCAACAAACATTCGTCAAAGATATCTCAATCTCTTCATTGATGAGTGCCTGAAATTCTGCTCTTCCTCCCAGGAAGCATTTGACAAGGTCTGTACTGATGCTTGCTTCTTATGAATAAAGTCTGCAGCAGACAATAACATCCTCTGCCTTGGCTAAGACCTTCTAAAACTGCAGCAAGCCCAGAAAACTCTCCTATCCACATACAGTTCTGTAGAGGAGACTGGCATTAAATAATTCCAGGCTAGACAACAGAAAGTGTAATTCCAGTGGGGGTTTCCAGTAGGAAATCCCATCTTTCCCTTCATTCGGAAAGCACACACGATCTTTTTAATAACCCCAGAAGAAGGACATAGGGGAATGTGCATTATGGTCAAGCTGGACAAAAGGGCCTTTTGCTCTGGTACAGCAGCAAACATCTCCTGGAATCTAAGTGTTCAGCAGAGGTAAGTATTTGAGATAGATGTAATTGGTAAAACTTGCTGCTTATGAAGGCTTTTAAGGAGCCTTCTAGCAGTAGGGAGTAGTCTAGTAGGATTTCCAAAAGCAGAGTTGAGAAAGTAATGCATTTTATTGTAAAACTTTGGCCATTAATGTTAGTTGGGTAATTATTGGACATTGTGTGGTGTGTTTTGTAACCAAAGCAGATGCCATGAGGATTTCTTTTGTGGGATTTCACCTTCACAGCTCCCTAGGGGGAATGTTCCTATTGCATCCAAGGAGTGACCGTTTGCCAAACTTCCTTTTCTTGCCAGTTAAGATCTTGCGCTGCCACCGAAGTGGGGAAAACACCCTTCCCCAGGCAGTCCCAGAACTGCTTTGTTAATCTGTCAGGGAAGATTTCACATGAAAATGCTTCTTCCAGCACTTTGTTTAAAATACAATTTTTTTTTTTTTTCCTCTTACTCACCTAAAACAGGCCCCAGAACCAGTATATGTTTCTGCCATGTTCCACTTTATTACTCGATTCCTTGATGGGCAATTTTTTTTGCTATCATACTTGGATTCTGTGTTTTAAGAGCCAAACATTTCTTTTCTCCAAAAGCAGTAGTGGAAAGAGAGTATGTAGTAATGAATTGCCTTGTTTGCAGGCTCTGTCAGAAGAGAAGGTGGCTTATGAACGTAGCACCAGTCGCAACATCTACCTGAATGTGGCAGTGAACACCTTAAAGAAGCTCCGAAGCCTAGTGCCCAATTCCCCGTCCAGTACGAACAGTACGTACCACGTTTGTGGTTTAATAATCGGAGCCCTGCTTGGATTAGAAGCCATGGAGAGAAACTTATTGAAAACAGACCCATTTCTCAGAAGCATTATGCTGAAAGGCAAACAAGTCCAGTTAGCTTTTTATAGTCTGGCAAGCTTTAATGGGCCTTCAAGAGGCAAGTCCTGCAATGCTTTGTTGGCTGTCTGAACCTAAATGGAGATAATGCCACATGGATTTTTTTTTTTAGCACAAGTTCTTTAAAATGAAAAGCCCCGCTAATGGAGTAACTTTCACATGATGCCTTCAAAGTGATAGACTCGTCCATCACCGCAGAAATCTGTTACACACATTAAGCTTCAAGAGAGAAACGAAGAGGGTTAAGACATTTCATTATTGGCTCTCGAGAGGGTACATTAAACAATCAATTTGTGCTGTTCTTGTGAATTTTTTTTTCCTGGTCTCTTCCCTTTTCTACCCTCTGTCTTCATTACCTTCATGGCCATTAGTCAGAGCGGCTGAACTTGGGAGGCTGGCCTTTAGGAGAGGGCTGCCAGTTAATGATTAGTAAAAAGCACCTATCTGCCATTATCTGATGTGCTGAGCATATTCTAGAGCTCTGAAGCTCCTTTCTGAAAGAAGTTGAAAGATGCAGCGTGGGAGTCTGGTCTGCAGGGACCTAACAACAAAGCTGCTCACGGTGGATGGGTGATGCCACCATGCAGCACATGACTGGGTTGAGTTGCTTCTGTGCTTAGTCCTCTCTTGCTTTTGGTCAGTAGGAGCGCTTGCTATGCAGAGTAAGCAGGTAGAGCTATCAGAGTTTCCAGGGGAACTGTAAAAATGTCCTTGCTGCCCTTAAAAAAACTTGCTGTGGGCTGACAGTGGAAACAGAAAGTTCCCTATAGTGCTGGAATGAAAATGCTAGGACACCACCTTACACGTGCCAACTTCTGGAGCAGGGCAAGAGTTCAAGAGGATAAATGCAGTCCTCCTTTTGCCGATATGTAGTGCCCCAAACTGTAGGACTGAAGTCACTTACTCTTACTCAGCAGGGTACCTGATCTCTGTCCTCTTTTGCTTCTTCCCTCTTCTCACTGCAGAGACAAGTAACAAGAAAGTGGTGTCCCATGAAGCTGTGCTGGGAGGGAAGCTTGCTGCTAAGACAAGCTTTACTTTAAACCGGTCAGGGAGCTTGAGAGCAGAGGATTTAACAGGTAAGACCCTGCTCCTGTGAGTCTCTAACCTGTAAATTATAGCTGGAGGTATAACACTGTGACTGGGGAGAGCAGGATCTGGCTGATGCATGAAGTGCTGTGATTTATCTGTGGGCCAGTGTTATGAGTTATTACCTAAACTACAGTACAGCGCTGCAGAGTCGCTCACTGAATGGTACGCCACTCTGATCAGCACCTTCCTTGCTTCCCTGCTTTGGGCTGCAAGTTCACTGATATAGTCTGCATGGCTTTGATGTAGCATCAGTAACTGTTCAGAGCTGCTTCTTGTGTTTTGGGTATTACTGACTTTTGGGATTTTATTTCTGTCTGGATTTTACTTTAACTTTCTTGCCCTGAAGCAGTACTTTACAATGTGCCTGCCAGATTAAAAAGCAAACTTACAAATATCTCCATCTGCTCTGCAGGGCTCAATTTCACGTTTATGAATGTCATAGTAAGGTCATATCGTAGCCAAAGGGTTGTGCCAGAAGCATTATTCATGTTGGCTCAAATCGGTTATGGGTATTTTGGTTGCCAAGAGATGTAGGCAAATTGTTGAGGAGATCAGAGAAGAGACAGGGAGGCCACGGAGCAGAAGGAATTGACACGGAGAAAGCTTAAAAGGGCCTGTATAGCTCAGCTAAGCAACATCAAAGGGTACACAGCAATACTGGAAGGGTTTAACGTAGCAGCGAAAGAATAGATATTGAGCAGAGTGCAAGAAGTTATAATTATTCTGTGAAATGAAACAAGCAGCCTGAAATCAACAGCAGGAAGAAAGCTTCTGATAATGAATTTTTTAGCTAGCTGTGGGTGGCCTTTGAGCCGTATTCTTTGGGCTGTGTTACAAATTACCAGTTAAAGCATTTAAAACATTAAAATGGGAGAAGTCTCACACTGGTAACAGAAAGGCCTGAAGATGGGCCCTTTGGGGGAATTCTGTTTCAGCTATGTTTTCCAGACTTAATGCTGGTTGTTGAAGAGATTAAAAATCAGCTTGTGCACCAATGACCAGATTTTAAAAAATACTGCCCTGACACCTATTTCCCTGTCAATCCTGAACAAAGGCAGTGGAAGCAATTTCAAAATATTGGGAGTCCCTGCCAGGAGGCTTGATAAAGCAAAAAACAGTAAGAGAGAGCAGCCCCTGCTTAAGTGATCTGGCTTCAGCATTCTCTTTTTGTATAGGAGCTGCCTTATACCGGCGACTAAAGGAGTATCTCATGACTGAGGAGCAGCTAAAGGAAAATGGTTACCCAATGCCTCACCCGGAGAAGCCTGGCCGCGCTGTCCTCTTCACTGCAGAGGAGAAGAAAACGATTGACTGTAAGCTCTGCTAGCTCTCATTCTGCAAGGTTTGCTAGATACATTACAACTGGAGACACCTGTCCTGCTTGCAACTGGTCTTTTTGCATAAAGATGTTCTTGGTCTCAGCATGGAGCCATTTGCTCCTGGTGTGATGCGTCTCCTTGGCTGTGACCTCTGTCTCTGCAGGCCAGCCGGTTGCAGAGGAGAGGCGTGTGGCTGCAGAAGTCTGCTGCCTTTCTAGAGGACGAGTTTCTTCACCTTGCATGTCACAAGAATGTTGTTTTTGACACAAGGTTTATAGTTTGTGGCATGGGGGGCTGTGAGGCTGAGTGAGGTTTCTAATTGCTGCCAAAGAATATGAATTGGTCAGGTTGCCTCCCTGGACAAGCTGCCTTTGGCCACCCCCTGTGAGGGCACATGTTTTGCACTTGGTTACTCAGTGCAGGCTTTGACTCCCAAGTTCGTTGCACTAACTTGGAGGCTGCCTGCAGCTGTTGCAAGGGAAATGATTGGAGAGAGGCTCCTGTTCAGCATCTGACAAAGCTCTGCTGTTGCAGGGGAAGGATATTTTTTTGTGTGTCCCTGCGTATGAACTGTTGTTACAGTGGGATATGAACTGACATTGGGCCAGGCTGGTTTTGCAGTGGGTCATGCCTTGCTGGTTTGGATTGCAGTTTTCTGCTTGATCTCTTGACAGCGCTGGGCCAAGTAGTCCCCAAAAGCCCTTTTTGCAACGGGACAAAATAATCCCTCAGGTTTCCTCAGTATAGGATGGGGTCCTCCTCTGTCTGAATTTTCTGAACTCCTGTAGCAGGATTAATGCTTCTCAAACACTGATTAGAGCAGGCTGTGGTGCAGCAGGGATAAAACACATACTTAGGATATATTTTAAGGTGCCTTGCCACACTCCTCTGAGCATCTCTTTGGAGAGACCTTGCTAAAGTGTGTTAAGTGCTCATCCATGTTAACACCTTGTGTCTACATTTGTCCTGTGGTTGCTGAAGCAACCTGTACGAAAGCTCTCTTGCATTAATGCTGTCAAGTACTGTATTTGTTAGAGCCCTTTTCTCCAGTTAACCAGCCAGCTTCTTTATATGATTCTGAGATCGTGTTCCTGGTTCTGTACTTTGCTGCAGATGTTGCAGGATCTTTGAATTTGTTCTTATTTAACTAAAGCTATTGCTGGTCTGTTAATGCTGTGACCATGGTCAGTGGACAAAAATGGTCTAGACTGGTGTTATGCGGAGCTTAAATGCTTACACTAGAACTCGGGGAATTGCATGGAGATCAGAAGCAGGACAGTCAACTCCTTTACTGTGGCTTTTTGCATCTCCCTTCTCTGAATTGTGGGCAGTACAAGCACAGATGACAGGAGGGAGAAGTTTGTAACTGCCCCCTCGGTGGGCCAGGCTGTGCTGTAAGTCTTCCCATTTTTAGATGCTGGAGAATCCTTACAGAAAAGCTGTACCCAGGAAGAACTCGAATGTCATTTGGAAGTGACAAGGCACAGATCCCCTGGAAACCAGGCTTCATTACCTCTGATGTCCAAAGAATGACTTATTTATCCTGTTTCTTAAATTAACTGTGTTAGAGTACAGCATAATTTGCTGTGGATGGGGAAACAATGCAGCAAATGTTGATGTGAACTGTGTTTAAGCTGATGTTGTGCACCAAAAACATTAGGGAATCTTATGTTTGCCTCTGAGAAGTGTTTGGGAGGCAAATGCTACAGGACTGCATTTTCAGAGGGATTGCTGTGTCTTTTATGGGAGTTTGAAACAACATTTGGAATCCTTTTTAACAGGAAAAGTTGCTTCACCAGTGTTTGGGGCTTGAGTGATGCTGATTTACTTGTGCTTTGGCCAAGTTTAACAGTTGAAGGATTTCTAGTGACCTGACTTTTGCTTCTCCTCTTAAAGCCTCCTGCAGGATTTGTTGTCGCTGTGGCACTGAGTACATGGTCTCAGCCTCTGGAAACTGCATTCGCAAAGAGGAGTGTGTCCATCACTGGGGAAGGCTACGCAAGCAGAGAGGTATATCTCTTCAAAGAGGGCTTAGTCACATGCTAGCTGTGCTCTAACCTCGAACACGGAGTCTGCCTTGGGTTTCAGTTGCTGCGGAACGTTTTGTGACTTTTGGGGCTTGTCACGTTCACAGGTTGTGACAGTTCCTAGTTTCGCCACTGGGTGGCCCTGCTGCTGCTGAAATAGCCTGGCAAAGAGCTGCTGGGAAGTAGTGGGACAGTCCTGAAAGTGTGACACTGGGGCTGGAGCAGAGGTTGTTGATCTTTCAGTTTAAAAAAAGTAAAAGAAAAAACAAACCTTCCTGTGCCTTTTGAAAAAAATCAGTCTTTTTAGGAGGCTGACTTGGGAGCTCTAGATGCCTGTCACTGCCCAGGAGAGTTTACTTGTCTTGGCTGAATTCATTTGCAGCAAGACACTAACCTAGTTTGAGCTCTGCTGTGGTTTTCCAGCAGAGCATCCGGGTGGCTTCTGGAGTTTGTCTGGCTGAGTGTGAAAGACTTAAACTCTTTAGATTGCTGCATGTGAATCCATACTTATTTTCCCCCTTTATTTGACACATTATTGTTGCTGTGCTCATCCAGGGTATCTCTGCATGTAAGAGCTAAAGTTTAGGTCTCCTGTTAACAGGACTCTTCTCTTTGACTCTTATCTCTTGCTCTTTCAGTGCCAGGTGGATGGGAAACTCATTACAGCTGCTGCTCAGGAGCTGTGGGTTCACCAGGCTGCCAGGTTGCTAAAGTAAGTTATTGAACAACACCTTTTTATTCTCAATGACATTTGTCCTCTGCTTACTGTGGTGATGGCTGTGTAACTGTTGCTTAAGCCTCTAGAAGAATGGTGGCTTCCCTTAAGGGGGACAAAACAAGTACTTCTGAAATATCTTTTGCTATGCAAAGGCAGGAAGATTCAATGTTTGGCAGGAAGGAGGAGACTCAGCTGTCTGGATTGAGGTGGTTTCATTTGTTCTAAGCAAATGCCAGTGAATTAAGCTGCCCAGCAAAAGCTCACATACAGACTTCTTTAGGGAAGCGCTGAGGAAGTGAGAAATAAGGGATTTCCTTTCAAAGAGCAGTCTCAGGGCCTTGACAACAGTGTGCCAAAACCTTTTTCCCATTTTTTCCTTTCCCAGATGCCTGTGCTAAGGTAACTTTCTGCTGTAGGCCAAATCTTTCCTTAGTTTTCTGTTTACTGCACGCCCTTTGTTGTATTAAGGGGTGGAAGCTTCCCAAAGAGCCTGTTGTGACTCATAACTATTACTTCTCTTGAGGAGGGACAGGGGGAAAGGATCCCAGCACTAGAAAGCAGAATGAAAAACTTGCACAGGAATGGAGTTTTGGCCCTTTGATAGAGCTGAACACTGTTTGGGATACCTTTGCACAGGTGCCTTTTTTTTTTTCTTTTTTTCTTTTTCTTTTTTTCTTTTTTTTTCTTTTTTTTTTTTTTTCCCCCCCTTTAGGCAACAGGAGAGTTGGCTTCCCAGCCTGGCATCACTGGTCCTCTCAAAACATTGGCAGAAGGGAGCAATCCATCTTTTGCCTCTCCCTCAGGTCTCTGGGGATGCTCCTTGTCACTGTTTCAGTGGCATTTTTATATTTGGCAGCTGCCATGCAGGGGAGAGGAGCATGATGCAGAACCAAGTGAGAGGGGATCTAAAAGGGTCATGTCCGGTGGAAGAGGCTCCTAGAGCGTATCTGTTATAAAGCATCTTCTTGTCCCACTGTTGGAAAGACCTCAAGCGATACAGGGCTAGCAAGGCTGGCTGTAGGTTCTGGAGAGGTGTGTGCCCTTATTGTTCTGGCCAAAAACTAGAGCTAGGAAGTGAATTCTGGGGCAAAATTCAAGGCTTGTTAAAATAGGAAGAATTGTCTGTATGGGCACCCTAAAAGCCTGCCCTGCACAGTCTGAAGCATGGATGGGATCAGGCAGGCTGCTACTTCTCCTATTTCTTTTTCATGTGAAATTAGGATCTCTCTTTAATCACTGTTCCAAAAAACATCCAGCAGGGAAGTCAGGAGAAATTGATGGGACTATAAAAACGTGACTTCTCCGCATGTTTTTACGTGGCTGTTGTAGACCATAAAACCTCATGGCCTTTTAAGAAACATACAATCTCTCTAATAGTCTCTTACTCAATGAAGCATGCCACCAATGCTGCAGGGCTCAGGCATCCTTTT
This sequence comes from Haliaeetus albicilla, assembly GCF_947461875.1. Classification (NCBI taxonomy): domain Eukaryota; kingdom Metazoa; phylum Chordata; class Aves; order Accipitriformes; family Accipitridae; genus Haliaeetus; species Haliaeetus albicilla. The sequence continues at coordinate 39,719,324 of NC_091490.1, read as the reverse complement.
GCATCTGCCTCCTAGTTGTTGTGCTGCTACAGATCACTGTGTGTTCTGGTTTTCTTGGTTTTTTTTCATCCAAATGAGCGAGTTTCACAGCATCCTTTGGTAGATTTAAGGTTGGAGTCCACAGCCTGCTCAGAATGAGAGTATGCAATGAGATACTGGGATGTTTGGGCTACTGGGGAGCACAGTATCCTTCAGCTTTGAAGGAGGGCACTGAAAACAGCAAATATTTCTAATAAGAAACTGTTCTAACTAACTAGATCCGTAGCTGGTTAGAAAAGCATGTCTGTCTTTTTTCCTTCCAAATACGTTTGGGATATGCCTGTCTGGATTATGCTGCAGTTAGCCATTGTGGCAGGAGATGGCAGGATGGAGCTGTGCTCGTACCTACCGCTCCCCAGGAGCAGAGGAGTTTGGAGCTGCTGTTCTTTGTGACAACTGAGTCTGCTTCTTTCTCTGGTCTGAAAAACAGAAGCAACTTTTCTGCCCTCCTCTCAGCAAGGAAGAATTGGACAGTTGCAGAACATGAACTAGTCTAGAAAGACACCTAAATTTTTTTTCTTTCCTTCACTGCCCAGTTATGTTGTATTACAGAGGGTGGGAAGGGATCAAGCTGCAAGGAAGAGAAACGTTTACTATCTGTTGGCCTGGTAATCTGCCCTATCCATTTCTTCAGCAAAACGGTCAGGTTCGGGGGCATAGATGCAGAATGGACAAGTGTGGCCTCTTGCTCCTGGGAAGCAACGGACCATGTGGCCTTTGAACAGTGCTGGCTTTGGATACAGGGAGAGATTGGATTCAGTGTTGGCTCAGCTGCCTCATTAACTTCAGATGATGTAGTTCTCTGTACTCTGGCTGCACCTGCAGTAATAACCTGTGCAGGAAAATATGCATACCCTTGCTTTGGTTATCCCTCTGCCTACAGGTTTCAGCTTTACAAGTGCCTCAGTTCCTCATCTCTCCAGCCTTTCTATCCTGACACAAACAAGTACAGTCTGATTCCTTGTAGGGTGAGATCTGTGAGAAGCACAATGAAGAAGGCTGTACACAGGCTGCTGTGATTGTGTGCAAATACATTGAGATTTAGGGATAGACAAAACTTAAACAAAACAAAAAAACCCACTGGGGAATAAGGGAGAGAGAGCATCACCTCTGGGTGTGGTGCAGCAGTTTAATTTGACCTAAAATCATGTTAGTGGGCAAAAGGGCTGTCACAACCTCTGCCTTGCCCTCGATTATGTGTTCCTGCTTCCCCACTGGTGCGGTGGTACAGATAACCAGATCAGTGCAATCATCCAGTTTAAAACTCCCCCCTCTGAAGAAGGCTTTCAGGCTGACCAAGTAGGGTGGGGAGGAGAGGAGAGTGGGAGTGCCTGTTGCAACAGCAGCTTAGTCTTGCATTGGCTTAAGCTGCTTGTGAAATCCCTCCCTGAGTTTTCCTGCTAGCTCAGGGAGCTCTTCTGTGCTGGATCTTGTTGACCCTAGAGCTTTAGCTAGGGATAATGAAGAGTGGTTGGAAATACTCTCTATTTATTGCCTCAAGTGCCGGTAGGCAGTAGCTCCCGTTTGTCTGCGAGCTGTGTGGTTTTGGAATACGGTGGCTTTTGTTTGTATGCACACATTGACATTTTCTGGTACTTCATTACACCAGTTTCTCATGCTGCCTATGGGCTATGATACATCTGATGCTAATGCTCAAACAGGGATGTCTGGGATTAGAATCCTGCACCTGGGCATGTCTTGGCTGCAAGCTAAACCAGGAACCAGCAGCTGGAGTTAGGTCAGTGTAAGACCTCAGTGTGACCCTTTCTGAGTAATTCTGCTCTGAATTGAAAGTTGAAAGCTACTTGTCCCAAGATGTGAGCTGTCAATATGATGCCACTAGCCCTGATCTGGCTTTGGAATCAGGGTTGCATATGGCTATGTTTGCTGTTGTGGTGAACTTCTTAGACTGACTGGTAGGCAAAACTTATTCTTCATTAACCTTTAGAAATGATTAAAAAAAAAAATCTTCTTGTATAAGTCGATGTTGTAGTGAAGTAGACTTTTTGGATTCTTGTTCCTACCATCAACAATTGTCCCTTTTTTTTTTCTTTTTTTTCTTCTTTTTCCTTTTCCTTTAAGCAACATGTCCATGATGGGCGAAAGGAGAGCCTTGATGGCTTTGTGAAGACTTTTGAGAAGTTGCCTACGACTGATGGCTACCCTGGAATCTACGCATTAGACTGCGAAATGGTGGGTCCCTAACGATAGAGGCAATACACAAGCAAAATAAAGCTTTTTGGGGAAGGCCGAGGGTGTGATACAAGTGGCTGAAGGAAAGGTCTGCTTCCTTACCATCTTTCCTTTCTGCTGTGGATTCATATTGGTCCTGTACATTTAAATTAGCTCTTCCTAATTAGTTCTAGCAATGTGTGTTTCATTTAGGGACTGTATGCACCCTTGAAAAGCTGTAGCTAGCTGGCTGATATTGAGCAGTATTTGCTGGCTGGCCTTGCTACACTAGATGTGCTGCATTTGGGGAGCTGCAGCACTTTGGTGAATGGCTCCATTGATACCATGCTGTGGTTGGGATGCACTTGTCTTCATGTCTGCTCTGTTGCTTGCAGTGCTACACCAAGCAAGGACTGGAGCTGACAAGAGTAACTGTGATCAACTCTGACCTGAAAGTGGTATACGACACCTTTGTCAAACCGGACACCAAGGTGGTGGACTATAACACCAGGTAAGGACAGTCTTCCTTGGATCAGAGGTCTGTGCTTAGAATCAGGAGCTTAGGGGGAATGGCTGGGAGCACTTGTTGAAACTCCACTGACCGCCACTTCCTAATGGCTGAGATGCTTTGGGCCTTGAGGTGTCCTTTAGTGAAGGAAGCCCTCCTCTTGCTCTGCAGATTCTCAGGTGTGACAGAAGAGGACCTGGAGAACACTAGTATCACCCTGCGGGATGTCCAAGCCGTCCTACTGAACATGTTCAGTGCAGATACCATATTGATAGGGCACAGCTTGGAAAGTGACTTATTTGCACTAAAGGTAACTTGCATGTCTTGTGTTTACATCTCCCTCTGGTTCTTTCCCACCCCTGGTGTGTGTTATATGTCTCCTTTAAATTTAGGAACTGTTTATTTCCAAGAACCAGGAGGAACACAGTAGATTTGTCTCTGAGCCAGTGGGAAGCTGTCTGTGGTGGAAGAGCAAGGGAGTAGGTCATGTGTGTCACTCATGTCACCCCAGCTTTTAGTGACTGGTGCTGCCCAGGCTGACAGACCTCTCTAGAGGTGACTGGGGAGGATGAATAGAGCAGAGCTGGTTGGAAGGACTGATCGTGAATCATTTGCCTTTCACCCCTGCCATATAGTCAAGAATCCTCTGTTGGTGTCAGCATGCTTTGACTGGCTTGAAGATGTGCTCAGCCAGGGTCAGGGCATGAACAGGGGAGGCTCCGGAGTCCCCTGTGCCCTCTGGATGCCCACAGTAACTATTTTAGAAACAGGACAAGCCTCTTTGTTGTCTCTGCCGCTTGAGATAATTCTCATGGTTCCTCTTCTAATGTTAAAAAGTCTGTTTTCTTTGAGTGAGGTTCTCTGCCTGGTTTGCTGTCATTTGTGGTGTTACTTTGATCAAGCTATTTTGACCTTTTATCTGTCTTGTTTCCTGCCTGGCCCTCCTCAGTCTACCCTGCACATTTCTCGGCCATCTCTGCTGTCTCTGAGGGAGGGCTGTCTTCTCCCCTTGCACTCTGAACATAGATCCCCAGGGGCTTGTCCAGGGTCACCAAGAAAGTGTGCGGCAGGCAGGAGCTGAGTCTTTAGTCTATGCTCACAAGCCAGAACTTCCTCCAGCCATTTTTTATCATGCACCTTCTTTGATGAAGAAGCTGTGGCTGCCAGCTCACGGTGATGGTTTGGAAGCAGGAGGTTTTAATGCCTGCAAAGCACTTTACCTCTCCATGGCACCCTTTATCCCAGCCTCTTGGAGAGTTCATCATCATCATAAAAAAATTATTTACAGTTTTATCAGCACAAGATGACTGCGTTGGCCTCTTAGAGGCATGATTTTCTCTTAGCATCGCAGACACTGCCAAGAGAACGAACCCGAGAGCAATATAGCAGAGCGTGACAGGCAGTGGCATGTCAAGTCGTAATGTCTGAAGGCTGTGGCAGTAAAGTTGACATCTCGCTAATGGCCATGGCAAGCTCCAAATGGTGATAGCATTTCAATTTTTATTTAAAGCTATATTATCCTGTTTCCTCAGTCTTCCTGATCTACATAAGCAATTATCATTGTGCCTGGGTGGGTGCCAAACTTGACTGCAGTCTAGGAGAGATTATCCATAATGTTGGCAGTTTTATACTCCAAAGAGCGTAGCAGGTTGTTTCTGTTAAACTGCAGCTGTTCTCAGGCATTTACAGAGCTGGGCTATGAAACTATTAATGACGAAGTTACGGATTGTCACGCAACATTAGCTGGTGCCTAGGAAGAGTCGAGGCAGATGAGGAGACTGGATTATCAGGGTCCTGTCTGAGTCATCCTGTGTGGATACTTGCAGAGCCGTCTTTTGGTCAGGCATACAGGTTTATTTCTTAGACCCTGCGTTTTACTCTTGTACTCAAGATGTGGGCTGCCTTCATCCACGTTCCTTTAGCTCTTACTGAACACGTATTCTTGGCAAAAGAGGATTAATCTTGTCTTAGCCTGAGAGTAAGAAATTAGTATTTAAAAAAAAGCCAGCTTACCCTATGTTTATGAACTCTGTCAGATGTGGCCTTTTGGCCCTCCATAGGGGCCCTTGGTGCAGGGTAGGTAGCATGTTGACCTGTTCAGCATCCTCAGTTCCTTCAGCACGATGACACTTCATACCTAGATGACAGCAAACCTCTTGCCTCTCATGTGTGCCCAGGCACTTTGACCCAGACATGGGACCAGCCCAGGGCCTCCCTTCCATCCACTGTGTAGCTCCTTATACCCAGAAGTACAAGATCTCCTTGCCCTATTTCATCCTTGCTAAGCCAGTGCTGGTTAAAAACTTCCTGTTGACTCATTGCTGACGGACTGGAAGTTTTCAGGTTGGTTTGCACCTTGAGGGTTAGGCCTTTTCTGCAGAAGCAGCGTGATGTATAATGGGTTAGGTACAGTTTTGACTTGCACATCTTTCTCAAGATGTGGACAGAAGTGGGAAGCAGTTGAAAGGCTGTTAAAAGCTTTGTGGGGTCAACTGGTTCCTCGGCTTAGTTTTTCATTGTGAAAGACACTCTCAGAGGTATGCCAGCTTCTTCAGGCTGGGGTATTAAGGATTGACCTGTCCTGTTGTTTGAGTTATTCGAACTGAATCAGCCTTGAATTTCTGCTACTTTGAATGTGCAGTTAGGCAGGACTTCAAGGGCAGGTATGTTGGCTGGCAGAGCACTGGGAAGCCTGTGTGCATGCATGCTTCAAAGGGGAGTCATCTTTGATTCAGCCAGAGCCTCTTGCAAGACTGGTTGGGTTGGAGCTTGGCGACAGCATTACATTGAGCCTGAGAGGCTGACCGGAAGATTGCTTTAGCATGGTTAATCCTAAGGAGTGTCCGTCCCTGTGGGAGAGGGAAAATAAGCATGTTTCTTTCCTGCTCCCTCCCTCCAGCTTATCCATGGCACAGTGGTGGATACTGCGATTGTCTTTCCCCACCGGCTGGGTTTGCCTTACAAACGGGCTCTCCGGACGCTGATGGCAGACTACCTCAAGCGCATCATCCAGGACAATGGTGAGACCAAGGAGGAGCTGAAAGTGAGGGTCTCGTGTCCTGTCCCACGTGGGTGTGGGCTCCTTGGACCTGCCTTCCTCTGCTCTCCCCAAGCCCCATCATCCTCTTTGTCCTAATCTTTTTTTTCCTGCATAGCATCTGGCAGTAGCTGTGAATGGGCCAGCATATGAAGTCTCTGCCACACAGTTTCAGTTTGAACCCTGTTCTGAGGGCCAGCAGCTCTTGCTTCTTCCCTTTCTGTGCTAAGTGGGGACCAGAGAAGTGGTGTGAGAAGGCCAGACATAGCTCTGTCAAGGCCATGTCATAGAATCATAGAATGGTTTGGGTTGGAAGGGACTTTAAAGATCATCTATTTCCAAACCGCCTGCCATGGGCAGGGACACCTTCCACTAGATCAGGCTGCTCAAAGCCCCATACAGCCTGGCCTCATGTCATGCCCTTCCTTCCCTCTCTGGCAAACTGAGATAGACCTTTCTGTTTGAAGCATGGCATGTTCCTTTCCATCTTCCTTGAGCACATTGTAAACGTACTGCTGGGGAAATTGAGGTGCCTCTGACCAGCTACTCTGTAGCCTGGGGGCCTACAGACTAGCAGGACTTCAGCCCTTAATTTAAACAAGGGAATGGTGTCAGGCTGAAGTCCAGCAAAAGATGTGTTTAGCAGAAATTCTTCTACTTTAAATCCATCACTGTGGTTCACGGTGATCACAGATGCACCTGTGGTTGCTGTGGCAGAGGGCAGTGAGCAGCTGGGCGAGCAGTGTCAGGCAGGACCTGGTCTCGGGAAGCCTTCCTCTGTGCTTTGTGCTGTGAGCAGGCACCCCCTGTGCAGCAGAGACACTGCCTGGGCCAAGGTGGTAACTGCCATCCTTGTCTTTCTGTCCCCAGTGGAAGGGCACGACTCCAGTGAGGATGCCAGAGCTTGCATGGAGCTGATGGTCTGGAAGATCAAAGAAGATGCTAAAGTGAAACGATGACTTGCGCTTTCTCTCTCTCCTGTTCCTCTTCCACCTCTTTGAAGCAGTGCAATAAATGCTCAGAGTAACACTGTCCACCTGTACGCAGCAGCATGCTACCCCAGACTCCCCGTGCACTCACAGGTATCTATGGGACTTAAGGACTGCTGCTGGCGCAGCTGAATGGCACTAGCTCACTGCTTGCAGGTCCCTGTGTCCAGATAGTGGCTCTCAGATCCTCTTTACTCCACCTGAGGGATACTTTGTGGTACAACAATTGCCTTGTAGGCATGGCAAGGTGGTTTTGAGTAGCACGACCAGAGAGAACTTCTTGGTTCCTAGGAGAAGCTTTTAGAGGTCGGTTGGATATGTGCAGAAGGATCTTTCTGGTTCAGTTAAAGGTAGATCTTTTCCTTTTTTTTTTTTTTTTTTTTTCAAATGTAACTTAAATTGCCTCTGTACTCCAAAGCTGGTAGATTCCCACAGTGTTTGGAGATGGGGGAAAATGGAAGAAAGTTGTGCAGGAAGCTGTAAAGTGAGTGGATTGCTGGTGTGGCAAGCAGGGGGTGGTGAGAGCCGAGGATCAAGCCATCTGGGAGGAGATCCTAGTGCAGTCCCACTGTGGAGGAGAAAGCCAGAGCTGCAAGAGAGGGACGCTGTCTCTGAGAGTGTGTGGTGGGAGCAGCAGGTCGGAGAGGAATGAGATGGGGTCAGTGGAATTACTGCCTGCTGCGACCCAGGCGATCTCTTCAGTGAGGGCTGGCATCCTGGTTCTGCAATCGCTGCAAAAGGGGGAAACCACAAGTGTCAGACCTTGCCCAGACCTCAGGGAGCCATGTGTGTAGTAGCGAGGCAAGGGACAGTAGGGCTGGGACAAACTGGGCTCCCAGAGCCAAGCAGCAACTTGCAGCCTTCCAGGGAAGGAGCTGTGTTGGGGAGGACAGTGGTAAGAGCAGGCATTGTGTCTTTGCGGGTTAGGACAAGCTGTCCTTCCCCTGACCCTGACCTTCCAGCATGTCTCCAGTGAGCTTGTATGTAGGGATCAAGGTTTTTGGGGGGACCTAGGTGCAGCTAAGATTGCACCTAAGGGTGGCCTCTAACAGTCTGCAGGACTCCCCACCAGGCTGTCCCTGATAGCAGGGAGTTGATGCAGGCAAGAGCAAAAGCAATAGGTAAAAATTATTCTTTTAAACTAGTTTACATGTTGGGTGTTTTGAAGAAGAGCAAAAGACCCAGTTATTGTCTGTCTGGCCCCTGGACAAAAGCAACTGTTGAGAGCGTGTCTCTGTCATGCTTGCAGCAACTGGGGCAGCAGCACAGGCAGACTGGACAGCTCTAGTGGTCTCTCTCCGCCCAGGCTCCGTTGCTGTTGGAGGAACAACAGAGCTGATCAAAATGGTCTGTGATAGATGAGGTCTTTTAGCTGAGGTCCTGGCAGCAGCTTAGCCCCATTATTAGAGCAGCAATCGCCTCGCCCCTCCCAGGCAGGACTGGCATTGCTTCCCAGCAGTAGCTGGTATGGTGCTGGCCCCCGTGTCCTTGGCACGGGCTGGCTGTGTTGCTCCGGTGGCAGTGGGGCAGGGGAGCTGCTGGGTTTTGGTTCTTGTCAGAGGTGGGTCCGCCTCTTTGTACCCCCGCTGGTGGTGCTGGGCTCAGAGTTTGGGGACGTGCTGCGTGTCACCTGCCACATCCCGCTGACCTGTCCCACCTCTGTGCCCAGCGCAGTGGTGGGGAGGAGCACGGGGCTGGGCTGTGTGCCGTGGGCAGGGGTGTCCTGCTCGGGCCCCTCTGCGTGGGCCAGAGGGCGCTGGTACTGCTGTCCTCAGAGGCAAGGATGTGGCTTCCAGTGCCTGACCTTTGCCAGGCTCTCATGAAGCCACCAGAAGCGGGGACTGTAAAGGCTCCTATTATTGCTGAGCCCCTCTGTGTGTCCTCTGGCAGGCAGTGGCACAGGCTGCCAGCTTGTTCATTACCCCAGACTTCAGGTTGTGCAGCTCCCTGCCACTCCCTCAGCACTCCATAGGGCACGTTGCATCCAGCTCTCCTTGCAGCCCACCTTTGCCAAGCGTTGCAGCCACCTCCTTCCCTGCCATGGGGCTTTCTTGTGAAGCAGCCTTGGGACACCTTGTCTTGTCCCCCTCTCCCATCGCCTGCAGGGAACGATGCTGTTCCCGCCCAGGCTGTGGGTGAGACAGAGAGAAAGTTCAGTGCTTCCTAACCAGGGAGGAAAGTTCCTGGTTCTGCCTCTTTTCCTTGTTTATTCCCCTGTTTATCTTCACACCCGGCTGCAGTGACAGAGTGTACCTGGAGCAGCCCACCGATCTACCATGCAGCCATGTTAGATTTCAAAGCTGGCTCTTGCCTCAAGGTTCCTCCATTACTGGACAGGCAGTCCCAGCTCCCTGGCCCTCTCTTGCAGCAGCTGTCTTCCCTGGAAAAGCTGGCACATTTCTAACGTGGACCTGGCACGCTGGTGTCCTGCTTGGGGAGCTGGTTGCTTGGCCTGATCCCACTGCCTGGGCTTGGGGAAGGCAGAAAGTGCTGCAGGGTGCATTCCTCCAGGCGTGAGTCCTGCCAGGCCAGGGGACCTCAGTCATTTCCCCTTCCTTTCCCCATGGTTCAGCTGGGACCCCCTAAAATGAGGCTTTTGGAGTGGGGTGTGTGTGTGGAGGGGAGGTTGCCTGTCTCGTGGGATGTTAGTGGGAAAGCGGACCACTTCTACCCATACTGTCGGTGTGGGTCAGAGCAAGTGTCGGACCCACAGGCTGCCATCGCCTCCACCCCCGGGCACCATAACACTGTAAATCCAGAGGTTTGTGGTTGGTAAGAGGTTTTTGGGTTGTACATAACTATTGTAACCTGTAACTTTTTGTAATTGTTTTTAATAAAAGAGTGTTGACTAGACGCACGCTCCTGAGTCTGGGTCTGCTCTGCCTGTGTCCAGATTGGGGAGGATGGGTGCTGGAGCCATCCCGGAGGTGGGCAGGCTTCTCTGGAGCATCCCTTCAACTTGCAGCCACTGTTATTTCCTCCGTGTCCTCACAAAGTGGCTCTGCAGCAGAGCCCAGCCTTCCCCCAGCACTTGTCACCGGCTTTGCAGCTCTCAATAGTCCGTGCCTCTCTGCGGCGTGTCAGCCTTCTGGGGGTGAGCTGAGGAGCTGGAGGAGAGGGGGTGAAACTGGTGCCACTTGGCTGCTGCAAAAGTCCAGCCCAACCCCCTGGGACTGCGAGACGAGGTAATGCCCGTGGTGCCTAGGGTGGTGTGGGCTGTATCCTTGCTCTGTGCAAACCCTTCCTCGCCCCCCATGCAGTGTCCTGAGCCACGGGGCAGCAGTGGGGCAGGTCCTGGCTCCTCTTGCCTCCATCCCGGAGCAGGAGCGAAAGTCCAGGAGCGCCAGCGCCTGCCTGGGCATCCTCCCAGCGCCTGACCAGGCTCCCCAGGAGAGCCCATATCAATCTCACAAATGGGGCAGGAATTAAAGTGCCAAGCGAAGGAGCTGATTCAGCACGGAGGAAGAGGTGAAGGTAAAAAGTTCAAATAAAAAAATAATAGGCTATTAGATGACCTCACTGGCAATGTGTTTTATTTAACGTGCTGGTGATGGCTTGGCGATGGCAGCGGTTACTCAAGATGCTATAAAAGTCACGGCTGACCTGTGTTCTCAGCCACCTTTATGGGCCTTTGAGGTGCTGGGTGTGCTGAGCTCCAGCGTTAACCTCCCGGGGTGCCATCCCTTTCCCTACGGGATGGTTGGCTCCTCTCCTCCCACAACGTCCCCCTCTTGCAGGTCACCCGCTGTGAGGCAGGCAGGGTTTTTAGGGTTGCAAGAGCCCCTGTCCCAGGTGAGCACTGCTCACCCAGCATCGGGTGTGCAGATGGACACATGGATGGGCAGGCAGACACTGGTGCTGCAGGTGTGTATTCATTATCTGTCTCGGAGACCCTCATTTTTCCCTGGAAAACCTTGTTTCCCAAGGGTGCTGCTGGAGGTGGGGCATTGCCAACAGAAACCGCAGCAAGGGGCTTTCTTGCTCTCTGAAACCTTTGCCCCTTTGGGGTCCCTTGCCTCTGCCTTGAAGTGTAGCCCCTGGGCTTGGTGCTGCCTTTCCCCCGGCTGCCGGCTCAGCTTTGGGATGCTGGAGCTGAATTGGGAAGCAAACAAGAAGAGAGACTCCCAGAGCCATAACCCTGGTCCCTTGCTGCCTGAAACCCCTTCGGACCAGCACAGCCAGCTCCTTCAGGGCAAGCTGAAATTTGGAGAGGTGACACGAAGTAGCTTGCTGGAAAAAAAGGCTTGATTTCCACCCGAGCTCAGAGATGCCAGGGTGTTACAAATCCCCCCACTTTGTCCCCCCCCTTGCCAGGGGTCCGGCCCCCATCTCCGCACACTGCCTGTATCGATCTGTGGAAACAGCCTCTGGCCCCCATCCCAGTCTAAGCTCTTTACCAGCAAATTGGTGCCACTGGGCTGGCAGTGTCCTTGGAGCTGTCACGGATACAGTGACCTGCTGGGTCCCTGATGGCACTGTCAGAGCTTGTTTCAGCCCTAAGAGGAGGGATCCTGCCCTGCTCCTGCCTCTGCAGTTCTGGTTGCAGCTCAGCTTGCATGGCTGCTCCCCACCTGCCCATGTCACCAGGGAGAGAATTTCCAAACCCAAATCAAAGCAGCCTCCTGCCCCCTCACAAGGCAGGGAGAGGTTTTGGGCAGCCCAGGGAGCTGGTTGGGCGCATGGGGTCGTTACGTGTCCCTCTTCTGCAGCTGCAGCTGAGGCTGGGCAGCTCATCACATGCAACCCTGCATTTGCAGATGCTACCAGGGTTTGCACCAGGGCCTGTCTCATCCTGCAGCATCGTTCCCCCATCAAAGGGCATCCACGGGGCATCTGCATGTCACCCCCTGCCGCCGAGCCACGCGGCACAGGTCAGAGGTGATCATGGTCATCGATCCTCTTTTCAAAACGCTTTTTACCACGGTTTGTCCAGAACCTCCAGGAGGGTGAGGGCTGGGACCGAGTATCTATCATGTGTCAGGGATCCCGTGGCTTGTGTGTGCAGGCAGGAAAGCTCCTTATGCAGTGACACGGGTGCCATGATGCCCTTTCTGCCATGGTTGATGGGGACAGGGACCTTGCGGCAGGCCCCGTGCATCCACTCCCTCCGCACTCCTCCTCGCTCCAGTCTTTTGTTTGGCCAGAGCCGGGGTCGGTGCGCCGAGCCCGGGCACCTCAGCCGCTCTGCTCCATGCCTCGGTTTCCCCTGGGGTGGCAGCGGGGGATGCCTGTGCCCCTGCCATGGCCCTGGACCCCCAAAGTGCCCTGCAGTGCAGGGGGGCTGCAGGGTTCCCCATACATGGGGGTCCCTGTTCCCAGCCCTAAACCTGCAGCAGGGCAAGGTGGGTGACACTGGTGTCACCGCAGGGACCCGTGTCCTTCTGCACCCTCCAGCCACCAGTGAGGGAGGAGAATTGGCCAGACCGGGAAGCAAGAGCTGGTGGTGGGCGAAAAACAGAGTCACCACCAGTGACCAGCCCTGTCCCCTTCCCAGCCCTGTCCCCTGGCCTAGGGTGGCCGGGAGCAGAGGAGGAGGAGGAAGAGGAGGGTGCGGATGCTGAGCAGGAAGGAGGACAGCAGCTGACTGGTTGTGCAGGTTTTTTTGGGGGGGTGTGTGAATTTTTGGGTGTTGGAGGCGGGTGCTGGGTGCCAAGGGCATCGCTCACTCCTGCCACCGCCTCTGCGCAGAGCAGTTCTGGTCCCGGGGCTAAGGGTTGGCAGCAGCCAGGCCCGGAGAAGCACTGCCCGTCCATCGCGCCATGACGGCCCCCGCCATCGCCATTATGTCTGCTGGTGGCCGAGCCCAGACCAAAGTTTGGGGCGTTAATGGGAGTCCGGGGAGGTGCTGGCTTGAGGCCGGGGGCTGCACGTGGGGCTGCTCCCAGGCTGAGAAACAACCCCTGTCCTGCACAGAAACGTTTCTAAATTATTATTATTATTTTCTCTGAACAAACGGGGCTTTGTAGCTGCTCGGCCGGTTGGAACGGGGCACCTGGAGCTCCTCAGTCCATAAGCAAAGGTAAAAAACCAAGCTCAGATGTTTAACTCTTCCCTGCAGGTGCAGGAGGTTGCACACAGGCTCTGGCCGCCGCTGCCGTGGGGCAGATCCCACGAGGGTCTCTTGTGCCCGGACAGGGGGACACGCTGGGATGGTCATCGTGGCGCCCAGAGGAGCATCATCTGCCCCAGCGTTGGGCTGTGTGTGGCCTCCCGGCGCTCACTTAATTGCACCGGGGAGGGGGGGGGGTGTTCAGCTAATTGCAGGGGGCGATTGATTGGTAAAAATGTCATCTTCGCTGGCTGCGGTTGCCAGGGTGACCTCGGCCGTTCTCCGCCAGCGTTATTGGTTCCTGGGTGCCCAAAGCCACCCGCCACGTGTCCCTGCGGGGGGGACACCGGGCCAGGATGTGGAAATCCCTTTTCTTCCTCCGGATCTGGCCCACTGCTGCCGGAAGCAGCGAACAGCTGTGGAAATAGGGGGGATACGGAGGATTGGGGCCGGGGCCTGACCCCACCATGCCCAAGTGGCCACTGGCCCTTCCCAGTGGTGCCGGTACCATCTTCGTCCAAGGGTCTTTGCGGGGCTTCAGTGCTGCACCTGCTGCCGGTGCAGAGGGAGCAGTGGGGAAGGGGCAGCAGGTAGGAGATGGCAGATGAGGGCCGAAATGCCAAATTTCCTCGTGGATGCTGCTCCAGGGCCAGGCGTCAGCCCCACGAGAGCTGCGGGGGATCACGGCGGCGGTGGAGGAGCTGCTGGGGAAGAGCAGGCGTGACAGGCAGGTGATGGGCTTGGGGAGCGGGAAGGGAGAAACTCCACTTGTATTTGGAGAGAGGGGTTCGGTTAATGTTAACGGTCATAATCCGGGGCTGCAAAAATGCAAAAAATCGCTCCCAGCAGGGCCGGCCAGACCCCGCTGCGGTCAAGGATGGAGACTCCATGGCCCCACTCCAGCATCTGCCCACTCTCACCGCTGGCATTTGCTCAGACCATCTAACCAAAACGTCCTGTCCTGCCCACTGGGACCCAGACCTCTCCCTTTGAGCTGAACCCCTTGGCGGCTGCCGCGTTTTATTTCAAAATGGCACGTGCTGCAGTTCACCAACTTTGCGTGAGAATTAACAATAACTTGTTAATTTGGCTTATCTCACAGCACCAGCCCCTTGGGCAAGGGTTGGGTGAGGTTTTTCCCCTCCCATTTCAGGAGGTGAGGAGCAGCCCCGGGATGGGGATGCACCCAAATCCTCACCCACTGCCACAGGTCGGGTGCTGGCCGGTATCACCCAGTGCCCCAGGGGGACATGGGGATACGGGGACACGGCGCAGCTGCGTTGTTTATGGACCTCAAACAAGTTATTCATGACAACGCAGTAAATGCTTTATGGACTGTCAGGCCAGCGCTTGGTTAATTGCCTCCGGGTTTCTGTGGTTAATTGCAGTGAGCAATTAATCTAATGACGGCTAACGCAGGACCACTATGGTGGGGCCTCTCTGCGGGCGTGCGGGACAAGTGCGGGGTGGGATGGGAGAGCAGGGAGACATCAGGCTGGCTCTCGTCTCCTTAGCTGTCATCACTAATGAGGTGGCCTCTGTCCCCAGCCAGGTTTGCAGTCCCGGTGCTATCACCTCAGGGCTGCTCGGAGGCGGCACGGTTCGTTTGTGCCTTCAGCCTCCTCTTCCTCGACTGGCCCCTGCTCCCACCTTCCTCGGGCTTCATGGCACAGCCCAAGCCCCACTGAGCTGCTGCCAGACCTTGGGGGCTCTGGGGGGGTGGAACTGAATGCTCCCCAGTGAAACAAGTTCAGCCCTGGTGCAGCCCAACACCCCTGCTGCCTGAATCTGCCTGCTCTCTGCCTAAACGCTGCCCCAGAGAAGCTCATGCCCACCCATTACCCTTGGACCCAGTTTGGGACCACCTGCCTCTCCACCAGGACGGTGGTGGGGATGACCTGGCCATGACACTGTGTCCCCATCCCCTGGCAGATCCCATGGGAACAGCTCCTGCAGCAGCAGCTCTGGGTTTTTTTGAACCAAGCTGCACCGAGATGACAAATCCGGGCAAGTTTTGAGCCGTGCCCCGGCTGCCAGCAAGGAAGGGGAGCCCCGGGGGGTCCCTGGCGAGGGTGCCCTGGCAGCAGGCAGGGAGAGGCAGGCAGGGCAGGCAGGTCCCTGCAGAGGCCAGGGCTGGAGGTGTGGCATGGGCTGTCCCCACAGTCCTGGCGTGGGACAGGACGGGTGGCAGCAGTCCCGCTTGGCGCTGTGCTGGCAGGAGCTCAGCGGTTGCCCAAGGCTGTCAGCAGGACCACGAGCAGGATTGGTGCAGGTACGGGGACCCGGGGGAGCGGGGGGAGTGTGGCACGGTGGCAGCCCCACCTCAGGGCAGCAGGTCCCAAGAACTGCCATCCTCCTCCTCCTGCTTGCTCCAGGGCACCCATGGGTGCTGAGTGGGCAGTGGGGGGGGGCTCATTGCCGGGGGATCCTTTGGGGCTCTCCTGGGAGCCGCATCTCTCCCTATGGACCCTGGGGAGAAGGAGGGATCCCAGGGCAGCACCCCTCTAACAAAGCCCCAGTTGGATGCTGGGCACGGAAGAGCGTTTTGGGATGGAGGAACCGCCTTTTCACCTGGAGTCACATCAAAGCAGGTGGAAAAATAGGGCGAGCGGAGGGAAACTCATGGCCCGGGCATGTCCTCAGAGCTGGGGGAAAAAAAAAAAAACCAGGGAGGTTTTAATGAGCTGTGATCCACCCGGCCGGAGCGCGGGGGCGTTTCCGGCATGACGAGGGCAGGAGGAGGCATGAGCTGGCTGCTGCCGCACGCACCCACCTCCTCATCGCCCATCCTGGGGCTGCTGTCACCGATGTTGCGATGGGACCGAGCCTGGGGTGATGCCGGAGCTGTGGTAACCGGGGGTTGGCGGTGGGGTGAGGGTGGGGGGTCCCCAGGGTGGCGGGACACCAGCTGGGGTCCCATGGGGATGCTGCAGCAGGTAAACAACAGCAGCACTCACAAGGCTGGTTACGGCAATGCCCTCCAGCCCCGGGCAGGTAATGGGGGGGTTAGGCTGGTCCTGTGCCCCCCGCTTTATTTTTGTCTGGGAGGGGGAGAAAGGTGAGCAGAAGCCCCTGGCCACGGGCACTGGCTGTGCTGGGTCTGCTGGGCACTCCCAGGGAAGCCAACATGTCTTACGCTAATTCCTGTACTGAGCAACAACTCAACATTTTATCTGGAGATTTCAGAAACAAAACCGTCACAGAAACCCCATAGCAGTAGGTCGGATCAGCGAACGACATAAATCTCCACGTGTTTCCCTAAGCCAGGCCAAACCCTTGTGGCGCAGTGCCCTTTCCTGCTTAAAACTGGTTTATTTGTGTTCAGCCACGCAAACCTCCGCTAGCCTAAAACTACTCTTTTTGGGTGAGAAGGCCCCGCTTTGGGTCTTGTTAGCACCCAGCAGCACTGCGTGGCTGCTTTACAGCTGGAGACCTCAGGGACCAGCGGGACGGGATGTTCCCTGTTGGGCCAGGTGAACCAGCCGGTTCATCCCAGTCATTGAGTTGGAGGAACATCCTGTGGGCTAATAAATCACTGTTGGTCTAGATGAGGCATGGAGCAGTGGTCAGAGGATGTCTTGTGCCTTTGGCCGTTGCTGGCCCTGGGAAGCAACAGGCTTGGGGCTGGTGCGGGGTTTGGCTGCCCGCCTGCATGGCTGGGGCTGGCAGGGTGCCCTGGCACCCTCTTCCAGCCTGTTCCCGCTTACCCAAAGTGCAATTTTTATTTCTAATTATTGAGGTGATGAGTGAGGTTTGTCGAGAGTTTTCCTGGAACTGAGATTTCTTGGATACCCTCCTTGGGAGTATTTCTCCAGTGCTTTGAATCACTCTTTTTTTTTTCTCTCTCCTTTTTTTCCCTTTTCACCCTGCTCCTGGGCTTTGGCAAGAGCCTGTTTTCCTGGCTGCCTTTGCACAGCACTCAGCTCCACAGAGCGTCCTGCATCTGCCAACTGCAGGTGCTTAATTAGCTGTACTTTCATTTGGCATTGCCCGGGAACAGGGATGCTTTGGAGCCGATGAGCGGTGTGCGGAGGGGGTAATGGCAATTGTTACTGGGTACAATGGGGCTCACAGGTGCCAAACACAGCAGGGACATGACAGATAGTCAACTTCAGGCCTGATCCTGGGTGCAAGAGAGACCTTCTGAAAGGATGACTGCAGACAAAAGTAAGGTCTTCCTGTGCATCTCGGCGAGACTCAGGGCAGGGTTAGACTCTTTGATTGAAGTGATCACACTGTTTGCTGTTTTGGAAGCAGTGAGCCCAGGCAAACATCTTGGCAGTCATCACTGTCAGCCTTAGCTTTAATATTAGTGTCCTGGATAAGGTCAGAAGAAGCTTTGAGCAACGGGTCAGGGCCCTGAGGGCACTAAAAGGGGTTAATGGCCCTGAGCAGCCTCACCTGGGACCTCTCCCACACCGTCCATGGGCTCTAGTTAAGCTCAGTCCTGGGGCTCAGTCCTAGCCCAAGTTTTAGTTGTAGGTGGGTCTGTCTCCAGCTTGGCCAAGTGCCTGTGCCTGGCCATGGACCCAGCCCTCTACCCATGGACTGACTCTCTGGCTTCGCCTTGGAGCTCTCTTGTCCCAGTGGACCTGGCCAGCAATCACCGGGCTATGTCTCACCTTGGCCTTTGTCACCAGACATGATTCTGACCTGCGTGTTGACTTGCTAGCTTGAATCTGAGCCTACCTCATCATCGCAAGCTTGACTGGAGATCTGGGCTCAGGGTTGAGCCTGGTTGCCATCCCTGGCTCTGCCCTGCTTGTCCATGGTTGGCAACTGCAGGATGGACCGGAGCTGGTGAGGACCTTGCTGTGCCCTGGCCCAGTGTTGGGGATGGGGTCACGGCAGGGATGGTTACCTCCACCAGTGCGAACCAAGGGACGCTGGCTGGCTTAGAGGGGTGTGAGCAGGTGGCTCAGTTTTCCCCATTCTGGATACCCTGAGGTTCATCTTGTCTTCTGTTGGATGTTCCCTATGGTGCAGGTACCTCCATCGAGCCTGTATCCTTTGGTTTGTTCATGGTCCATGAGGAGGAGGTACCCCTGCGTGGTCAGGGGAGCTCACCCCTCTGTTAGGAGGAGGCAGGGAAACATGCCTGCCAGGAGTGGGAGACGGAGGGCAGTTTGGTGTCCCCCGCTTTGTCTCTCTGCAACTAGATGCAGCCCAGAACTGGCTGTCTGCAGGGAAAGATGTCCCAGGCTGACACCTTCACTGGGCCAAGGACACGAGTGGGGTTACAGCAGGGTGGAAGATGGGAGATTTGCATTTCTCTGTGTCAAATCCTTTGCCACCTTATTTTGCCCAAACAAAGTGGGAATAGCCAGTCTGGGCACCAAAGGGCTTCTGCGCAGCTGGGTATGGAAGAAATCTCATCCCTCCAGGTATCCCTGCTCTTCCCGCTCCCTCTTATCTGTGGGACAAATAGTAGTTGGAGCCGTAGGATGTAGCATGAGCGTCCCACCACGCACAGCAGCTCCCTGCAAGCCTGCCTTCCTTCTCAGCCATGCTGCGAAAATAAAGATGAGCCCCAAACGTGCTGAGTTCATGGGTGTCATTTAGGATCCAAGCACAGTGACAAATACTGAGTCCTTAGTGGTAAAGAAGGATGATGTTGTGGATCAAAGCTTTTTTGGGGGCAAGCTCTTGGACACAGGGGCCTTGGTGCTGCCCATGTTGCCGTTCAGGTTCTCTTTGATGAGGTGACAGCTCTGGCCCAGCTGGTGGCATCCGCGAGCGTCTCAGGGCAGCGTTGTGTGTTGGGGCAAACCAATATCAAATTTGCCTTGTACCACGAGGAGCAATAGGGAGAGAAGTAGATACTTTGGTGAAAGAATGGAAAAAAAGAAGTGATCAAAGGAGTGAGATAAAAAATAATGGCAGGGACAGACTTCTGTGTGGGATTATTTAATAGTAAGGTAATTAATGCTTTATACCTCACTGAATCCTTTCATGTAAGGATCACAAAGCGCTTCACAAACATTAATTAATCTTCCCTAACATCTCTGCAGGGAAGGTCACTGAGCTACTGAGCGTAAGGGAAATCTTGTCATTGATGAAGGTGGCTGCTCTCTAGGCATGACGGATGCTTGGGTGTGATGGCAGGATGGGGAGAGTTTCTACTCCTTGCTGATGACTTCAAATGATTTCCCATAACTTCCTCAGAGAGGAAAAATGTCTTTGAGTTGTCATGGGCAGCTGGAACTGGGCAAAGGCGTGTCTGAAAGATGACCCATGCCAAAGCTGTTGAGCATCCCTGAGAACACTGCGAAGGCAGGGGTCTATCCAGACAACCCCCAGCACCAATGCCCACACAAAGTCTGAGTAAGCGTAAGGCGTCCGTGAAGGGCAAATCTGTGTCTGTTGGAAAAAAATGCTAGGGTGAGGTGGATTTCAATTCAGATCTGAGCTATGGCTGGTCCTGCAAAAGGCAGGGCAAAGAACATCAGGCGTTAAAGGGAGAAAGATGTTTTCTCATAACAAATATTCAGCCTGACGTCACTGATCTATAATGTTCAGATGGCTACAGAGGACTGCTGTGGGGTTTTACATCTCTGGGGTAGTAAAAAGGTCTAAGTTAGTTTGTGGGTCTGGGGAAGACACCCACCCCCAGCTGTGCTCAGAAGAGTGTCCATTCTGCATGATGACCTGCCCTGGAGAGGTGGAGGGCCCAGCTTTGGGATGTTGGAGCATCCCAGTGGGATCATGCTGTTATTGCTCAGCGTTGCAAATATCTGTGGTTGTCCTTGTTCCCAGATCCTGGCAGCAGTGCCAGCATGGCTGAGCAGGACCGAGCCTCAGGCTGCCTGCATGGAAAGAAGCAGCTGCCAGGTCAGTGTGCAATGAGTGTCTTTTGAGGGTTTTCTTTTTCTTTAGACAGTTTATGAGAAAGTTGAATGTGGGACAAAGTTGTGAGATGGAGAAGAAGCAGATTTAGGGTGAAATGGTCTGGAAGGATCGACTGTCAGCTGGGGTGCAGGAGTTGGGGAACATGGCTGGGATATCCCTTGCTTGGCAGTATCAGAAATGAAATCAGGAGAGGAACAACCAGTCTTCAGAATGGCAAAGACTGTGCATGAAGGAGTCATCCTTCACCTGGCCTGATTATACTGTTAAACCAACACCTGAGCCCAAACAGTTAGCCTGAGGCTCAGAGGGCAAGTGAACGCAGCAGTCCTACATCTCTGGAAGCTTCTGGCCTCCTGCCTGCTCTGCCCACTCTGTAACCCAGCTGACCCCAAAGATCCAGCTCTGTCCCAATTGTAGCTTCAGCTGCTCTCAAGATGTAGGTGCACTATGGAAAGCCCATCTCACCAGCAGTGGGTCACCATGAGTCCAGTGGCATCATCACTGGTCCTTGTGTCCTTGGAGGCCAGAGGCTGATGACCAGGGCCTGGCTCTGTTGAGAGCTGGTGGATATCCACTTGCTTTTCCAGCTTTCACCTGGGAGGTGAGGGCCAACGACCGAAACTACCACATGCAATTCAAGAAGAAATTTGCCTTCTGTCTGACCAAGAAGAAGTATGCGGTGAGTCAGCCTGGGCCAGTCCTGGGCCATTTCTTTACTCAGCCCCTGATTCCTGGGCTGGTGGTGGTTGGGGGTGACATGACAGAGATGCTACAGAGTGATCTCCAGTAGGATGGAGAGTCACATATGTAATCCAAAATGAATAGGAAGGGCTGCTCCCTGCCTGGTGCCCCAGATGCCCTCTGAAGCTGTCAGAGAAGGAGCAGCACTGTATGAAGGATACTTTTTAGTCTGATGGTCGAGTCAAAAGATTTTAGGAAAAGTTTTGATTGAACAAAACCAGGTATTTCTTTTCCAGCTAAATAATGACCATCTAGTTGGAGGTCAGTTAGAGATGCTTTAGATGATCAGAAGCAAATTATTTTGTTTCAATTTTATATGGCCCTTTGCTCTAATAAATCTCTTTTTTCCTTATGGCTTTGGTAAATTTTTAAAGGCATCTCTTCTGCCATGAAAGGTTGAGAAGTCCTAAAACACCAGAATGATTTTGGCATTTTCAAAACACATCATTGATTTCATGTGGCTGAACTCCCACTGTGGCTTTGACCTTTCTTCTGCAGGGCAATGCCATTAAGACAGCCAAGTACAACATCTTTACCTTCCTGCCGCTGAACCTCTATGAGCAGTTCCACCGAATGGCCAATGTCTACTTCGTCTTTGTCATCCTTTTACAGGTGAGATGGACACCAAGGTAAGAGCAAGTGTGTGGGAGACTGTCTAGCAAAGGAGGGTTGTCTGGCATTTAGAGTAGAGGACTCTGGTCTAAAATGGTGTCAAGGATGCTGCTTTTCAGTGGTGTTCATTGTCTTTCATGAACTCTGAGGGGTTTAACCTATATGTTAAGTTTGGTTACTTTAAACTGATTGGGTTGGGATGTAAGCGAAGCTCATGTAGACCACACCTAGATAGAAATCCTACCCTCCAGATTCAGGGACCCACATGCATTTCACACATCCACTTTAAAAAGAGGAGGAAATTCAGAAAAACAGTTCTCTCTAAGCAGAGATATTGATTTGATTCTTCTTAAATGGGTTCCTGCCATCCTCAGGCGCTGACTGGGGAAGGGAGCTGGGAGGAGGGGGAGTTACTCAGTCACCTCAAGTGTCCCAATGTGGGGTGAATGTTGTGTCAGTGGTCTAAAATTCTCCTTCTCTAGACCTTCCCTGAGATCTCCACACTGCCCTGGTACACTCTGCTGTTTCCCCTGAGCTGCCTTCTCACCATCCGGGGTCTACGAGACCTGATCGATGACATTGTGAGTATGGGTTGGAGCAAAAGCCTGTGTGTTGGGTGTAGGTGCTGGGGGGGAGAGTCAGCAGAAAGGGCCCCTTTGCTGTGGGGTGAACTGAAAATCTTGGGAGTTGCTGTCATTCATCATTCTTGAGGTACCATCAACTCTACCATGTCCAAAATGCTTTGTATTTTCCCATGGGAAGGATGTGACCAGCCGGTTGCTTTCCTTGGGGTCTAGACCCCCATCTCTGTCATCTTTTAATATCTTAACCAATGGCTATATTCCCAGATTGGTCCCCAGAAATACCTCTTTATTCATTGGAATACATCTTCCAATTGCTTCAGAAACCAGATATTGCCCTGGGGGCTGAGAAGGCAGATGGTGGCATTAAGAGGGTTGTTTTCATGGGACAAGGAAGTCTGGCATGGCCCATTGTTTTCTTTTGGACTCTTTTTCTCTCTGTACAGGGCCGACACCAAAGTGACAGAAACATCAACAGCAGGCCATGTGAAATCCTGTCTGGGAAGAGGTGAGGGGCTTTGGGAAGCTGTACCCTTGTTTTCCAGGCCTGTGTGGAATGATGGAGCATCTGAAGTGCTGAGCACCCTTGAGCACAGCAGCTGAGAAGGGTTTTGGTGGGACTGTCCCTGACTCTGCCAACTCCCATCACCTCCCAAAATCTGCTGCAGGTCCAGCTGTTCCTCTGTAGGGACGATCATATTCCAGCTACAGACAACAGGTCTAAAAAAGCTCCAATTTGCTGTGATGTGCTGGGAGGAGGGTTTCCTTGGCCACAGACATTCCTCCAGGTCTTCATATCTAACCCAAGGAGTCATATCACTGCTAAACACTGGTCTGGGGAGGATCAGCATGTCCCACCTGTGGCCAGGGGGCTGAAAGTCCCTGCGACCTGTAGATGTGGGGGATATGGATGTGACAAATGGGTCCTGTGCCATCCTCGGTGCCCAGCCATCCTTCAGTCATCCACATGGGAGGCCACCACGGTGGCAGAGGAACCAACAATCGAGAGACCCCATTCATGCAAGAAGCTGGGACAGACACAGGCTGGTCCAGAGGACAGAAACAGCCACAGCCCCCATTCTCACTGCTTTGCAAGGATAAAAATGTCCACCCCTAATTCTCCCGCAGCTTCTGCTGGCAGAAATGGCGCGACATCTGTGTCGGGGACATCGTCCGGCTGCGTAAGGAGAGCTTTGTCCCGGTGAGTGATGCCCCGGAGCTGGCTGCGCACCAGGGGCAGTGGGGGGGAGTTTTGGCAAGGAGGGGCTCAGCCCGGTGATCTCTCCCCCTTTTTGCTCTTCAAGGCCGACATGCTCTTGCTGTGCAGCTCGGAGCCCAGCAGCCTGTGCTATGTGGAGACTGCTGACATCGATGGGTGAGGAGAGGGGGCAGGGGCCTGCTATTGCCATGGGGGGAGAGGGGCAGAGACATCCCAGCCAACGGCTGAAGCCTCCAGTCTTGGGGACCCCCTGGCACTGGGGGGGGGTCAGGCATGCTGGGAAGGCTGCAAGTCCAGCAGAAATCACGGGACGGGAGGGATCCTCCAAAAGCTAAACCTACAAACACCCCAGAAATGGGATTTTAACCCCAAATTTTGAAAACGGGAGTCCAAAAACACCTTTGAGACTTCCACAGAGCAGCTTGTGACCTCAGGCATCTCTCTCCATCTCTCAGCTCCCCCCCAGCCAGGCGGAGGACAGCAGCTGCCCGTCCCTCCTGCCTCCATCTGCAGATGATTTAATGGCAGGGTCTCCGGTCCAGGGCTCCCTGCATGAGTGCTTGATGTCTGTCACGATAGGTCCCTATCTCGCTTTTCATTCTCATCAGTCATGTAAACACCCAATAATTAATGGTCATCTCTGTCCCATGGGTCTGGCAGCTGAATTAACAGCTCTGTCACCCCACAGGGTTGTTCTATTTTTCTCTCCCTGGCTCTTGTTCACAGGGAAACAAACCTGAAGTTCAGACAAGCCCTTCTGGTCACCCACCAGGAGCTGGTGAGCGAGGAGATCATGGCTGCCTTTGACGGTGAGCCTCCCGGATGGGTGAAGATGTGGCCATCTCACTGGCATGGGATGGGTTCAGCCTTGGGAAGTCTTTGGCCCCTCAGGCACCAAGTGCCATCAGTCCAACAGGAGGTTGCACTTGCTCCTGCCTGCAAGGAGCCAAAGACCTTGCATGGAGGCCCTTCCCCAGCAAAGCAGCCCTGTGATGAGTCCATCAGGGTTGTGCACCTTCCCCCTGCCCTGGATCCTGATTTTCCCATTGGAATCAAGTGCTTGGCTCCCAAACCTGAGCTCAGACCCTGGATTTTTTTTCCCCTTTGGCCCTCCCATAGGATGCAGACTCCCCTCTCAGAGGCTCTGGGAATCAAGGGGATTGTGTCTCCACTTTTATAGCCCAGTACAGTTCCTGGACTGAGCACCCTCCCAGCACTGCAGGGTGGCCCTCCACCTTAGCCTTAATTTGAGCCATCCACATCCCAACTGCATCTGCAGATGCCCTGACAAAACCTCAACCTCCCCGAGAAGCCCCCAGCACCCTTCTTTGGAGGGGCAGGCGTGGTGGGTGAGGGGAGAGAAAGGTCCTGTCATTTCCCCCAAAGCCATCACCTGAATCATGCCTTCTACTCAAGGGAGAGTGACCTGTGAGGAGCCCAACAGCCGCATGCACAGCTTCACCGGCACGCTGGAGTGGAGGGGCGAGACCTACTCGCTTGACAGCGAAAAGATCTTGCTGCGAGGCTGCAAGATTCGCAACACCGACGTTTGCTACGGCTTGGTTATCTACGCAGGTGAGTGCCCAGGCCCAGAGCAGGAAGGGCAGAAAACACCCAGGTCCCCAGGGATTTTAAGCTGCCCAAGCACTTCTGGCATCAGCAGGTCCCATCCTTAGCTGATACAAAGTGGGAGGACCTGCCGCTGTAACCAAGCCCGCAGAAGTTTGTCCTAAGCTTTGCTGGTGTTGGGCTTGCTGGCAGGGAGATGATGTGGTCGTACCAAACCTCTACTCAGCCCAAGTTATATTTCGCCTGCATCACATCCTGGATCCACTCCACTTTGTGGCCTCTTGCACTTTGTGGCTCTGAGAGTGCAGCTGAGAGCTTGGCCATGAGTAGCTGTGGGTAGAGGGGAGGGGTAAGATCTGGTGTAAGCAGTATTTCTCCGAATGTGTGGCCACAGCTTGATTAACCACTGATCAAGGGATGCGGTCCTCTAAAGTCTTCGTTGGTGGGGAGATGTTGTTATGGAGGTAACCAGCACCACTTAGCTGCAAGTCAACCTTCTGGGGGCTGTGGACTGACATTTTCACTTCTAAAATGCTTCTCGTCCAGGATTTGATTCCAAAATTATGAGGAACTGTGGAAAGATCAAGCGGAAGAAAACCAAGCTGGACCGCATGATGGATCGGCTGGTGATCATAGTGAGTGTGGTGCAAACTCCTCCTGCTCTGGTCCACCGGCCTCCTGGGGTTGCTAACAAGTCCTGTGAGAGGCAGCTTGCTTGGGTGATGCTAATTTTCTTAAGTTTGCAATATTTTGTCCCAGATATCTTGGGTTTAACATGTGATGGGCACATACCAAGTGAAGTGGCAGTTGCTGGGTCTGGAGCAGTCTGCGTGGTGGTTGTGTTGCTTAAACCCTGGACCCTGGCAGCTCTGAGTCCTCAGCTGTAGAGCAGCCCCTTGGACCAATGAACTGGAATATTCAGGATCTCCAGCCACTCCTGGCCTGCTTTACTAATCCATAACTGTGCAGGTCCAAGGATGTGGCTTGTGCAGAGGGACATGCCAGCTGTGGCTCAGCACAGAGTAAGTAGATGGAGGATGGGGGAAGGAGGAGCCTTTCCTCTGTGGGAAGCAAAGCAGCGTGGTCACAACGAGGAACTGGACGGCTCTTACTCCTGTTCCTGGTGGTTGAGTGTCATCACTTCTCAGACTGGCCACTAGATTCCTCTGTTTGCTGGTACTTCAGCAGGAAGGCTGCAGGACACTCCTTGTCCAGGGAGATGGTGTCTGAGGCAATTAGGAGGGTGGGAAAGTTGGGGTTTGCTGTGTGTGTGTGTTGTGGATGTGTCAAGCTGAAATAACTGCTGCAATCCTTCATCTCGGCCCAGGATGAGCTCTGAGAACCAGTTTCAGGCACAAGGACACCTTTCCACAGGTTTACAGCTAAATGAGGCAAACTGTTCGGAAGGGGCAATGGTTGATCCTAGAAAAGAGTCTGGTGGGCTCTGTGTGATGGGCCATTCTCATCCTGGCTTCCCATCTCAGATCTTCGTGGTGCTGTTGGTCACATCGCTGGGCCTCGCCGTTGCCTCTGGGTTCTGGGCCAGGATGTTCCAGGAGAAGCACAGCTACCTCTCTGCTCTCTACAAGCGTACAACTCCTGCCCAGCAGGCCTTCTTCAACTTCTGGGGCTTCACGATCCTCCTGAGCATCATCATACCCATGTCCATGTATATAACGTAAGAACAACAGAGCTTGGAAGTGATCAGAGATCAATACCTCACACCCTGTCCTTGGCTATCATCTGGCATCTTGGTTTACAGCCACAAAATGGGGCTGCACAAAAGATCCAGCTGGGACCCTGAGCAAGTCATTCCCATGTGTTCCCTTAGCCGTAAGAGGGTAAGGATGGATGGGATGTGTATCTTACAAACATTGATGATGTGCTTTGAGACCTTCTCAGAGGAAAGCCACAAAAGAGATGCAAAGACACATATTGATGTTGGAAATTGTGGGCAGGCTGAGGATGAGACTGATGGAGGTGGTGTTTCCCCACTGAGCAGCAGCAGGGTGGGGAAGAGAAGGGCACAACTGTTGTGAGCAGGCAATAATCACAATCTGTGCTGGAAGAAGCAGTTTCCAAACTTTTCAGCCCTCCAGACCTATTAACTTTGTCATCAAGGGCCAGAGGGGAACCCAGTTGCCTGGGCCCCAGTGGGCTCTCAGTCAGATGTGATGAGCCTTCTGGAAAACTGGCCACAAACAATGAAAACCCTCTTGCTTCTCCCAAGCTCAGAGCAATAGGATCCAGGTGGGGAGTTCCCCTCTGCCCTTTCTTTCTGTGTCAAACCCCCAAGTGCCCTTGGGATGCAAGTAATGTGATCTCCTTCCCCAGCGTATGTTTTCTTCTATCTATCTGACACCCTAGGTTTGAATTCATCTACCTGGTGAACAGCTTTTTTATCAACTGGGATCTGGAAATGTATTACGCTGTCAAGGACATTCCAGCAAAAGCCAGAAGCACCAGCCTCAATGATCAGCTTGGCCAGATTGAATATATCTTCTCGGACAAGACTGGCACCTTGACACAAAATGTTATGAGCTTCAAGAAATGCTGCATCAATGGGACCATCTATGGTAACTTTTGGTGGACGCAAGTTTGTAGAGACTCATGAGTGAGGTAGACCTTGAATTTAGGCCACTTTGGTTCTTTCCACTCCTCCTGGCTCGCTAGGAAGCTTGGGGCATGTGGATTGATCTTGGTGGTCCAGTGTGTAAGCAGAAGCTGTAGGAATTCAGCTTGTTCTCATCTTCCATGTTATCGGTGCTTTGCAGGGGCCACCACACCTGCGGTCACATTTGTCTCACACCCCCAGTGCACGGAGTCAGGGCACAGTTCCGCTCACCTAAAATGGGTGCCTACCTTTCAGGAGATGTATCATAGCTCCGACTCAACTGAGATCAGCTAGGTCTTCCCTGATACAAAAGGGACCCTGGGGTTAGAAACTCAGCACAGCTACATGGCAAACACATAGTCTGAGTGAGGGGGATCCCACCTGGAATAATTAGCTGATGCTGGCCCAGGTGTCCAGGACAGGGCAGGCAGAGGAGCCTCAGGGTGATGGGCCAGTGAAGCCCATGGATTTTTATTTTCTATGAAGGTCTGGAGAGAAAAGGGAGGGTTTGCTTTTCTTTACATTGTTTTCTGGTGAATCTCCAGCTCGGTTTCCAAATCTGGGCACTGTAAGGCTTTCAGGTGACCTATGGAGGAGGCAAAGAAATTATCATTTCCCTTATGCTTTTTCTTTACAGTGAATGCATACAATTGGTCTTTGCGCTTTTTTATGATTCTGCTTGGGTTTCCCCTTAGAAACCTGAGAATTGCCAAGTCCTTCCTTTTCTTACTGCTATACTTACTCGAGTGCTCAGCTGGCTTTTGGGAATTGTCTCAGTGCTTGATTAGTGAAATTTAGCAAGTGGGGTGAGCCAGAGCTTTAGCATGGAGCTCCTTTTTCCTGAGATAAGTATCAGGCACTTGAGACAAATAGACAGTGATAAAGTAAAGAGGAGGAAAAAAAAATCTGGCAAAGTTTTTAAGCAGGAATAAAACTAGTTTTCCCCTGCCTGATGTATTGTTGTTGCACCTCTGTGACAGCAGCATCGCTGTAATCCCATACCAATCTCTGGCCAACCGCAGAGTCTCCAAGGAAATGTGGATGAAGGCTAGATCTGAATTTTTAACATTAAAAATGTCTAGAAAGTCAAATAAGTCAAACCTGGACATCCTAACAGAGCCTGGCTCATGACTGACACCAAGCAGATGCTGGAAGCCTGTCCCTTTTTGCCAGTCTTTTGGCCAGCAAAAGCAGCAGTCCCTTCCAGAGAAACTGCTCGAAGCCTCCACTGGTGATGCTTCCTGCAGTTATTAATTGAATTATTTTTATTTTGGCAGGTACAGGCACAGGTCGTGAGAACAAGCAGCCATCGGTGCGTAACTCCCCTCTCCCACGTAGCATGGGCCGGACGCTGTTCCTCATCGGGGCCAAAGCCGTAGCAGTTATTGATTACACCGGCAGCAGGACCAGCCTTTTGTTTTGGAGCACAGCTTGCTTACAATGGGGTCCCATGCTGTAACAGAGAGGCATATGCTTCCTCGGGCTGGCAAGTTTGCCAGTTCTCAGCTGCCAGTCAAGGACAGGGGAACTGGGTCTATAAAATAATGCGTCCTCTTTTTTTTTTTTTTTTTTTTCTTTTTTCGATTCCCAACCTTTTTATACTCATCCCCTTGGTGTAGGCAATGCAGAGCTCGGCTTATGGACTCTGATCTGGATCGGACTGTGCCAGCACAGGGTTGCTGTATTGTCGACCCAGCAGCATCCCCGGTGCAGAGCACCATGCTCGGTCTCTCTCTCGGGCACCTGCAGCCTGCCCGTGCCTCTTGCAGGGGTCGGGGTTGACCTGGAGCCACCATGGGGAGAAGAAGTTGGACTTTCGCGACGCGACGCTGCTGGAAGCCGCCCGGCGGGACAGTGACCCTGTGCTGAGGGAGTTCCTGAGGCTGCTGGCCCTCTGCCACACTGTCATGGTGGAGGAAAAGGGCGGTGGGTTGGACACAGTGGTTGACGTGCTCGGAGCGGGGTCGAGCTGCTGTTCAAGGCATTGAGGCCACGATGGCTTTTTCCATCGCCCAGCAAAGCTCTGCTGTGGGGGTGCATGTGGCATGAGAGCCCAGGGATGCTTTGGGCCACCATCCAAGCATCACGGATATGTACATTTGGGTTTGTTTTAAAGCTAATTAGTTGGAACAGAAGCACAGGGAGGATAATCCATCCCTGTCTGGGCACTTGTCCTGCCTGTGGCAATGAGCGGAAGAGATAAGACAAGTAGGACTGAGTTTCCCTAGCCTGGTGGCTTGGACTTTAGGGTCTCCATAGATAATGTTGGCACTGGGCAAGAACAGGGTGTTTCAGATGTCCAAGAGTTGCCTGGCTGGGAGTCTCCTTGTCTAATCCCTACTCCTCTTCTGCAGACCAGCTGGTTTATCAGGCAGCTTCACCGGACGAAGAAGCACTGGTGTTGGCAGCCAGGAACTTGGGATACGTCTTTCTGGCCCGAACGCAAGACACCATCACCATCAGTGAGCTGGGGGTGAAGAGGACGTACAAAGTGCTGGCCATGCTGGACTTCAATAGCGATCGCAAGAGGATGTCTGTCCTGGGTGAGCGGGATGGGGTGTCTCAGAGAGGGGGCCCTCCAGGAACACAGAGGGTCCCTTCCATACCCAGTCCTACAAGGGATGGCACCAGGATGGCTGTGATTGACCGCAACTGGTACAAGGACTCCTAAGGATTATCCTGGTCATCCCTGCGGTTTTGCTCTCCCTGGTACCTTGGTGAAGGGTTTGAGAAGTTGAGAAAGCGAGTAAATCAGGGGTTCAGAGTAGGTATGTGAGGAACTGACAGTCCTTGAGGCCTGATTCTGCCTCATGGTGGTGCAGATCTGGGGACATTCCTGTGCTTCCTATGACCGCGAGCAGAAAAACACTAGCGTCCCCCGGGGCGCCTTCTGCAGCATGGCCATTGCATGGGAACAGCGATGAGTGGGAGCCACCTCTCTGCGTACCTAAGCTGTCCTTCCCCTCCCTCCCAGTGCGAGACCCCCAGGGCACGATCCGGCTCTACACCAAGGGGGCTGACACAGTCATTCTGGAGAGACTGCAGAGGCGAGGGCCCAATGAGACCTTCACCGAGATGGCACTGGATGTGAGTCCCATGCCAGCCTGGGGTGGAAAGGGCTGGTCTCCCTGCTGCTGGCTTTGGCCTGGGTGTCCTGGAGTCCCCTGCTGCTCTTTCTCCCTCTGGCTTCAGGATTTTGGTCCTTCTTTCTTCCTTCTGCTCTAGAAGCCTCACCTGCATATGGGACAGGGGGTAAGAGGGCATCAAATCCACCTTCAGTGTTATGCATGGACCAGTTGCATTGCAAGGATCCTCGTGGGGATGCTGTAGGATGGGGGAGGGAGTCAGAGCCCAGAGGGAGACCCTCAGATCCTGGAGGGTCTCTGGCTCTGGCCATGGGAACATTGCGTCTGGCTGGCATGATGCCCTGGTCCACTGTGAAAGTCATCCTGGTCAAGGGAAGGGAGACCTGATGTCTCATCTCTGCAGCGCTTTGCAGAGGAGACGCTGAGGACTTTATGCCTGGCCAGCAAGGAGGTGAGCGAGGCTGAGTACAGCGTGTGGAGCAGGAGGCACCGTGAGGCCAGCATCCTGCTGCAGGACCGCGCGCGGGAGCTGGACAAGCTGTACGAGGAGATGGAGCAGAACCTGCAGGTGGGATGAGGTGGGGGTTTAGGAGGAACCGGTTGCACTGGTCCCACAGAGAGCAGGACCAGGGGGTTCAGCTTTCCGGGATGAGGGGTGAAATGTCCAACGCAACACCCATCCCCTGGGTGGGAGGGCAGGTGGAGGTCCGCCCTCCAGGGGTGACTTTGTGACATGCCAGTAGACACTGGGTTAGAGATCTGTCATGTTGTGTCCACCCATGGGCAAGGACCCCTGGCTGGATCCAGGGGCAATTCCCACCTCCGCATCTTGCCCTGCCCCATGTCACGACACCCACTTACCCTCCTTCCAGCTGCTTGGGGCCACAGCCATTGAGGACAAGTTACAAGATGGAGTCCCTGAGACCATCCAGCTGCTGAAACTGGGCAACATTAAAGTGTGGGTGCTGACGGGAGACAAACAAGGTCAGTGGAGGCAACCTCAGACCCCACCAACACATTTCAGCTTCTCCCCTAAGCAGGAACAGACAAGAGATATGAGATCCTGGAGAGAGAAACAACCAGGTTCTGCTGTTCCCCTTCATATAAAGTAATAGCACGTCCCACAGATCATGTCACCCATGGGGAAACTGGGGCAGGGGAAGCCATCTGCGTAATGGCACAGAGCTGGAGCAGAGCCCCCAGCAGCTGCAGCCCACTGAGGGCTGTTGGACCCAAGGCCTGGGGGCTGCCCCGGGATGGGGGGGGGACAGCATCTTGTGGCCATTGGCCGTTGGCACCTGTGTGTTGCAGAGACCGCAATGAACATTGGCTATGCGTGCAAGCTGCTCACGGACGACATGGAGATCCTGGAGGAGAAGGAGATCAGGTGAGGAATCGTGACCTCCTGGTTGAGGACATTGGTGTCCCCGCTGAAGACACCTGAGGGCACAGGAACCTATGCAGGATGGGCAGAGATCGACTCTGCCAGAGATGCTTCTCCTTCCCTGTCCCAGTCTGGATATCAAAGGCCCTCATTTGCTGTTTGCATGCTCATTTGCATGGCCTCCCCATCTGTTTCTGCCCCTACAGCATTCTCTTGGCAGGCTTTGACCAGAAAGTGCTTAAGCTGCCTCTCCAGCCTCTGAACCATGGGGACAGAGGCTGATTTCTGATCTCAGTGAGCCCTTGGGTCCCCCTCTCTGTCCCTCCTGTTCCCACCCCTGGGTACCAGCCCCATCTCCCTGGAGCTGGCTTTGAGATGCCAAAGGCCAACTGTAGGTCTCGGTCGAAGGCAGGCAGCGTGCCCTGTGTCCCCAGCTCAGCTACAACCACCCCTTCCTCACACAGCAAGATCCTCAGGACTTACTGGGTAAGCAACAACCACCTCAGCAGCAGCGGGGAAGTCCTCTGCAGTGGCCGCCTCTCCCAGCAGCGCCCAGAGGCTTCACGCAACAAGAAGAGAGCTCTCATCATCAGCGGGGACTTCCTGGTAAGGTGGCACTAGGATGCTCTTCTCTGCTCCCTGCCTGCATGGGCAGATTGCTCTTTCTGCCCTGATGCTATCCAAATCCTGGGTGGCACCAGCACGTGGAGGAGGTGATGCCACTCCTGCCCAAGGGGTGGGAAAAAACCATTTTTGGCTGGGGAATGATGAGTGAAGAAGGGGATAACCTTGCACTGATCATTTGGTGTTGGGGGGTTTCAAGCACACCTGCCTGACCAGTCTTCTGGGATGATGCAGGCTGGAGGGTAATCACATGCTTTTCTGGTCATACTGGGACAAACTGGTCTCACAGTCACAGTACCTGCTGTGTGCTGAACTTGGAGAAGACTGGGGGTCGCTTTTTTGTAGCACCTACAAGATTTAAGAGCATTGTTGAGGAGCTGGGGGCCCTCATGCTATGAAGGCTATGAGTGAGGTCCCAACCACGTGTGCTCTCCCCTAAGGACAAAATCCTCCACACGGGAGAGGTGCTGAAGGAGAAGGGGTGGCTGTGGCAGCGGCTGGCTTGCTGCAGGGCTACAGGCTCGCAGGAGCAGGGCAGTCTGGTGGAGAAGGCCTTCGTGGACTTGGCCACCAGCTGCCAGGCGGTGATCTGCTGCAGGGTGACCCCCAAGCAGAAAGCCCTCATCGTGGAGTTGGTGAAGAAGCACAAGAAGGCCATCACGCTGGCCATTGGAGATGGGGCCAACGATGTCAACATGATCAAAAGTGAGGCTCAGGGCAGGGGGGAGTGTGGGTTTTAGCCAGCACGTCCTGCTAGCGGGGAGTGGTGGTGTCCCATCTGCCATCTTCACCACCTCACCCTCTCCTTTGAGGTGAGGAGTTGGGAGGGGAACCCCCAAACCAGTTGCCCACGTTGCTGTGCTGGGAGGGGAGCGAGAGGCACAGGACCAGAACCAGGACCAGCCTGGGACAAGAGCAGGGTGGACCACTTGCTTTGACAGCAGGGATGAACCTTGATGAAACTTCAGGCCCTAACGTGGGCAGCTGGCAGAGATGTTCCTGCCCCTCTCCAGCAGCCCTGACATGGGGCTGTGCTCTTTGCACGCCCAGTCATGCCTGGCATGTCACTCCCACAGCTGTGGCATGTGATAGAGGGGGCTTCTTCCCTTTGCCCATCAGTCCTGGATTCACCCTCTGCCCATCACCCTCGGGGCAATCCACAGGGAATTCAAGCACCCAGCTCACTGAAAACCTCCCCATCTGCGTTTCACACCCTCCTGTCCTCTGCAGCCGCTGACATCGGGGTGGGCATCAGCGGGCTGGAGGGCATGCAAGCCGTGCAGTGCAGTGACTACGCCCTGGCACAATTCTCCTACCTCCAGCGCCTCCTGCTCGTCCACGGTCGCTGGGCTTATCTCCGCATCTGCAAGTTCCTCCGCTACTTCTTCTACAAGACCTTTGCTGGTCTCATGGCCCAGGTCTGGTTCGCTTTCCACAGTGGATTCACAGCTCAGGTGAGGGATTCAGCCATTAGTAAGGGTCATATCCATCCCATGGAGGTCTGCACACTGGTGTTTCGACCCCCCTCCTGCTGATGATCCCATGCAGGTCTTGTGCCTGGTACTGCCTGATGGGCACATGTCCACATCACTGCCCTGGTCTCCTTTCTCCCATGCCCTGGTATTGGGTTGTCCAATTTTGGGGGGCTGCCTGGCTAAGATGCACCTGGTTATCTGCTTTTTACCTGGCTGCATTGGGAAAAGCATCCTGCAGAGATTTGGGATGTCCTTGTGAGCTGGAGCTCAGTCTCAGACAGACGCAGGGAAAGATGCCATGTGCATTAAGCTTGCTTCCTCCAAAATTTTATCCCAAAGACCATTAGTGTGTCTTGACCACTGCTGTGTGGCTTCAGCCTCCCATCTCTGTCTGCAGCATGGCCCCACTGCAGACAACATGGGGCTGATGCAAAGCCTGGGGAAAGTCCATGGGGATTTCTCCAGAGTTTGGATATGAGTCTCTTGGACTCACCCCTGGTGCCTGGGCATCCTTTCTGAGTCTTTCCAAAGCACCACTGAGCTCACAGCTGCTTTCTTTTCCCTTCTAGCCTCTGTATGAGGGCTGGTTCCTTGCACTCTACAACATTTTCTACACTGCATACCCCGTGCTGTCTGTGGGCCTTCTGGAGCAGGTATGGGTTCACCGGGCTGCATCCAGCCCCTGTGCCTGGAGGCTGCATCCTCAGCAGGTGTGAATCAGCCCAGCAGTCGTTGCACCCCATCTGCACGGCTTTTTGTGCTGGGACATGGTACCAAGCAGCTCGATGGGCATTTGGAGCTCTCCACCGGTCTTGGGGTGCCTCTGTTCCCCATCACCCCAGAGCAAGCAAGTGGAGGGACTCACTGCAGCTCTCCTGAAGGGTGTGTTGGGTGGGATGGCCCAATCCTGCTCCCCAGTGTGGGTGGGGAGGGTGATGCTTGGTGCTCTCCTGGCAGGACGTGAGTGCCAAGAAGAGCCTGGAGTTCCCTGAGCTCTATGTGATCGGGCAGCAAGATGAGCTCTTCAACTACCGCGTTTTTGGCATCACCCTCCTGCATGGGGTGAGCACCTCGCTTGCCAGCTTCTACATTGCGCTCTGGGCCTTTGAGGACCATGTTGGCAGCAAGGTTGTCGGTGACTACGAGTCCTTTGCCGTCACGGTGGCCACGTCGGCGTTGCTGTCAGTCCTTGTGGAGGTAAGGACCAATCTGCCCTTCCCCATCCTGGCCCGGTGGTAGATGCTTAGGGATTGCAGCCCTGGGCTCTCTAACACCATCCCCAACAGCTTCGTGCCTGGGAGGTGATCTCCCTTGCGGCAGGGGAGGAATTCAGGACAAGTGGCTGAATGGAAGAGGGTCCCTGCAGCCTCCATGAGACACTGTGTGCTCTGCCCTTGTCCCTACAGTTCATCCTGGACACCAAGTTCTGGACAGCATTGTCCTTCCTGATGGTCACAGCCAGCCTGCTGCTCTTCTGCTTCTTCTCCTTCCTGACCCAAAGCATTGATGCCTTCAGGATAGCCCCTGCCATCTTCCGTTTCCCAGGTGAGATGACCCGGGGATCCCCATGGCCTGGGCTTGGTGTTTCCCACCTTGTAGATCATCTCTTCATCACCACTTGTCAGTCTTGCTGTTTTGAGTTTTGACTCCAGTTTAGATGCCATCTCCTCTTTAGACCCCTCAACACCTTCATGGGTGGGGGCCTGTCCCCCAACAATTGTTCCCTCTGTCCTCTCCACCTTCTCTACTTAAACATCACCCACCCACTTCTTGCGTTGACAGATGCCAGCTGGAATGCCCTGACCGACCCCTACGTCCTGCTCGTGGTCCTGCTGTCCCTGGTGGTGAACACCATCCCCTCGCTCACCGTCCACTTGTACCGCACCATCACGGGCAAAACCACCATCCAGCAGGTGAGGGCTGCGCGGGGGCTGGCATGGGGAGGGGTCTGCCTCCTGCCAGCGTCAGTGTCTGGGGGTGGCCAGGGCGCTGCTGGTGATGGGAAGGGTGAGGTTCCCCAGCGAAGCCACTGCTGGGACTGTAGTGGTGGGACATGTCACCTCTCCTTGGTGGCACCACTCAGCTCATGGTGGTCTCTCATGACACTGGTACCCAAGCCTGGCTTCAGGGCCCTCTCCCCAAATTGGTTCA
Source organism: Haliaeetus albicilla (assembly GCF_947461875.1). Lineage (NCBI taxonomy): Eukaryota > Metazoa > Chordata > Aves > Accipitriformes > Accipitridae > Haliaeetus > Haliaeetus albicilla. Next base: position 39,683,625 of record NC_091490.1, on the reverse strand, counting down.
TGGCCCGACAGAAGGCCCTGGGGCGAGAGACCTCCTCTTGGAGAGGGTCTGCTTTTGGCTGCAGTAAGGAACTGGCCTGCAGGACTCCCCAGACCTGCCACTTAGGAGGCACTGGGGTCTGATGCAGGTCTTGGTACCACCCCCAGCCTTGGTAGAGCTCATCCCTATCTGGGTTGTGGGTTATATCTTCCTGGTGGTACAAAGAGGTCCCAGATGAGAGCAGGGCTTGAGATGATTGTGCACCAGAGCTCCAGGAGCTTTGAAGACCCCCAAGAGGGTCCCCATGTTACGTATCCCATCGTGGTAACTCAGGTCATGGTGGAGCTGGGACCCAAACTGTCTCGGTGGAGGGTGTCCTTGAGCTCCCTGTGTGTCCCCCCTCGGGGTGAGGGCTTGCCTGGGAGGAGGCCACAGCCCTGATCTCTCCGTCTCCTTGCAGAAGATCTGCTTGAAGGCCAAGCGGGAGCCGGAGCCCTCGGTGGAGCTACGTGCCCATGTCCCTCACGGCTCCTTCCACCGCCGCTCCAGCTATGCCTTCTCCCACCAGGAGGGCTACGCCGGCCTCATCACCCGCGGGGACAGTCTGCGTGCCAGGGCCACCCGCCGCACTGCCCCAGGTCTCCTGCACCCAGAGACAACCCCAGCTCTGTCCTCCCTCCCCAGCCCCTCGGCATAGCTGCCCTGGCTGGCATCAACCTCCCACCATGCTGGGACAGGGCAGGTGCCATCAAGGCACAGAACTGGCTGGCTCCCTCCTTTTATGGGCATTTTTTAAATCTTATTTGGATGGTTTTGAAGCACGGGCAGCCCCTGTGGCTGCAGAGGCTCTGGCCCAGCCTGGGGGGCTGCTGCTCCAGGCACTGAGTCCTGGGATGTGTCCCACCAGCGGCAAAATCTCCCCCATGCAGTGTGTTCATGGGCTTTGCAGGAGCCTCTAAAGCCATGAAAACCACCAACCTCTGCCTCCACGCTTGGCCCCTCGCCCCGCAACACCCTGGCTGGCACCCCAGCCCCCTTCCCTTTGCTGAGCCCCCTCGGAGCTGGGCTTCCTCCTATCCAAGGCTGATCCTGCTCCAGGCTGGACCCACAAACAGCAACTCTGCTGCCCCAGGCTCATTATTCCACCTCTTAATTACTAAAATACTCTGATGCAAAACCAGCGGTGGAGCTGGGTGGCAGGTGCAGCCCTTCACCCCTGCTCACTCCCTCCTGTGCTGGGGGCCGAGCTGCACCGGCTGCACGAAGACCCTCACCTTGTTCTCCCACAGCTTCAAGGAGCACAGGGCAGAGCCAGCCACCCTCCCCACGCAGGGCTGGATCCGGCACCCATGGCTTTCACATGCATCAACCCAACAGATCAGACTCGAGCGGCGTAATTTTAAAATAACCCCTACTTTCTGAAGGAGGACCTATGTATGATTGATTACCTGCAGGTTTTTCTTCTCCAGCCAAACCAGCCCAGCTTCTTGCAGCCTCCTCTTGTTGCTCCCCCACCATCTCCACCTCCTTGTCTTTGCCATCTCAGCACGAGGTGCACATGGTGGTGGTATCTGCTACGTGCCATGCCCTGTCTCCACAGCAGCCAGTTCCCACTCCCTCAGGACTGATGTCCCCATCTTTGGGGACAAATTGTGGCCACAGGCTGTTCACTGCAAAGTCCTGAAAAGTACTTTTGGTGAAGGGGGGAGGGCAAAGCATCGGGGTGATGTGCATCAGCTCTGACCAGTGGGCATGGGAGCACACGCCCTGCAGTGCCACGCTTTGGGGACATCAGCAGCTGGAGAAGTTGTGTGTGAACAACTGACTGGTGACCAGATCACCCTTTTTATTGTTTTTATTTTTTAATTAAAAGGATTTTAGCTTTTCTCTCCTCTCCTGTAAATCTCTGCTATGCCACCAAGGAAGAAAGCTGCACAGAAAGGTCCTTGGTCCCTCTGTGCGTACCACCAGCTCTTTGCCACCTGCCAGCACTTGCAACATGGCAAAATGCAGAGTAGGACAAGCTATTCGGGTAAAAAGATAAATAATTAAATCAGACATGGGGTCTTGGACCTGCCTGCAGCACACACGACTTGATGGGTTTGTTTAACAAGTGCTTTGGCCTCATCTGCACCGAGTTTGTGAGAATTAAAGTGTTTTCTTTGGGCTCTGGCCAGAAGGGTGCTGGATGGTGCCAAGAAATAAAAGCATCTGAGGCTTCCTCTGGGAAAACTCTCACCTCTGCAACTGCCAGGTGGAAAACTGGGGGCAGAAGCCTTTCCCAGTGCCTGGGCATGATCCCCACATCAGCCCCCTGATGCTCTCAGGCCAGGTCTAGGGAAAGGAGTTGAGATGGTTAAAACGGGGCTACTCCTCCAAAGCAGCAGCAGAGCTGCATCAGGAGGGAACCGACCCATGAGCATCACTGCGGGACACACACACACGCCAGGGTGAATGACTAGAAAATAATTTATTGAAGAAACAGAAAGCTGCAGAAATACAACACAGTCATGACCAGTAGAGGATGAACAAATAGAGATTTTTTTTTTTTTTTCTCTTTTAAAACCTGTTGACAGGCTGGAGTTAAGTTTCCTGGTAACTTCCCCTGCATGAGTCATTGCAAAGAACAAGGAACAAACTCCAGAGCACACAGCACAGTTTGGATAAAGTGCCTGACACATAAGACTCTTTTTTTTTTTTTTTTTTTTAATGTTTGTAAGTAGCTTAAACAAATATAGTTGCAAGACACAGAGGAGTAACAATTGCATTTCGCTGTAGAGTAAAACCTATCCCATGAGAGTAACAATGAAGCAGCAGGAAAAAAAAAAAATCAATTTAATTAGAAGGAAAAAGTCATTTAAAAACTCAGAAATGCGGCCCTCAGACCGTGCGGGACGAGGGTGAGTGTCACCTATTGCTATACAGAAAAATGAGCAATGTTTTCTGGAGGTGGCTGGACTGACAAACCCGAGGCTGCGGGTTCTTCCTGGCCAGGATTAATTCTGTCTGACTTCTTTTTTTCCTTTAGAAATTTAAGGGTAAAAAGAAAAACAAACAAACAAACAAACAAAACTTGATTTTGTTCTTTGCAGTTTTAATTTCCTCTCTTAAAACCCCAAACAAAGACACGAGAGGAACCGGATTCTGCACGGCAGCATCTGCAGGTCCAGCCCCATCGCCAGCTGCCAGCGCCGCCTCAGCTGCAGGTGTTCTCTGAGACAAGGGAAAAGGAGCCAATTTAATGCTGGGGACGCACGATGGTGATGAGGGCGGCCGGCCGGCACGGTGCCGGCAGCCAACCCAGCCCAGTGGCTTCTTCACGGTGCCCAAAGTGGGCTGGGGAGAGAGGTAACAAGGAGCCGATCGTTTTCCCCACCCAGACTTTGGGTGCTCAGGAAAAGGGACGAGTGGTGATTTATTTTTTTTGCAAAGCCATTTCTCAGCACAGAGAAACGCCAGCTCCTGGCCCACTCTGTGTCCATGTCCCGTCAGCGGAGCCATCGTTAGAGCAGGAAAAATCTCGTCTCTGGCTGTGCCATAGCGGGGTGACAATGGCTAAAACCCAGCCAGGTGTCTCCGGGAGCCCGTGCTCCTCCTGTTCACCCGGCGGGACGGGGACAGCACTGCCCCGCTGCTGATGGTGGGTTTTCAAGGCACAAAAGCCATCGGTGGAAAACTTCCACCCAAGGCAGAACTGGAGTGCCTGGGGGAGCATCAAGAAATGACCCAAATCCCTGAAAACTTCCACAACTGAAGTAGGACATGGTGGCCAGGCTGAACCAGCAGATCTCAGTGGGAGATCTTGGGTCCACTCCTCTTCCTCACTCTCTGACCATCTGCTCTCCATCATCCTCAGAGGTGCCCCTGGGGCCCCAGTTTTGCTCCTGCTCCCCACACCACAAAAACACCCTTTGGGGCAACCCTGGTCGAGAGAATTGTCTTTAGGACAGAGCTTGGATTGTCATTACCTGCAGGAAAAAAAAAATCTTTGGTATTGTGGCAAGTTGCTCCTCAAGGCATTTTGGTTGATGTGGGCAGCAGGCATGGCCAGATCCGGCATGGTGCAGGGCTCAGCCTGCCAGCAGTTGATCCAGCAAGTCCCGGTGGGCTAAAGGACAGGGGACAGTGCTTGGCTCTTGGCTTCTCTGGGGTTTCCCAAGCCATTTGGTTCATTCCCCATGATGGAAACCAGCTGGTCTCTGAAAGGTCCAGGACTTGTGAACTGTGGGTTGCACCCAAGCCTGGTGAGACCTTGTGGTTGGAAATGAGGTCTTGGCCTCCAAGCACCAAAGCTTGTTGTGCTAGAAAAGGTCTCGTAGGAGGAAATGGGACATGGCAGAGATGCAGAGCTCCCCGGAGGACAGGAGGGTTGGTTAGTAGATGAATGGTGCTGCTGGAATAAACATCTCTTCCTAAAACCAAGGTCCTTGGTCAGTGGGTCCCATGTCTCCCACCACCACCTGGTACTGAGCATCTCAGTGCTGGCTGTGAAGAAGGCAAAGGCTGCAGGGACACTGCATTAGACAAGAGATGCAGATTTTAAAAAAACCCTACTTTGCTTTTGGGGGCCACTTCGGTGGAGCCCGAAGAAGCTGAGATCTCTCTCCTCACAGTGGGCTGAGCTTTGGGGCCACCTCTAGTGACGGAGGCAAAGGATGGAGTGGTGAAGAGGCTGGAGAGGGCTGAGGAATCAGCATTTTAAGGTAAATGCTCTGGTAATGGTGGGGAAGCAGAAAGAAGTAGGTACCACTGCCTCCTCTGAGCCCCCATCACCTTCCTGACTTCCAAAGACATGACTCCTTACTGCTACTCTCCTCCCATCTTTAAGCAAGGAGAGGAGGAGCAGCAGGGGGGAGGAAGGAGCAGGGGATGCAGCCCTGTTCAGGGGGGGGTCTCTGCACATTTGCAGAAAGCTCCCTGGCTGTCTAGGGCAGGCAGGGAGACCTTCCAAAATCCCCTGGGACCTGTTAGTGCGCTGGGGTCCTCTAGGACCTTCTCCACTGGTTGGACTCTTCTTCTTACCCCTTCAACCAGAGCGGGTGCCCCCATGCAGGGCGAGAGCCAGGCTGGGCGGCACGTGAAAGCCTGGCAGGGGCAGACACTGTGTGCTGGGTGGTGTCTCTGACCCAAACCACATCCCTGGGGAGAAAAACCTCAGAAATGGGTCGCTCCAGTCCATCCCTGGGTCCATTTGGGCATTGATGCAGCACCATCTTCAGCACCTCTTTCCACACAGGGCAAAGGCAGAGGCAGGTCTGTGAGGTCACCCCAAAGGACGGGGACTTGGGAGCATCACCTGGAAAGGTCTCAGCCCCAGGGGGAGGTTTGGGGTGCCCAGGGGCCGTTTCCCTTGTCTCAGAGCACACGAGGAGCCCCGCGGCTTTGCCGGCTCAGGTTGTGGCAGTTGATTGTCTCTCCTCTCGTCTGCACTTGGGATTTGACCCACAGAGCTGGATAAAGAAAAAACAAAAAACCAAAAAACAAAACCCAAAGCACGGCGAGGAGCCAGACCCCATGGTGGCGGGTGGGACACGTGGGTGTGCACACTGGTGTCCCGTGCCCCAGATAACCCTTACCCTGTTTGCTGGGCACGGGGCCACACTGTGCGCCCTGTCCTCCCTGGGGATCCTCCAAGCAGCCCCCTGCCTCCCTGCGTCGCTGCGACGCGATTTTCCGGGTGAGGAAAGGAAGAAAAGAGGCAAAGGAAGAAACCGAGGGGATAAACAACAACTCTCCCGTGGTTGCATGAGTTGGAAAAAAACGTGATCCATGCAGAGAAGTCCTCATCAACTGAAAACTCGTGGACAAAAAAAGCACAGTTTGTCCCCTCCCGCTCCCACCCGACCACCCCTCCCCGAATAATTATTACATTACTTCAAGAAAGAGTATATTTTTTTCATGCATAAATCAAATTCTCATCTTGTCTTTTTTTTTGTCTTTTTTTTTGTCTTCTTTAAATTACATTTGAACACAGAACACATATAATAAATACTCTTGTACGACATGACTCAGAGAAAAGTAACACATCCGAACGCAAAGGTATCATCATTATTAGTTTTTCTTTTTTTTCTTTTTTTTTTTTAAAAGGACTTGTTTAAATATGAAATCTGTAAACTCCAAGGGTCCTTTTTTTAATCTTTCTCTCTCTCTTTCTCTCTCTCTTTCTCTCTCTTTTTTTTTAAATCGTGAAACTATCCAGCTTTCATTTCCTTAACATTCAATATGTCTCCCATTGAACGCGTCAAAGAAATAAGAACATGCCGTCTTCTGCAAAATTATAATTTAACAGTATAAAGCTTCAAGTCACAAATTCCAAAAACTAGCTAAGTAATTTTTTTTTTTTTATCACATAAACTATACATTAAATATTTTGAGGTATTTCAGAGAACATTGTCAAAGGCTTGTAAGGTCTGTGCTGGGTGGAAAAGAAGGCTTTCTCCTGCATAGAGAACGTCTTTGGTATCACAAGCCATGTGGGTATCAGGTAGAAGCGGGGTGGCACGGCCATGGGGTCGGGCAAGATCTGGCCAAGGCAATAGTGTGGAGGGGAACGAGATGGGGAGGCGATGGGGTCGGGGATGCTCTGACCTGCTCTGTCAGGTTGCCCAGCGGGATGGAGGACCGTATGGGGGTCCCGGCCGGGTTTGCTGTCATCAGGGGGGTTGGCCCTGGGCAAGTTTGGTCCAACTCAAAAGGAGCCACCTCGGCCGGAGCCTGAACCAAGTAGGTACAATTCAACCCAAGGTTTCCCTAAATTAGACATTCTGGAGATTGCTGTGGAAGAGCATCTTCTCTGGCAGGTCCTCCCATTGCCTTTTGCTAAGGGTGAGTGGTGGAATGGAGCAGACTCGGCTGTGCCCATCTCCCCCAGTGAGCCAAAAATGCCCTTTGGGGGACTTGGAAACAGTTCCTGCTGAAAGGTTTCACAGCTCCAAACCGTTCCCTAAAGGAGGGGTTTGGAGAAAGCCCAGGGTGAGGCTTTCCACCGCTCCTGCCTTCATCTTTCCAGACAGAAATGACAAGAACTCTCCCTGTGCTACCAAAAAGGGAAACCGAAGCCCAAGTCTGAGCTGAGCGAGGAGGAAACACCCCGTGATGAAACCCATGTCTTCATCTTGTGGGCTTCTGTAGGGTCCCAGCACCAAGCTGGGCTGGTGAAGGACATGGAGCAAAACCTTTCCCCAGGAGCGATGCCCTGCGAAAAGGAACCTGGACACCAGGTCAGTGCTCCTAGGGCAAGAGGGGCTGGATGGAGGGACCCTGGGGACCACACCAGGTTGGGGGACACAGGGACATCTGAGAGAGGGGACACGCCGAGGAACCAGCACCTTTCCCGCAGCGGGCGGCAAGGGGGATGCTTTCTCTTCAATCAGAACAAGGGTTGGGTTTCTTTCCTTCATCCCAACACCCAAAGACTACAAGAGTTGCCAGAATCCGTCCCTTTGGAGAGCTGAGGTAATAGTGAGTCTTTAGGATCAAAGCAGAGGAGCAAAGAAATGGCCACACACCTTTGGTACAAGAAAAAGGCACTCATCTACCACGCTGCCATCCCGGAGTTGCTCGCTTGCCTTCTCCCTCGCTCTCTGGGGACTCGACAGGGCTGGGGGGGGGGGGCTGGGGGCGGCGAGGAGCTCTTGGCCGGGGTGGGGGACTCTCGGCCGGCCTGTCCGCGGGGAGCAGGGAAAGTGGCGTTTCCAGCACAGACCAGACAAGGCAACAAAATCTTTGGTATCAGACGTGATTTTCAAATCACAAAAATTGAAAACTCAAGTGAGGTAGCCTTTATTCTCGGGTTCTCACTAGAAATGTCTTTGCATCCTTGAGGGCCTGTGGCATTTACTCTTTTTTTTTTCTTTTCTTTTCTTTTCTTTTCTTTTCTTTTCTTTTCTTTTCTTTTCTTTTCTTTTTCTTTTTCTTTCTTTTCCTTTTTTTCCCATTTTTTTTCCTGTGTGTTTTTCACTTCCCAAACCAAGGCCCCCTTCCTGGCTTTTCAGCCCTTGAATACTACTCGATGGGGTTCAGGAATCCACCACCATCGTCACCACGTCACGACAAGACAAGAAGAAACAACGTTAGGGGAAAAAATCAGTGGCGGGCAGCGGGGTCCTGGGGGGATGAGATTCGCTTTGCCTTTAGTTTTGGGGTTGTGGTTGGCAAAATACATTGCAGCAGCTGCCCCTTCCCACTCCTTCCCTCTCTCCATCCCTCTCTCCCGCCCTCTCTTTCCAGCAATAAATTGGTTTAGTTTGGTGTGACCGTGTCCAGTCTGACACCCCCAACCCCTCCACCGCCCACCTACCCCAGGAGCAATTTGGTTAAAGACGTCCTCTAACCCCGCCGGTGACCACAGCCAGTCAGGGCTTCGTGTGCAGGGGTTTTTTTTCTTTCTCTCTTTCATTCTTTTGTCCTTTCTTTCCTCTTTTGTTGGGGTGCTTTTTTTGGGTTTTTTTGGTGAACACATACACTTTTTTTTTCCTTTTTTCCTTCTTTTCAACAAGGTGCCTTCCTGTTACACAACAGATCACTCTCAAAGTAAAGTGAATCGAAGAAACCATAGCGCTAGAACACAGATGGTACTATTTTACCCGCATAAATTCAATAGTGTCCCTTTTTTTTTTTTGGTTGATGGTTGGTTTTGGAGGATTTTTTTTTTTTTCCCCAAGTGGTGGGGGAAAGAGGGGACCTTGCCTCCCCCTCCATCCCCAAGCCTCTCCCAGCCCTTCCCTGTCCCTGGCAGCACCTCCTGCTCCTCCCGAAGTCACCCCAGGCTGGCAAGGAGCCCACAGGGCGGCTGGGACAAGGGCTGATTGTAAGGGTTTGGCCTCGTGATTGCTTTTTATATGGCACAAGTCACCATCGGGAGCTCAGAGGAAACGATCGTTTTGAAGCTAGTACCATTGCTCCAGAAATTCGCGTTTTAAGGCAGGTTGTTAATTGGCACAAAAAAAAAAAATCTGGCGTCTTTTTGGTAAGTTGCCGGTATTTGCGTTGAGCTTGTTTGCTTGTGGTTTCTGTTGTTATTCCTTTTTTTGGGTTGGTTTTTTCCCTTTCAATCTTGTCGGGGAGTTTTCCCCCTTCTCACACCCAGGGCTGGATTTCGCCACCAGATCCCTCGGATTTTTCTTTTCCCACCGTACATCGACGTTGGTTCCCAGGAGGGAATTTTTTTGTTGTTGGGTTTTTGGTTTTGTAATTTCTTTGGTAACAGAGATGAAGAGGGGGTACGGGAAGGGGCAATAGTGTGTGTCGAGGGGTGGATGGAGTGAGACACAAAGCCAACAAATCTGCTTTGTCTGTGTCCATTCCTCAACCGAAAAGTGAACCAGAAATCCAGTGGTGAATGGTGAAGCCAGTCACCAGAAAAGATCAGATCCTTCGCTCCAAGTCTCTCCTCCCGTCTCCTTTCAAACAATTATTATTTTTAAATACCCGATTTCTGTAGCTAAAATGTGCTTCTTTGACCTGCTTGGGCGCCAGGCGACGCGGTGCAGCCGTGGTCCCCCTCCAGCCGTGGTGCTGGGGGATGCTCGGGTGCATGGAGGCGGGCGGCCACAGCGAGGTGTCTCCTTTGCCACGGAGTTTCTCTGGGAGGGATCCGGGGATGAGTGCTCTCGTGGGTCGGGGTGCATGTGTGCATGGGGGGGGGGTGGGGGTGCTCTTGGGGGTGTCCGTTGGGGGGATGGAGGAAGATGCCCATGGAGGAGACTGGGACTACAGGAATGCTCTCAACCAGGTTTTCAAAACCTTCAAGGGAGAGAAATGCCCGTGTGTCAATGGCAGAGAGGGTCGGGCTGCCTTGGGGAACACCACTGTACCTCAAGGTGCGAAAAACCTTCAGCAGCCAGAGACCTGGCAGGAGCCTGGTCACCCTCCAGGCACATGCTGAGCATTTTCCCTGCTTGTCCCCCTTTGAACCATGGGGGGTTTGGCCCTGGTTCAGTGCGGTTGTGCCAGAGCCCAGCCCCGTGACTCGAACTCTTGTACCTCCCCCACCTTTACCCCTCCACTGTGGGAGCTGTAAGAGTGGCTGTGGCAGAGATTGAGGTTGGGGAGGGTGGTCAGGGGGTGCCCTGCTCTCCAAAGACCTTGGTGGGCATATGAAGACATGGTTCTGTGGTCCCCGAGGACCAGGCGTGCTTCCAAACAGCACCTCACCCTCTCCCTCCATCCCACATCATCCCTCGCTCCACAGGGGTTTCCTCCAAGCCCTCCTGGGGACAGAGCTGACCTGGTTGCAAACCCTTTCCCTGCTCCATGAGCTGGGAGGACATGGCAGCAGGATGTGGCACAAGGCGCACATCCAGGTGTGACGCCCGGCTGAGGGTTTGGGAGGCTGATGGACTTGCAGCATCCAAAAGCACCCACCCCGGTTGGCTCGGGGCATGAGTGTGAGTCTGGGGTTGGCTTTGTCATGAGGAGGATGTCCAGGAAGGGGCAGGGAGGGCTAGGGGACATCATGCTTTGGAGAAAGTGCTTGTAGAAGAAGAGGGGACTCCGGGGTTGGTTCCTGGCTCCTCCTGCCAGCGGTTCATACACCGCCGGCGGGCATTCATGAAGAAGTTGCTGATGGTGTTGAGCTCCAAGCCCAGCTGCTGCGAGATGGTCATCTGCATCTCCTTGGATGGGCGCTTGTTCTCCTTGAAGATGGCGATCAGGGTGCGGCGCTGGAGGTCCGTGAAGACCAGCCGCTGCTTCTTGGGCTGCAGGCTCCTGTCTTTCTGCTGCTCTTGCTCTTTGCGTTTGCAAGCTAGATGTTCAAAAGAAAGAATAGGGCCATTAATTGGTGCTCACCACCCTGGCCCACTTGCAGGTTGCCTGGCTGCCTCCCAAAAACCAGGCCCTTCCCTCCAGTAAACATGCTGGCTTGTTGCCCACCACGCCTAAGCTACCTCCCTCCTCTTCCTCCCTGTGCCTCCTGAGCGTCTGCTGAGATGGGACGACAGCCTCTTACAACATCAGTACGAGAAAAGCCTGGGTGAAGCCCATCACCTCTTCAGATGCCCAGGAAAAGCCCAAGTGTCGGCATCTCCAGCTGACCCTGGGACTAGAGAATGAGGAAACTCCTGGGCTGACTCTGCTCCCACAGCCTGGCTATTGTGACCTGCTCCATCCCTAAATTTTGGGGGTCATCCACCAGCCTCCCTCCCTTGCTGCACTCTGGCATGATCTCCCTCGCCTCCTCATCACCTCTGTGGATCCCACTGGACGACTCAGGGAACTGGTGTCCCTTGGCCATCACGTCCAGCTGTCACTTCCGAAACACAGGGAAGAGCCAGGGACAGGGACGTTGTGAAAAGGCCGGTCTGCAACCACCACATCCCACAGCAGACAGCCTGGAAGGACCATTTGTGGTTCCACCTGCTCTGGGAAGGGGTTTTCCTGCCTCTGGACAGTGGAGAACAGCCTGATCCACCTAAAGCTCCAGAAAATTGTCTCCCCTGCTGTCTTTGCTACCAGAAACTTTGGCACATGTGTCAGGTTGAGCCAGCACCAAACTAAAAGCCTCCCCTACAGATTTGCCTTGAGCGGTAGGTGAGGACAGAGGTGATGTCACACAGGGATGGGCTGTCGGGAGCCAGGAATTCCCCCCTGACACCACCACGCTGCGTGCAAGGGAGGGAGGGAGGTGAGTACACACCTTTTGGTAAATACATGAATTTTAGTTGCAGGAGTATTAATCATACTGCTGGTGGAAGGGGTGAGAAAAGGAGCCCTTTGCTATGATACTTTTCTAGAAAATTATAGAATAACTGAGGTTGGTGGAGGTTGCTGGTCCAGTTCCTACACAAGCAGGGATGACCTGGAAGCTGTTGAGGGTGCACAGGGACTTTGCTGGCTCAGGACTTGGCCAGACATGTGCAGCACTGCGGGAGCATGAGATGCCCATGGGCAAAGCAGGGCATGGATCTGGCCCTCCAAGGTTGGGGACATGCTGTTTCCTTCTGGAAAGCTCGTAAGAGTCAGAAAACTGTGGGCTTTTCGAGGAAAGCCCCACTCTTGCCCCAAACAGCAGCAGTTTTCAGCCTTTGGTATTTCTTGGTTCGGATCTGCCAAAGGATTTTGCAAGTAGGGCACAGGTCCTTCAAGACATTCATTGTCGGAACGTTGCTGGATGACAGATTTCAACTTGCTTCTCTCAGGCACTTCCAGGAGTCTCTTCCACCTGGTGCACAGACCTTGGAGGGGCCAAAGGCCAAGGCTGAAAGCCACTGCCACAGCAATGGGATGGCATCTTGGGTCCATGGGACAGGTATTTCCCTCAGGTTAATCACCTGCCTGCTATAGAAACGCACCTTCACGGCCAGGCTGAGTAAAAAGGCAAACCGCTGTGTAGCCTAGGAGTAACAGGAGGATGTCTCAAGTCACTTCTTCCTCACTAGAGAACAAGCAAGGTCTTCCTCTGGTTTTTCTTCAGCTGGCCTGCACTACAAGTCCTCTTTACATCACCTTGAACTAACAGAGAAGGATGATATCCACCCCTTCCACCCAAAGCTGGGAAAATCTAGAACTCAGTGAAGCAGCTAATTTATCCAACAAATTTAGCCTTGTTTCCCTGGTTGCTGGGCTCGGTCCTTGCCCTGGCCTCATGCGGATGGTGGGAGCCATCGATTCTGCTCCTGCTGGGGCAGAGGACAGGAGGCACCAAGCTTGGCACAACCAACCACACTCAGCCAAAATCAGCTGTCCCTGATAAAGGTGGTTAGTGGAGAGTCTTCCCCTCCCCCTCTCCCACCCCCACCAGCAGGTTTGGCTGCAAACCACCGTCCTTAGGGACATGGGACAGTCTGAGCCCTGGTGGTGCTGTCCCAGGGGTATCTTACTCAAACAGCCAGCAGAGAATGGTTTAGTGGAAACCTACCCTATGACCATCAGATGCTTGCAAAAAGAACAAACAAAAAAAGCCTTTATAGAAAATTTGACTTTTTTCCAGACATGAATTAAAAAAAAAAAAAAAAGACCCCCCCCAAACTCCCCCCAAACCAAACAACAAACAGAAAAAGTCCCCCCCACACCATACGTGCACATTCGGAGCAGCGCGTCTTCACCCTTCCGGACCCCTCGCCCGCCCGCCGTGTACCCTCCCGGCGTCCCCCCGGCATGCTCGGCTCCGGCCCTGTGCCAGTGGCGCGGGTGGGACCTCAGGTCGATGGTGGGCACCTCACACGCACCCTGTGAGCATGGACTTTGCTCTGCGTGGATAGCACTTAAACTACCTCTCTCTACCATATATACACCAGATACATACAAATGTGTGTAGGTACGTGTAAATACATCCATACCTCCATGGGACATGCGGGGTAATGTGCCGACCCCGCTGTAACCCTAGCAAAGCCACTGGGATCCAGGTTGTTCTCTCGCTCTCCTGCCTGCTGGCACCCATTCCCACCAGTGGTGCTGGACAGCCAGCCTGAAACCCAGTGTTTCAGCTTTTCGAACTCACATTCCGACCCCTCCATTCAATTTTTAGGAGTAATTATTACAAACCAGTCACCCATTAATAACTCAAAGCTCCTAGGCAAACACTAACCATCAGGGTCTTGCTGGTAAAACTGTGATCCAGCATTTAAACCAGTGCCGACTATTGCTTAGGCAGAGGTGACACCCTGCTCTGCACCCCTTGATACCCCTGTTATTTTTGGCCTGCAACACCAGCGGCGGACGCATCCCACATTTCCTGTGCTCGTTTGTTTATTTATTAATTTCTTTTTCTGCTGACGCAGCCCAATACCCCTCATACCCAGTTCAATCTAATTACAGCTCCGCACAACAGAAATCAATAGTGATGCTGGTCAGATCTATTTACGGCAGCCATCAACCCCCCAACAGAGGATCTTTTTCCTATTCCACATCCCCCGGGCGCTGCTTTCCCAGGCAGGCTGGCGGTGGCTGTCCCCGTGTCCCCACAGGCCTTGGGAGACAGGGACGGGGGACAGCCGGCAGCACGGCTCCAACTCCCACACAGGTCAACATAAGGTGAGGGTTTTTCTCTGTGCTTCAAAATCCCTGTTTTCCAAGTCCCAAGCTCCAAATGACTCATCTTAGGCTGAATGCTGTTCTTCAGCCACGTCCCTCCAGGGTCTCTGGGCCTGGCCGCAGTCCGTGGGGATGGGGACACACTTCAGGGCACTTCCACCCCTGCTTCTGCATTATCTCCCCAGCAAATGCCCAAAGAACAGGATTTATTCCCTGCCTTGTCCTGCTCCCTGCTCTTCCTAGGGCACAGGAGACCCTGGCAGTACCAGGACCAACAGCGGGAGAGAAGGACCAGGGTCCCCCATGGCTAGCGGGAATGCTCCGATGGCCAGTAAGGGGTTGAGCTCACCCACAATGGAAGTCTTTCTCTTCTCTCTCCATCTCTCCCCAGCTCACATCACAACACCTGCACCTCTGAGACCTCCACAGCTCAGCCAGGCTTGGCTGAAACCAGCCAAGTGCAGGAGTGACAAGGAGGGAATGCCAGATGCAGTGGGATGGGGTGATGGTACAGAGCTGTGTCCGGGCCTGGGATGCTGGGCACACAACCCTAGTGGTATTTCATCCCTAAGGTAGCTGATCTGGCTGCGGAAAAAACACAGGGAGCAAAGGCAAGGAAGAACCTCGGGGGCAAAAGCAAGAGGAAAGACCTCTGAAAGCAGAGGCATCCCACCTGCTTCCCCTGGAGGATTTCTGCTGAGGGTTTCTGCATCCCTGGAGACTTATGTCAGAGGGAGTGCGTTTTCCTTGACTTAACCTTGACAGCTCAAAGCAAAATATCTCCCAAATCATTTCTAAAGAGACATAATAGAGACAATCAAATGGCTGCTGTTCAGAAGCTGTGATTATGCCTCCCAGCATGAACTCTGAGAAGCATTTAACTAATACCTGATGGCTTTGCAGGCTTCCGCAGCCTGCCAGACACTGGTTTCTCTATTATACCCGCAAACCTCTGTTTTCTCAGCCCCAGCGTGCTCTCCCTCTCCATTCACTTGCAATACAACCTGTAATTTTCTGCCCACTTTGCTTAAGTGCTGGTGATTTGTTGAAATCACAAAAGACAGCCAGGGGCTTTCAGAGCCAGCATGCTGGCTGTAAGCGAGGTTAGGGGAAAAAAAAAAACAAACCCACAAGCTTTTCTCTTTTTCTCCCTGTCAAATCGGCTCACAGTGGTGCAAGGGGACAGAGGAGCATTTAGGGGCTCAAAGGGAGGTGGAGGAAGAGATGGAGAGGGGGTACCTGGATGTGGTTGGCCAGCTCGGGACAGATTTCTTCAGTGCAGAGGTGGGACAGGCTCTTTCGCTGGTGGGCACCGGGTGGGAAATGGCCCTGAGCAAAGCTGGCTTCTCTCCATGCCTTTGAGAGTAGTCTAGCCCCTGGGCTGCCTCAGTTTCCCCCTCTCCTTGAAGGGGCAGAGGGATCTCAACCTCTTTCACAGAGAACTGGGCCTGGGTGTAGGGTTGTGCAATGGGTGTTACTGGTTCACGCCCTGCCCTGATATTCTGGAAGGTTTTGAGAGCTGCAGCTCTGAGTAAACTGGGATGAGCCCAGTGCCTCCCACAGCAGAGCGGGTATCTGATCCTGAGCTGAATTAACCTCATGGCATCTGCTCCCGAAAGCTGGAGCTGAGTCTGGACCAGCGATCAGGGGATTTCATCTGCAAAACAGAAATCCTTTGGTCCACAGCTGGGCCAGCTGGGTTGCTCAGAGCTGGGGCAATTTAGTAACTGCAAGAGGTTTGTTTGACTTTTCTTTTCATTGTAGGAAAAGAGCCCAAAGAGATTTGTCACAGAGAGGCTTCTCCAGCAGAAATTCGGGTCTTCTCTAGCTGGGAAGACAGTGCCAACAGGAGAGTCAGCAGTGGACAATGCAGGAAGAAAGAGTGCCCAAAACCCAAACCCCAACTCTTTTTCTGCCTCTTTTTTTTTTTTTTTTCTGAAACCTCACTTGATTTTGAAAACTAACGAGCACACAGGCAAAGGGGATGCAGTGTCAACCACACAACTGCCAGGGCAGAGCCTGCCCCGTGCTGCACATCCCTGCAAATGCCTGCGATCTTCCAGACTTCAGCAGCACACAATAAAAAAAAAAACCTTCTGGGCTCCAAAACCTGTGGGGATTTTGACGGCTGTGGTGCCACAGCTTCTGACAGCTTTGAACCATGCTGTAGTAAAAACTGCCCTGCTCTAGAAGCCTGCAGATTCAGAAAACTGTGTATCAGAGGCCATCGAGAGCCTGAGAGGTGCGGTTAGGAGCTGCAACTTGTCTGCAGAGCTGCAGCCTCACAGTCCTGCTGGGTTGGAGTGACACAGTCCGGCCAGAGCTCCTGGCTCCGTGAGTATCCCTGTGCCACGTGGCCCTGCCTCGGTGGGGACAGGCTTCCCTGCTCATGTCCCTGGGAGCTGCCAGAAGATGAGTCCCGAGGCCCGGGGAGAGCCCCTGGTCATTGGTATGCAGCCAGCGCGCTGCAGGGTGAGCCGCTTCTCCGAGCCCAGCAAATTAAATCTTCCTCTGAATGCTGCAAATAAGGAGATGAGATGAGACAAAGTGCTTGCCTCTGCGTTGCTGGGTGCATTTTCCTTCCCTTGTGAAGGGTTTCAGTGACTCATTCCAGCCAGCAGCTCCAATCAACCTGTATGGGGCTGCAAGGCATCACCAGACGTCTGCACTGACCTTCCCGGCCCATTCCCCAGCAGCCCAGCAGCTTTCAGAGCAGTGCAGGTCGGCAGGCAGAGGGAAGGGACTGGAAATGAAAGCGTAAGTCCTTGGTCCTCCACTCAGGTGATGACAGTCCCTCCCAAGACAGGGGTTCAGCTGGGACTGGCAGAGGCTGGAGGAGACCAGCAGAGCTACCCAAACGTGCAGCAGAGTGGCGATGCCAGCCCTGTGGGATGCCTAACTTTGCCTCTCCTGCACTTCTCAAGCTCTGTCTGGTTTTTCATGGCGTGGCATTTTCAGCTTTTCCAGCTCTGAAGCAGATGAGTTTGTCTAGTCTGAGGGCAGGTGAAGGGACACAAAGAAGCTGGGGTGGCTGCAGGTGTGCTTGGCTCCATCCCTCCATGTTTGCCCTATTTTTATTCTTGTCCTTTCCAGGTAAGCTGCTACCGGCCCCACCAGAGACAGCCCTAGCCTGAGCCAGCTGCATCAGACCCCTCTCATGGACATAGAACAGTTTCAGGTGACTTAAAAACATGGGTCTGTGGTTAAAAGCATTTCCTTGCTGCAGAGGTTTGATTTTTAACTCGCTTTTCTGGAGACTTTTGTAAAGGGAGACCTAGTGCCCTGCTCTGCTCTCCCCTGGAGCCGGGTGAACTGGGCTCAACCCACAGCTCTGCCATCACATCTGCTGGCAAAGTCACTTCCCCCATTTGTCCTGTTTCCTCCCTTTCTAAGCCTTTTTCTGGACCAGCGTCGTCTGCTTCTTATTGTCCCGGTGGAGACCACTGCCATCACAAGCTGCTCAGTGCTCATGCTGCCAGCACAGCCCAGGACCAGACCAGATGCCTGGTGTGAGGCAGGGCTGGGCAGAGGTGCCCTGGGAGTCCTCCCAGCTGCTCTGTTCTCCTTACTCTTCTCCCGAGTCATTGCCACTTAGTGTGACGAGAGCAAATTGGTGCTAATGAAGTGCTGGAGTCAGGCAGCGTGGCAGGCAGGAGCCAGCAGTGCCGCAAGGGATGGCAGCGGCAGGGGAAGGTTGTCGCCTTCTGGGAGAGAGGGAGGATGCAGGTATGGGCGTGGGACATGGCTGGAAACCCTCCAACCCCTGAAATAAGTTTGCCTTGGAGTAAGAGACACTTGCTCGTGCTCAGCTTTGGTGCAAGAGTCCCAGCTGCAGAATCTGGGGGGAAAAAGGTAGTTTGGGGTTCCATTTGTGCCACAATGACATGGAGAACCAAGTAACGCCAGATAAGGAGACTGCACCAGGAATCTGAGGCAAGTGATATCCCTGTGACCCATGCAGCTGTGGGTCCTGCAGAGTCCTCTGTCCTTGCTTCTTCGCACAGGAAAGGAGCAGCAAGGATCTCCCTTTGGCCTCAGCATGGGCTACTGCTAAGTGTCTCTCAGCCTGTTCCTGTTGGGCTCCTCCTGCCAAACTCCTGCTGCCTTCAGCAGCTCCCAGATCTGGCTCTCTGAGCGGGGACAATAAAAGAATTCAGCAATCAATGAAATGTGTTTCATCAGAGCACACGTTGCTCCTGAGCCGCTCTCGGTGGAGAGCTGGTGTTCAGAGAGGCCCCAGAGCCGTTATCAGCCAAGGAACATTTGCTGGAGAGAGGGGAAAAGCAGTGGGGGGAAAAAAACAACAGTTTTCTGCATTTCCTGATTAAATCTGGTCTCAGGTGGATTTATCGGGTGTGAGATAGGCAGCTCCCTTAGGGTTTGGCCGAGTCATTTCTCGGATGGCTGCTGGCTTTCTTGCTCTGTGGTGCTGTGAACAGGAAAATCTGTAATCCTCCAGGTTGGGGCATTCACGGTTTGCTTCACCAGAGTTTGGGACACTCTGAAGGCAGATGGGAGGGCCTGAGCAGGGACATCAGTTGCTCTCAGATTATCCCTTAGGTCCAGCAGCTCATCGCAGGAGGGACCTTCCAGATTTGAGCCCTTCCCTGCCACCAGGCCCCGCTCCAGAAGGCCCCAGTGCGCTCAAAGCAGCTTCCAGCCTGACCTCAACAGGTGCCACCCCCCTTTATTATGTCTGAGATTCTTTTGACTCCCCTTGTCTCAGTAGCGTAACCCAATTCCCAGCTATTCACATCCGGCACAAAGCCATCCATGTCGTGAGGCAGCAGCCAGCGCTGGTGACACACGCCCAGGCTGGTCATCGCGCACCGAGGAGGGGTCTGGGGACAATGGCGGAGCCCAGCGCCCTATTTTGCTGCTCTGAGGGAGTTGAGGGCTGCTTGGGGGCTGGGGGGTGACACAGGGCAGCTGCTCGGACCCCGTGAGGGGACCTGCCTGGTCCCTCAGGGTGCGTTCCCCCACCAGGCTGGGCCTGGCCCAGGGTGACGTCGGGCCCCCCTCACCCCTGGCTGGGGCAAAGGGCCCTCGGCAGCACCTGCCTGCGGGCTGGGCCGTGAGGGCAGCGGGGCCGAGGTGGAGTGGAGGGGACTCCCAGCCCCAAGGCCCCGGCAGCCGCCGACACCCGCCGAAGCCCACCCCACTCCACCGCCCCGCCGCCATTTTGGAACACTGCCCTCCGCACGGCGGGGAATGGTTTATTCCGCCCCCCCCCAAAACACGATGGGCCGTCCCCGCCGCGCTGGCGCCCCCCTGCGGATGGACGGGCGCATTTCCACCACCCCGGGGGGGCGGTGGCAGTGGTACAGCTCGCCCCGCCCCCCCCGCCGCTGCCCAATGGCGCGTTGCGGCCGCCCCCCTCCACGAGGGAGATGGGTTACTCCCCACCACCCCCCGCGCTCAACACGATGGGCCGTTCCAGCCACCGTTCACACACGGGGCGCGCCGGGATGGAGCGGTCCACCCGCTTCCCGGGGGGGGACACGTCGGGGCCAGACAGTCCCGAGAACCGCGGGAATGGCACCTCCCGGCCCGGCAGCGAGGCAGGGAACCTCCGTCTGCCCCACGGCTGCCCCACGGCTGCCCCACTGTCATGTCACCTCCTACAGTGCCCCAGCGCTGCCCCATCGCTGCCTCACGCAGTGCCCCGTCGCTGCCCCGTTGCTGCCCCACAGGCCGCCCCATCGCTGCCCCACGTGCCGCCCAGTCACAACGCCATCACCGCCCCATCGCTGCCCCACAAACAACCCCACGGCTGCCCCACGGCCCCTCACCCCCTCCCCATCACTCCCACCCCGGCCACACAACCACACACCCCCCTGGGGAACCCGCTGCCCCCCCCCCCCGGGACGGTTCACCCCGTCCCCCACCATACGCGTGGGGCTGGCGAGGCTGCGGCCTGCGCTAAGCCAGTGACTCTTAATACACCGCTCTGGCGTTATTAGTTCAGCTCCCAAGGTATTTCCCTCAGTAATTGCACTGATCTGCCAGGGATTACGTGCTGCCGCTGTAACGATGGATGATGTTTTAATTCGAGACGGGCAGGGCAGGGACCGAGACCCCCCTGAGCACCGGGAGCGGAGGCACAAGCCCGGCTGCGTGGGACGAAGGGGCTGCCCAGGGACAGGCAGCGGGGCCTGGGAGGGGGTTTTAGGGTGAGGAGCAGCCAGAAATTGGGACCCCGCTGGGTGACCGAGCGTCAAGCGATTCCCTGGCTGGGAGCTCGGCCAGCTCCATGACGGGCTCCCGGCACCGGGACGCCAGCGATGCCGGCTGGCGGGGGTTCAGCATCCCCCCCTGCCCCATGGCTCCAAAGTAGCCAGGGATGCTCCTGAGCGGCTGGGGAGGATCCTTCCCAACTCCCAAATCACTGCTTGGGGGGACACGAATGACCAGCCCGGGCTGTATCCACTGTCGCTGCCCCCCGGGTCCTGCTCCGTGCACCTCTCCGGCCCCGTCCTGCCAGGAGGGAATCTCCCCTGGGAAAAGGGCTTTTGCTTCCTCCCATCCAAACACGGCAGAGAAACTTCCCCCACAACGTTACATTTAAAAATGACCCCCATGCAGAGCTGTTCCTTCTGGTAAAGCAGCAATTAATCACGGCAAGTATGGGATGGATTTGTAATCAGCTCCCCCCCCTCCCACAGCCCCCATTTCACAGCCCTGGGTATTTTTCTTGCCCCCCCGCCGCTCCGTGTGGGGCTGGGGCCGGGGCCAGCACAGCCCATTGATCCTGCCTGGTCGATTTTATTGAAACTCCCACGAGTGGCTTTAACTGCGTGTTGGATATTGCTGGCACATCAGTTTGATGGCTACGTGACCGGCGGGGAGCTCACAGACAGGTTTGCAGGGAGGGAGGTGAAGGGAAACGGGCTGTGGAAGGGGGGGATTAATCCTGATGGAACTAGGTTGTTCCCTGAGTGGAAGTTGCCCATCGCCAGGGCTTTGCCCCAAAGGTGGGAGAGTGAAATGTAACGGCATGGCTGGATGGGGGGTGTGTGTGTGTTTGGGGGGTTCGTTAAAGGGAATGGTTTCTCTTGGCCAAATTTCATTGCTGGCTGCGAAAGGGGCTGTGGGCGGCAAAATGGGCTGAGAAGGAAAGGAGGAGAGAAGGGGGGGGAAAGGCAAAAGACAAAAAGAGAAAAGAGAAAAGAGAAAAGAGAAAAGAGAAAAGGAAGAGGAGAAGGAGAAGAAAAAGGAGAAGAAGAAGAAGAAAAAAACAAAAGAAAAACAGAAAAAGAAAAACCGAAACAGAAAAATAAAAAGAAACAGAAAAAGAAACAGAAACAGAAAAAGAAACAGAAAAAGAAAAGAAAAGAAAAGAAAAGAAAAGAAAAGAAAAGAAAAAGAAAAGAAAAAAGAAAAGGGAAAGGAAAAGAAAAAAGATAAGGAAAAAGAAAGAAGAAAAAAGAAAAAATAAAGAAAAGGAAAAACAGAGAAGAAAGAAAAAAAATTTAAAGGAAAAGAGAAAAAGAAAACCAAAAGAAGAAAGAGAAAAGGGACGGAAACGAGAGGAGCAAGGGGATCCCAGCCGGGTGTCACAGCTTCATCCAAGCCCAATGCCCAGCAGCCCCTTTGTTTTCCCCACGTTCTTGTCCCCCTTTCCCTTCCTGTCTGTTTTCTCCCATTTTTGTAGAACAGGAGGCAGCAAGGGGGGTGTCTGCCAGGTGATGGTGCCGCTGCCTGGGGGGCCGCTCCCTCCCATCACCAGCACCCCCTGAGTAGCCAGGCTGGGCTCCGGCACCTTCAAGGAGCATCAGAGTGATGGGTGAGAGAAGCCGGCTGGAATGAAATCATCATGCAGAGAAAGTATAAACCCTCCATAAACGCCACTAGAAAACCTCCCAGGCAGGAGGCTGAGGGGGACATCTGAGCCCCCCAATTCACCAAATGCGCCCCCTGAGGTCCCTTTTCCAGGAGAGATGACGGTGCTGTAATGACACCCCTGGGGCTGAAGATCCCGGCTCTGCCTGTATTGATTAAGCAGCATCTTCTCATACAGAGAGAAGGGCCGATCCTCCTCCACCCCCGGGCACCCACTGGCAGGGCAACCACCTTGCAACGGTGCCAAAAATCAAAGCAAATAAATAATTTGGGGTTTTCTTGGAGGTGTTGAAGGCAGAGGAATGGCTGGGAATAATTAATTTGGGGTGGAAAAGGCTATTTCAGTTTTAGGGAGATGCTTTCAAATTTTCTCCAGGAAAAACAAGCTGGTTTGAAATCAGCATTATTTTGAATAAACGCCCTGATTTTGATTACTTATTTTTCAAATTATTTTTTTTCTCTTGGCATGGAAAGCATCCTATGATACCTGCACCCTTTGCCACGTCTTTGACTCACCTCCTTTCGCCCCATTTCTGACCCACCTGAACAGAAACCAGCTGCAACGCAGACCCATGTGCGAACACCCACCTCACCACAAACATGCAACAGAAAGCAAATTAAATGCCCTAAATCAAGCGTGGTCCCCCTTCTGGCTGCCTGTGTGTGTGGGCAGGCGGGTGAGTGGCTTTGGGGGGGTCTGGTAGCAGTGCCCCATACAGGAGCTCGCCTGGGAATATCAGGGTAGGGGTTCACTGCCTTCCATGCGAGAAATCAAAATCCTGAAGTTTGGCCCCAAAAAGAGAACTAAAGGAAAGCATTGATCCATGGATCCATTTCCAGAGGCCTCTTCTTAAAGCCTTGGGTCCCTCTGGGTGACTCCAAAGCCTGGCAGCATTGTGCTACTGTCCCACCCTCCCTCCTCCTCCTCTCCCCTTTCAGGTTGGGAGGCAGATGGGGAAGGGACACCCCCCCCCATCCCAGGGGGGGCTTTGGAAGCACAAACCACCATGGCATCGACCCCATCATTTTTCTGAGCATCACATTTGAGCCAAACTGGGCCAGATGTTGGTCCAACCACTGAGCAAAACCCAACCGAGATCCATCCCCCATCCCGGGTTTTAATTTATCTGGGCGGATGCCAGGTCCAGGGCAGATGAGGGACCCTCGGAGGATGGGAAAAAATGAAGAGTAGGGACAGATCTCCAGAGAAATTGCAAGGGATGGGATGCTGCTTGCAGGCACTGGCGTCACTGCCACGCGCTGCTGCGCTCCCCGGCCCTGCAACAGGCGCTGAGTGCCAGGGTCTCCGATGGTCTGTAGTGGGAGCAGCCTTTGTCGGCGGCAGAGCAGAGCCGTTGATATCTCTGTCAGCCCCTGATACTATCACCCGTCAGCAGCTCCCAATACATTTGCAATTTTATCCCTAATGGAGAGAGTTTGCTCATTACCTGCTCTTTATCGTCCGAGGATAGCATGACTCCCACAAAGGGGCATCGCTCGCTGGAGCTCATCTTCCAGCTTATAGGTTTGGCCTTTTACATGGCATCACTGAGTTCCTCGGCTTTAATAACCAGCTGCTGGTGTCTTCACATACTCTGTAAGAGCACTGTCATCCCCACTCTTACATGTGGGGAAACTGAGGCACAGAGGGATTTGTGGATGCTCAACTTGTTAACCCATGGCTAAGTCACAACTCCTGTCCCTTCAGCTGCGTGGTGGCACTTGGCATGGGAAGGGGAGACGAGGCTTTGGGACATCTCCCAGCGGCCGGAGCCACTTGCCGTGGCTCTTGGCTTCCCTTGGCTGTGCCGGGCACTGCTGCGGGTGCTCCTTGGGGAGATCGTCACCTATACAGCCCTTTGAAGACTGCTTTGGCACGAGGTGTTTCCCCTCATTTTGGTCCACTTCGAGTTTTTATAGGGTCCCTGACAGCCAAACCTGATGCATTGGGTTCCCGGCTGTGCCCTGCAGAGCTGCGCCACACACCAAGCCCTCCCAGCACACCCCAAGCCCACCAGCCCCCAATATTTCAGGCTCCCTGGATTCATGCCAACAGCAGGAGACCTCGGTTCTCCTCCAACCTGGGTAGGAGACCAGCAGTCCCCTGGTCCCCTTGCTACTTCTTCCTGCCAACACCTGGGCTCAGCAGAGCTGCGTCAGTTACTGCTGCCCATGCCATCAGCAGCAGAAAAAGCTGCAATTTGCTTTTCCATCATTTTTTTTTTTTTGAGATGTCAGGATTTTCCTCACTGCTCTGCAAGCGAGGAGATGATGGCCAGTCCCAGTAAGTGCCTTCCCAAAACCAGTCCCTGCTTTCCCCTCGGCAGGCTCCCACACAGGGATTTTCTGGCTCCTTCTCCCAAGCTGGGCAGAGCCAAGCCACCCCTAGCCTGCCAAGGGTGACAAGGTTTCGCGGACCCCAAAGGGGTCACTCCTGCTTGGTGATTTCTATACCTTGGGTTTGGGAACAGAAAAAGAAGAGGGACAATCACAGAGATACAGAACCGAGGCAAGACGGCGGGTCCAGGTCTCCCAACGGGGACATTGTTCAACACAGAGCAGCGGTGGTGGCATCTGCTGTTCCCCAGGTTAGAGGCCAGGCAGCAAATTCCACCCCGCAGCTCCCCACTCTCAGCTCACAGCGACACCGAGTCCTCCTACATGGAGGAAACCAGGGTACGGTTTGGTTGGAGCAACAAGGTCCTGCAGTGAAGAGGTTGGAGGCAAAACCTGGGGGATGAGAAAGTGAAGGAAAGGACCATCACTGATCCCAAACAAGGGGGCAAAATGTTGGTGCCCACAGTGGGATGGGGCTGGGGAATAAGATCATCCTCGCTGCAGCCCTACCCATCTCAGCCCACCACCTCTGCCCGCATCCCACCCATCATGGGTGTACGTGGGTGCACCTCCTCTCACCATGCGGCACCTCCAGCCCCACTTTTGCTGCAGCAAAGCATTGCCTTCTCCGTGCCTCAACTTCATCACCTGTGAAACACCTTGAACCCCACTGAATCCCTTTTAAATAATTTTTGGACCTCCTCACCTTGCACTGCGGAAACCACCAGGACTTAGAGCAATGGTGCCTATCCCTAACAGAATATATATATATGTTAAGATAGAGTTATTAAAGCCATTCTTGAAATCCTACCCATGCCCATGCAAATGTGTCTCAATTTTAATATTGGGTCTTTATTTTTTAAATGTCCTGCCCCCTCCTTCCAGCACCAGATAATCCAGGCTGCCTTTATGTTTCGCTATTTTTTAACAACTCCAAATGTTTTAAAAATCCACCATCTGTTTTGTCTGTCCAACCCCACCTTGGTTTAAATCTCACTGGAGGTGCTTTATATATCATTTGAGGTATTAACAAGATTTTTGAATTTCCATTTAATCGGCAAAATCTTGCCACTCGATGGCCACGGTCCTGCACGGAGCCAGTAAGAAATGTACTCGGCTGCCAAAACCTACTGCCGGCTGCTCGCCAGCCCCTCGCCAGCCCCGGCGCATACCTGCATTGCTCCTGTTGCACCCACCCAGCATTGCTTTTGGCTGAGGACGGATGGGCTGGAGGAGAAAAATTTTGGCTCCAACTTCCCTTTTTGGCCAGTTTTCCAAACTAGGGACTAACCCTAGCTGCCGTTGGTGCTGTGCAGGAGTAGGGCAATGGCCAAGAGCACATCCCGGGTTGATTGGACACATCCCGGGTTGACTGAAGCCTCCACTCGATGCTAA
The DNA here is from genome assembly GCF_947461875.1 of Haliaeetus albicilla. Classification (NCBI taxonomy): domain Eukaryota; kingdom Metazoa; phylum Chordata; class Aves; order Accipitriformes; family Accipitridae; genus Haliaeetus; species Haliaeetus albicilla. Next base: position 39,658,098 of record NC_091490.1, on the reverse strand, counting down.
GCCACAGGATTTGTGCACCTCAGCTCAGCTCCAAAAAGGGAGCTGGGGCAGAGCCACGTGCAGGGGCGTGGATGTGGGGTGAGGGCAGACCAAAGCTGCCTCATGCCTCCGTCTGTGCTTGGGGTGCCGGGGTCCCTCTGCCTGAGCCTTTCTGAGAAACCTCAGGGAATCAGGCAGCAAAGGGGGAAAATTCTTCCCCTCCAAGAAAACAAGTTGCTGGGGCTGGGAGGTAACTGGTCTGGCTTCTGCCGCGGCCAGGGAGGCAGCGATTCCTGCGGGAAACACAGCCTGTCCTAAGGCAGCAGCGTCCCAAACTGCAGCCCAAGGTCTGGGGCAGGACACGTTGGGTCCCCGAATCTCCACCGAGATGCAAAGCCCCAGCCCTTCCGAGCCAGGCTCTGGTGGGTTTGTTTTTTTTTTAATTTTTCTTCTTACTTTTTTGTTGGTGTTGCAAGTCAGCCATCACCAACCTGCCATGAGCCCTGCAAAGGCTTCGCACAAGGAGACCCATGTGCCCGGGAGGTTTCCGTAGGGGATTTCTGATTCCTCTACACCCAGACGATGCTGCAGGGATGCTGGGGGAGGCGAGGTGCCGTGCCCAGGGCAGGGTGGGATGTTCCCAGGGCAGGAAAAGAGGTGCCTGGGCCCTGCCTCTGGTCTTCTCCTGCCTTCACCATCCCTTCTCTTCCCCCACTTTGGCAGAGCCCAGGTTCGTCCCCGGTTTTGGCATTTGCTCCATGGCACCGAGGAAGCCAGGCGGAAAACCCTGTGATGGGAGCAAAGGCAGAGCCTCCCCTGCAGCCAGTCCTGGGGGGAACGGCTGTCCTCTCCCAGAGGCGCAGGCTCCCCGGCCCTGCAACCACATCTGAGCAGAATGAGAAAATATTGGATTTGTTTTCTGGAGGGAAAAAAAAAAATAAAAAAAAAATCCAATATTCTGTCTGCGATCCCAGACTCCGTGCCTGGTTATGGCAGGAAAATGCTGTAAATCTCCCTTTTCCCCACCAGCTAGGGAAGAAAGACTGATTTTCTTTTAATATTCTTATTTTCACTCCTGGTTTAAGCCCCATCATTTTGCAGGCGGCTCTGGAATCTCTTTGTTGACCAGGGCTTAAACCTGCTTTCCCAGCTCCTCCAACCCCGGGAAGTCGCCTCGCACACCCTTCCCAGCAGCTCGCAGGCAGCGGCAATGAGATTTTAATAGATGTATTTTCAAATTAGTTCTGGGCCTTTCAAGACTTATCAGTTAAATGAGGTTTTTCAAATTGATTCAAAGGTCACTCTGAGAGTTTTCTCTTCTCTGTTATCTCTCCCTTATGGTTTCAGTGGCGATTGACAGGACAGAGAAAAAAATATCACCCCCATGTCATACACCCAGAAAAAGAAAAAAAACAACAAAACCCCACCCAAAATGTGCACCCAAAAATGAGGAGGCGGCAAGAAAGGCCCCAGATTTGGCCCCTGGCACTACCTCTGCTTTGGGGCTGGGGGGGGGCCCTCCTGGGCAGGCGATGAGCGGAGCCCTGGGAGGGGGATTTGGGCAGCGGTGTTTGTGGGAGCAGGACCCCACGGACACGGGTGGGTCGTACCCGGAGCAGAGAGGGGAGATTATTTCCTCCTGGGGGGGGTGGAAAGCCTTTTTAATATTTAACCGATGGGAGGTTTATTGGCCCCTCCTGACAGGCAGATTAGGAGCAAACAGAAAAATCACTGCGGGAGGAGCGGGGCGGCCCCCGCCGCGCTGATAAGGGCGCGGGGCGGTGCGGGGCAGGGTGCGGAGCGGGGTGCGGGGTGCGGAGCGGGGTGGTGCGGGGTGCAGTGTGGTGGGGTGCGGGTGCAATGTGGTGGGGTGCGGGGTGCGGAGCAGGGTGCGGGGTGGTGCGGGGTACGGTGCGGTGCGGGGCACGGTGCGGGGCGGGGCACGGTGCGGGGCGCGGTGCGGGGCGCGCAGCGGCCGCCCCCGCGGAGCCGGCGGTGGCTGCTCCAGGCTGGCGGCCCCGGCGGGCGATTCCGCACCGGCGGAGCAAGTCGTGTCTTATTAACGTGCTAAGAAAAAAATCAAATAAAATAATAATAATTTAAGAAAATTTTGAGAAATTTAAGGGGGAAAAAAAATCCCACATTTTTTTTCCAACGGGAAGAACGGGTTTCTCTCCTTTCTCTCTTGCTTTCTTTGTATTTTCCTGAGTGGGCATCTCTCCCGTGCCGGGGGGGAGGCGCTGGGCGCCTCCAGCCCCAGACTCTCGTTTTCCCCCATTTTACAGCGGCGAAATAATTCGCTCCCGATCCCACAAACCTCCCCCGCGGCCGCGGAGCGTTTTCCTCGCCGCCCCGCGGACACGCGCGGATCGAAAGCAGTGAAACCGTCCGGGATTTTCCGCCGCTCTCCCGGGCCGGAGCCGCGGCCGGTGCCCGGGGCCGCGGTCGCCCGGAGCCGCGGCCGGAGCCGCCCCGGTGCCCGGTGGCCGCCGGCGGGGCGGAGCCGTCGCTGGGCCAAAGTCGTTTGAAAGAAGCTGAAATTGAAACAAAACTCGTGGGGGAAAAAAAAATATCTATTTCCCGAGGTTTTACGCGGCGCAATCTTGTCCCTGGTTCTGGCAGTGTTGTGTATTAGATCGCAGTATTAATTAGCGGCATTAATTATTAGCGTTGCTAAAGCTCTCGGGCATTTGCCTTGGCCCAGCCCCGCGATCGTGCTCACAGTTTCAGGGTGGTTTGGGTTTTTTTTGAATAACGACGGTTCGTGCTGCGGTGGAGATTTGCTTGGGGGAGAAAGCCCTGGGAGAAGAGAAAAAAGAAAAGAAAAGAAAAGGAAAGAAAAGGAAAGAAAAGAAAAGGAAAGGAAAGGAAAGGAAAGGAAAGGAAAGAAAAGAAAAGAAAAGAAAAGAAAAGAAAAGAAAAGAAAAGAAAAGAAAAGAAAAGAAAAGAAAAGAAAAAAAAAGAAAAGAAAAGAAAAGAAAAGAAAAGAAAAGAAAAGAAAAGAAAAGGAAAGAAAGAGTGACAGAGAAAGAAAGACAGAAGGAAATAAGAAAGAAAGAAGGAAATAAGGAAGACAAAAGAAGGAAAGGAAAGGAAAGGAAAGGAAAGGAAAGGAAAGGAAAGGAAAGGAAAGGAAAGGAAAGGAAAGGAAAAAAACGAAACTAAAACACGAAAAGTAAACGAAAACAAAACCAAAAAAAAGGGGGGAGAAAAAGGTGGGGGCGAAGGCTAAAGGAAAAAGAAAAGAAAGCTGGGAGAGGGAAAGGGAAAAGAAACTGTAAAAGATGAAGAAGGGAACGAACGGGCTCGGGGAGGGCTGCCCAGCCGCCCCGGCCACAGCGCGGCCGCGCTCCCCCTGCTCCGCGCCACGGGAAAAGCTTTGGGGCAGAAACAGCCGATCCCGGGGGCCGCGGAGCCCACTCGGGACCGCGCTGCTTCCCCGGGACGCGGGCAGCGACCAGGTCCCAGCGGAGCCGGTTCTTCCGGCCCGGCCTTACAGCCCACTGGCGGCCCCAACGCTTCACGCAAGTGCGTGAATTTCCCGCACGGACACGCGTCTCGGGGAAAAACACGGGAGGATGGGTCAGCCCAGCTCTCGGCCGAGTTCAGGGCAAATGAACGCGGGGAGCGGGCAGCCGCCGTGTACCGAAAGGGACACAACGATGTTGTCGCCCTCCCGAGAAATAATCACGAGCGAATTCCCTAGTTCTGAGTGTCGGAATAAATCTGTGGCGGGGAGGGGGTTTGCTCTGACAGGATGGGAGCGCACCCACAGACACGCGTGGTGGGAAGGCACCCACCGCCCTCCACGGACACGCGGGGATGGGAGCGCAGGAGCGCGCCCGCTTCCCACAGGGTCCCACGGGAACGAAGCCGATGTCTTTGTCGATGGACCGGGATGGCTGGTGGGGGGGTCGCGAGTGGGGGCTCGGAGCCCCGCTCCGCCGTGCAGGGACCCCCAAAGGTGCCACGGCGGGAGCTCCCCGCCACCCACGGGCCCTCTCAGGCCTCGTGGGGGGGTCACGAAGTTTGTGGAGCTGCATCTGGGGAAGGGTGGGGGGGGGCTGCGGCCGTGACAGCGGGTCGCAGAGATGGATGGCCCGAGGGGCCGGGCCGGGCCCGGCCAGCTGCTGCCCAGATGTTTCCCCGTGGGACCCCCCTATGTTGCGGAGCCCCGCGGGGCGAGCGGAGCCGGAGGGAGCCCGGGGGCGGGGGGGGGGGGGGGGAGCTGCAGCCCCCCCGGCTGCGGCATTGCCCGGGTCCCGGCTGAATAATTAATGGTTCATCTGCGGACGGGGCGGCGGGAGGGGGAACTGGAGTGGAAAGAGGAGAAAAGCGGCAATTGCCATTTATAGGGACCCGGCGTGTTTATTGATCCGCGATTTACTGACTCGGACTAATCCATCAGATGGACTCCGGCAGCCCGGCGGGACCGGGACCGGGATCGGGACCAGGACCGGGACCAGGACCAGGACCAGGACCAGCCCTCGCCCTGGCCGTGTTCCGCGTCTAAAACTCGTTTTTTTCGCTTGCACTGGGAGGGAAAAAACCTGATCGCAGGCCAGGCGAGGAAGGGCTCCCTTCCCTCTTTGCCGGAGGCGGGGGTCGCAGCCCTCCGGGCCCCTCCAGCCCCCCCAGCCCGGGGCGGCCTGAAGGGACGAGCAGGTTCCACCGGAGGCCCCGGAGTGGGTCGGGTTGGGGGGGGGATTCGCCTGCAACGATCGTGAAGGCCGGGCACGGTCTCCCCGCTCCAGCACGACCCCCTCCGATAGAACCCCCCCTTCTCGGGGCAGCCGGGCCGGGGCTGAGCCCGAAGGGCTTCAACCGGTCCCGGTCCCGGGTGGACGAAACGGCGGGAGGAACGAAACGAAAGCGGGTCCCAGCGGGGCGGCACCGGGGCCGGGGACCGGGAACAAAGCGGCCGGGCCGGGGGAGGCCGCGGGGAGGTGGGAGAGGCTCCCCCCGCCCGGGGCCGGGGTCCGGCCGATCCCCCGCCAAGGGCCGCTCGGGGCGGCCCGGTCCCGCGTGGGGAGCCGGGGTTCAACGCGGGCCGGTTCACGGCGGGGTGACTGCTTTGGTGGTTTGTTTTGTTGTGGCTTTTTTTTGTTGTTGTTTTTTTCCCTGTCTTCGCAGAAAGCAAAGAATTAAACCCTGTCCCCGTGAAATTTGGGGGTTTAATTTCCGTAAATAATGCCTCCAAGGCGTCCCTGGGGCCGAGGGAAACTCGGCGCTGGGGAATAAAAACCATTTGGGAGAGAATAAACCTCCCCCGACGCCGCGGGAGGAGCGGAGCGATGGCAGCGGGGCCAGAGCCCGAGCCGGGCCGGCGGGCAGGGACCTCCCCGAGCCTCCCCCAGCCGGGGCCGCATTTTTATCATCACCATCATGGTTATTATTTCAAATTTTGGCGAGTCAGAAACCGGCCACCCGCTGCTCAATTAGCCCGAACAACGGGGGCATTAAACGGCCGATCGCGGCAGTGTTTAAATCTTTATTTACCAGAACCTTGTAAAGCCAGGAACAATTTGCATTCTATTAACTGCTTTTCAATAGGGCATCGACTGGAACTAAAAGATGCCACTACCCTGCCCTAATTAAAGAGCAACTGAATTACACTAAATACATATGAACGCTGCTCTCCTTCATAAATAACAGCGGGCTCCTCGCCGTGCCGAGCGCCCGGCGGGCCGGACTCTGCCCGGCGCCACGGGGACCTCTGATTTCTTTAAAAAAAAAAAAAAAAAATTAAAAAATTATACACGCGTGGCTTTTACCCCACGGCCATCCCCGCTTGGCCCCGCGGAGCCCCGGCGCGGTTCTGCCGGGGACGGCGCGGAGGAGCCGGGGGAAGGAAGGGCCGGAGAGGCTCCGGGTGCCGGGGGGGGGGTGGTGGGTCAGGCCGGGCACTGACCCCTCTGCCAGCCCTCGACCCTCTCCCCCGCGGAGCAGAGCGGAGCCGCGACCCCCGCCCGCCCCCCCCCGCAGCCACACACAGCGCGGCCGCGCAGCAAAACCGCGTTTCTCCAGCAAACCCTCGGCCCGGCGCCGGCCTGAGGCCGAACGAGCCCCGCCGGGGGCGGCCGCGGGGAACCGGGGACACGGGGCGGGGGGGTCGCTCCTTCTCCCCGAGGGCAGCCGGTGCCCCGGAGGGAGCGGAGAGCAGCCCCGGTGCTGCCCGCGTCCCCCCACCCTATCCCCGGCCCCACCGGCGGGGAGCGACCGGGCAGCGCGGGGACGGACCGGAGCTTTCCCCGAGCGCGGCTCCGGTACCGAGCGGCGGTGCCAAACAGCCCGCGAAGGAGCTCCACGAGCGGCCCCGGGGGCCGCGGCTCAGCCCGCACCCACGGGCGGCGGGGACCGTGGGCCGGGGGCTGTCAGCGGCTCTCCGCGGGGTAAGGGACAGCTTCGGCGGGCGGGACGGAACGTGAAAGCCCCGCCGGGGCTAGAGGCAGCCCGGAGGGGCGGCGGGCAGCGGCGGGCAGCTCCCGGCTCCCACCACCCGGGATGTCTCATTTCCCTCTGGCAGGAGCAGGCCCGGGGAGGCGGGGGGGGGTGGAAGGTTTGCCTTCAATATAATACACCTTAAATAGAATTTCTTTCCCTTTCTTCGAAAGGCTTCACATCGGCTCGGTAACAGCCACACACACCCCCCCCCCCGCGAGCGAGTGGTCCCCACGCGTGTTCGCATCACCCCCTCACCCACCCGCCCGGAGGTGCGGGGCGGACGGCCGCGGCAGCGGACCGTGCCGTAACCTACCTGCCAGCCTGAGCGCCGACATCCTCTGAAATTCCGGCTCCTGCAACCATTTCCACATCCTCCGGAAAGTCTCCCGGCCGGACTTGAGCTTACTCCAGGGCTTGGGGTTCCGCAGCAGGTCCGAGAGGGTCCCCTGGGAGCGGCACAAGATCCTCTGGGCGAAGATCGCCTGCGGGATGCTGTAGCGTTTCAGCTCGGCCGTGATCCTCTGAGCCACCTCCTTGGTGTTGATCTCCTCCACCTGCCCGGAGCCGCCGGGCTGGGAACCGGTGGCCGAGGCCTGCCTCTCCCTCTCGCCCAGGAGAGAGCCACCGGGCTGGGCGTGCGGGTGACCGTGCGGGTGCATCCCGTTGAGCGGCGGCATCATGGCCGAGCTGGGGGCCGCCAAGCCCCGCGCCAGGTGCTCCTCGCCCCGGGACAGCATCGCGGCGTGGGAGTCGAAGCCGTTGGGCGAGAGCATCTTCTCGTTGGGCAAGTGGCCCCCGGGGCCGTAGGGGGCGAGCGGCTGCTGGGCGTTGTGCAGGCTGCCCAGCCCGTTGGGCAGCGGCGAGAGGGGCTGCCCCATGGCCGGCATGTCCTTGGGGTAGTGGCTGTAGAGGTTGCCCATGGAGGCCAGGCTCCGCTCGTCGCGCATGAGGGTGAAGCTGCCGCTCACGTTGCCGGCCAGGCGCTGGTGCGGGTGGTGGTGGTGGTGGTGGTGGTGCGGGTGGTGGAACTTCTCCGAGACGGTGGAGATGGGCGGCAGGTGCTGCAGGGGGGTCAGCGTGGTGTAGGTGCTGCTCAGGCTCATGCCGGAGGGGGACTCGCAGGACATGCTCATGGCGGGGTGCAGCGGGGCGGCCAGGCTGTGCTCGGCGCGGTAGTCTCCCCCCTCCAGGATGGAGGCCATACCCGACACCATGGCGGGCCGGCCGTGCGGCACCAGGTTGCGGTGCGAGCCCTGCCGCCCGTGCGCCGGGCTCAGCAGCTCGGCGGGCTGCGAGTGCGGGACGCCGTGCAGGCTGCCCAGGTTCTCCATCGCCAGCTCCATGGTGGCCGCCGGGCTCTGCCGCTGCCTCGCCCGCTCGCTCGCTGCCTTCCTCCCCCACCCCCCCTCCCGCCGCCGCCTCCTCCTCCTCCTCCTCCTCCTCCACCGCCGCCCCCCCCCCCTCCCCGCTCTCCGCGCCGGCTGCCCGGATTAATTCAGACTCCGCGCTCGGGGGGGATCGATCTCCCGCGCCCCGCGGTCAGGCCAGCATGATGCGCCGCGCCCGCCCCAGCCCCAGCCCGCTTCGGTGCGCTGCGGCGCGGGGAGGGGAGGGGGGGGGGGGCTGCGGCCGGCCGGGGAGCCGGGGCTCGGTGCGGAGCGGAGCGGAGCGGGGCGCGGTGCGTGCGCTCGGGGCGGCTGCGGCGCGCCTCGGCCGCCGGCTCCCGGCAGCCTCGCTCTGGGCCGCGGCGTGACGTCAGCGCCGCCCCGCCCCGCCCCCCCCGTCGTCGTGTCGTGTGTGTATCCCCCCCCCCCCGCCGCACCGAGCCGCGCCGCGCCCCCCCCCCCCCCGCCACGGGGTGGGGGGGGCAGAGGCGGGAGGAGCGCGGAGCACCGCACCGCAGCCCCAACCCCCGCCGGGGTGACACCCCCCCCCCGAGGTGCCCCCCCTGCCCCCGTACCGGCGTGACCCTCCCCGCACCGGGGGTGTGTGCCGCCCCCCCCCCCCCAGCACCCAGGTGACCCCCCGCACCCGGTACCCAGCGCGCATCTGGCGGCGCTGCACGACTAGTGCCCACCTGCGCCCCCCGCACATCTGGCTGCCCCCAGCTCCCCCCCTGTGCACACATCTGGCTGTCCCCACCTCTGGATGTCCCCAGCGGCCCCCACACCCCACACCCCCGCTGCCTCCCCCGGACTCCCCCCCCCCCCTTGCTCCCAAGGGCCTGGCTGCCTCGTCTACCCCAAAGACGCCTGTCCCCGCACACCCGTGTATCCCCACGCGTGTCCCCAGCATCACGACCCGACCCCCGGCGGGCACTGCCTTCCGTTCCCGGGCAGCGGAGGCTACCGGGAGGTGGGGGAGTTGCCTTGGCACTGGGAGCGGGGTTGGGGTGGGGTGTGACAGGGACACGCGTGGGGCGGCACATGGCGCTGTGCTGCAGGGCCCTGGGCAGCGGTGGTGGAGAAGGGAAAGGAAAGAAGAAAATGGAAAGGGAAAATGGAAAGGGAAAATGGAATGGGAAAATGGAAAGGGAAAATAGAAAGGGAAAATAGAAAGGGAAAATAGAAAGGGAAAGGGAAAATGAAAAGGGGAAGGCAAAATGGAAAGGGAAAGGGAAAGAAGGGAAAGGGAAAGAAGGGAAAGAAGGGAAAGGGGAAGGGGAAGGGGAAGGGGAAGGGGAAGGGGAAGGGGAAGGGAGGAAGGCAGAAAGAAGAGGTGACACGAGCCGGGTTTAGGCCACCGGGCGGGCTGGGGCTCCGGGTCCTTCCCGGGCCCGTTTCCAGCCGGCCTCGGCCCCGGCCCCAGCCCCGCCGAACCAGGGTCCCCACACCGAGGGGCGGCGGGCAGCGCCGGCTGAAGCGACTCGGGAATTTCCAGGCCGGGATGAGCCGGTTTTCCCAGCTTTATTGAACAGACCGAAAAGAAAGAAAAATAAAATCCATAGTTCCCCGCGAGTGGGCCCACCAGCCTCGCGTGGGCTGCTCGGTCTCCGGTCACCGCCGGGCTCCAGGCGGCTCTCACGGCCCAGGGTCGTCCGGGCGGGCCTGGGAGCTCCGGTGTGGGGCAGCGGCAGGGGGACAGCAGGTCCCTGCTCTCCTGGGGACGGGAGCCGCCGGCCGGTGCTCGGGGTGTCACCGGCCACCCAGCTTCGCAGTGAATAATTCAGCAAAAATTAACGTCCCGTCCAAACTTAGTGCATTTAACCCAACCTATCCCATCCATCCCATTCCAACCATCCCATCCCATTCACACCCCCATTCCATCCCATCCCAACCATCCGATCCATCCCAACCATCCCATCCCAACCACTCCATCCCATTCATCCCGTCCACCCCATCCCATCCCATCCCGCCCCTGGGGAAGTCGGTGAAGCGCCCGATTCAATAAAATAAAGCCCCGCAAATTTCCTGGACGCGGGCGCAGGGCGGTCACCCGTGGAGCAGAGGATGGACCGGGGGGGAGTCGTGGTCGCCCCTCAGCGCTTTTTCTGCCCCCGTAACCCCTTTATACAGCGGTCCAGCCCGCTGGAGCCGGGACAGGCCCGGCCGAGCCGGGATGTAGGAGGAACCCGCTCCCCCGCCTCGGTCCGTGCCCCGCTCCCGGTTCTCACCCCCGGTGCGTCCCTACCGGGAGGGTCCGCGGGCCGTGAGCAAGACCCCGAAACCGGGAGGGAACCGCGTCCCGGGGGCTCCGGTGGGGATGCGAAGTCCCCGATATCCACGTGGGCTGGGGGGGGCGGAATTCCAGGCAGGTAACGGGACATGGAGCCGGGCAGGGATGGGCAGGGGGGGGGCAGGAGCCAGGCAGGGATGGGCAGGGGGGGCAGGAGCCGGGCAGGGATGGGCTGGGGGGGCAGGAGCCGGGCAGGGATGGGCAGGGGGGGGCAGGAGCCGGGCAGGGATGGGCAGGGGGGGCAGGAGCCGGGCAGCGCCAGAAGATGCTGAAACGGGGGGGTATCGAAGTGTGCAGCGAGGAGGAGGCGGGGAACAAACCAGGGATGAAGCAGCCGCGTCTGGAAGGGTTTCATTGAGTGTAATAATGGCGATAGCGCATCGACCGGCCCATCGACCGCCCATCGATAGATCTATCCCTGCAGCTGCCCAGTGCTCCCGCCGTCCCGCACACCGTCCCCGGGCCGGGCTTACTGCCTCCCCCCCCCCCGCCCCCAGCACCGCCGGGCCCGCAGGACCGGGGCCCCCCCGGGGCAAGGCGCTGGACTCTGCCCTCCGCCGAGCTTTGCGCGGAGCAAACAACAAAAAAGAGAGAGACTTTTTAGTAATTAGTGCGACATAATTGAGTAATGCGGTAGCCCCGCGGCCCCCCCCCCGACCCCCCTCCCGGCTCTTCCCGATCGATGCAATATCATTAGGCGAGAGTCACCGAGACACGCGGGGCCGGAGGAGCGGGGGAAGCGGCAGGAGCTCCCGGGGCCGGGCCCCGGGGTCCGGACCCTGGCCCGAGCCGCTGCCGGCCATGGGTGAGCCCCGGCGGGGTTTGCTGCCTCCGCGGCTGCCCCAGCCCGGGGGAAACCCCTCGGAGCGCCCAGAGGCTCTAGCGATGGGCCGGGGAGAAGCGCGGGGGAGAGGCCCGGTCTCCATTCGCCAGCTGGATGCTATTGATCCCTTCCTTCGCCTCCTCTTTCTTCCTGAGCTCCCTCTCCCTATTTAATTCCCATCCCTCTGCTCCTCCGTAGCCGCCCGGGCAACGCTCCGAGAGGAGCCGGGCAGCGCCGGCACCCCCGGGGGCGGAGAGCGGTAAGTGCGGAGGGGAACCGCGGGCCCAGGGCAGCCTCCACCCGGCCCGGCCCCCCCCTCTCTCCCCCCCCATACCCCCCCCCCCAGCCCCTCCGGAGCGACCGGCGGCTTCGCTTAGACGGGACGAGCAGGGAGAGAAGCGCAGCCGGGCGGACCCAGTACCCTCCCCCCCCAAAAAAGAAAACCCTCTGCCAGCGCAGAACCCTGCTCAGCACTCCCCCCCCCGCCCGCTCAGCACCCCCCCCCCGGCTGCGCCTCCCTGTCCCCCCCGGGCGGAGCGGGGCTCTACCCGCACCGGAGAGGCGGCCCCGCTCCCGGCCGGCCCGGGCAGGAGGCGGCGGCGGCGGCGGGGCCGGTGGGGCAGCCCCGGAGCCCGGGGGAAGGTGTGTCGGAGGCAGGACGTTCACTGCTGCCCGTTCCCTGCCTGTACCCCTGCCTGTACCTTTGCTTTCCTGGGCCGTGCCGCTGGGCTGCACCGCGGTTGGTTTGCGCTCAAATCTATTTTATTTTTATTTATTTCCCCACCCTCCCTTAGGAACAGCTCGGAAGCCCAAACGACACGGCCAGAAATACACCCAGAGGAGCGGGGTGCGCACCTGCGGGCTGTATTTCTTGCAGGCGGCGAGCAGGTCCAAGGCAGGGGATAAACCATTTTGTTTTGCCGGGCAGAGAAGGAGAAGGAACCGGTAACGTGGCTCCAGCGCATCCCGCCATAGCACTGCCCCTATAGCAGCCCAAGTTCCTTAAAGTTCTTTAAGGCTTCAAAATAACAGCACCATCGCCTGGCAGGTGAATTATTTAGTGCCTATAGATTCCTCGCAGACCCTTTCATTTCAGTTCCAAATCTTCCCCAGCCCAGCCTTTGCCTATGGATGTCTCGATTTTACAACAATCAAGCGGGAGGCAAAGAGCGTGGCAATTTCTGCTAATCGATTTTCCATACAATGGGCCCCAGATGATGTTTTAAAATGTGAGAAACTAAAATGTGTTGGTTTAAATAAGACTTTTGCAATCAATAGCTTTTAAAAAAAGAGACTTTGATACCGGTTCTTGAAGGGGATTCAAACGCTTTCGCTTCCAAAACAAAACAAGGCAGGAAAAAAAACCAGCCACGCCGGAAAAGTTCCTCCCGGATTTGGGGTTATTAAAGCGGGATATGGGGAAAAACGCTTCGGGGGGGAGCAGCGCCAGGACCGAAGCCCCCAGCCCCGCCGGTTCCCTTGCGCGCCCCCGCCCCGGGGCTCCGCGCGGTTCCGCGCTGCCTCCGCGTATCCCGGGCCGGCCGCGGGCGGGGGCAGCCCCGCACCTCCCGCCGTCCGCCCCCCCCTCCGGTCCTCCGGCTTCTTCGGCGTTTTCGGGTCCGTTTTGCCCTTCCCCGATTTCCCCGCGGCGCCCAGCGCTGTTGCGCCGGGGTTTGTGGCGCTTCGGGAAGGAATCCAACCGGGAAAAAACTCCGGCCCTTTCCCCATCGACCTTTTCCTTTGCTTAAAATCCCGCCTCCCCCCCCCCCCCCGGCAGCCCTCCCCGATCTGCGCCCTCGGCGGATTTTTTTTTTTTAATTTTAAGACAATTTTAGCTGCAAGATCAGGCCCTTTCCCCGCCGCTCCCGGCTTTTTTTCCTTTCCCTTTTGCGGGATGTAAATTTTTTTTTTTTTTTAAATTGCCCCCCCTGGTGAAAAATTTCCCTCTCTCTGCAGAATCGGCCCAGGCGGAGTTTAGGGAGAGGGACAAGGTGGGGGGACCCGTCGGGAGCTGCCCCCCCCTCCGTCCGCCTCTGCCGCCCGCCTTCCCCCCGGGGCTCGGTGGGTCGGGCCGGGGCCGGGCTGGGAGCGGAGAAAAGCGGCAGCAACGGGGGGAAATCAAGCGGGGGGGCGGCGGAGCGGGGGTGGGGGGAGAACCAACCCCTCCACAGCCTTTCCGGAGACTTTTCTCGTTTATCCCGAAACTTTGGGCCGTCCCGAAACTCGGCGGCCGGGAGCGGCGGGGCAGCGGCGGCGGCGGCCGGGAGCGGGACCGGGGAGGTTTGCCATCCAATTTTGCCCCGGGGGGCGCACTTTGAGGACGGGCCGTTGCTCTTTTCGATGTAACCCCCGCAGTTTTTCCCCGAATGAAGCGGCCCCGCCGAGCTCCGGCGTAGCCCGGGCCGGGGCCGTGCACCCCCGGGGCTCCGCACCCACTCGCGACCGGGGACGGGGCCGGGCCCCCCCCCGCTGCCCCCAGCTCCGGGAAAACCAGCGGGGGCCTCCGGGAGCCTCTTTCAACCGCAATTTGTTTTCAAAAGTTCCCGGCGGAGCAGCCCTGAACTTTACACCCTGGCAGCGGCGCGGGACGGGCTTGGCCCCGCCGGGGCTTTCGGGGGAAAACCGGTGAAAATCGCTGAGATTTCGCCCAGCTCCGAGCTCCGAGGTGGGATTTTTTTTAAATTTTCTTTTTTTCCCGATTTTTTTCCCTCCCTCCCGTCCCCTCTCTGCTTTTTCCCGGTCGGGCCCGGCCGTCCCCGAGCCGGGCTGGGAAGCGAGTGGATTTATAAAGCCCAACGTGAGACATGCAACGAATTTGTCCGTGCTCTGCGGGGCGGGGGGTGGTGGTGGGGGGTGGTGTCCCCCAGACCTCCGAAATACCCTTCGCCCCCCCTCCCCGCTTCTGCCCTCTCCCACTTTCTGCTCCTTGGGCATTTCGGGGACCCTCCAGCCCGAGTCTCTAAGCACCCCAAAGGCACCCCGAGGGCACACGGGGAGGGTCCGGGGGGGCCGTGAGCGCAGCTGCGCTGCGTGGCCGGGGCCGAGGAGCCGGGGCCGGTGCCGGTGCGTTGTGAAACATCGAGGAAACGAGAAGAACCGGGCGCTTTTCGCCGCGCTGCAGCGCGTTCCTGCATCACACCGTGCACCGAAAGCACGCAAATTCAACAGAGTTATTTTATACATAATATATAAAAGGATATATATATATAAAGAGACTATATTTATTTTATATATAAGCGATGTATATATGTAGGTATATATATCTATTCTCTGTTTCTCTATATTTCCCGCAGGTATTTCCCTGTCGCCGCAGGGCTCCTTCTCCCGGCTCGGGAAGCGTCTCTGCTTTTTCGAAAAGATCCCGGTTTTGGAGACTTTTCTCCGCAAGCCCGAGGGCAGCGGGAAGGTACGGCCGCCCCCCCCCCCCCGCGTGATCCTCCTCCGGCTCGGCCGCACCGTGGAGGGGCCCGGGAAAGGGGGTGAATGGGTGTGGGGGGGGTGATTTGCCGGGCCCGGAGCCCCCCCGGTTCCTGCGGCTCAACCCCCGCAACAGGTACCTCCGTTCCCCGGGGCTGCGGGGACCCGGCGCGTCCTGCGGCAAGAGCCGGGGGAGGCAGCGAGGGGGGGGGGCAGGCAGGGGTAGGGGCAGGCAGGCAGAGGGGACAGGCAGGGATGGAAATAGGCAGGGATGGGAGGAGGCAGGGATGGGGACATGAAGCAGGGACAGGGATGAAGCAGGGACGGAGAGAGGCAGGAATGGGGACGAGGCAGGGATGGGGGTGAGGGAAAATGGGAAAAGAGGCAGAGACGGGGATGAAGCAGGGAAGGGGACGAGGCAGGGAAGGGGATGAGGCAGGGAAGGGGATGAGGCAGGGATAGGGACAAGGCAGGGATGGAAAGGAGGTAAAATGGGAGCCGAGGCAGGAACGGGGGACGAGGCAGGGTCAAGGCACGGACTTGCCAGACCCCCACAGACCCCCAGCCAGATCAAGCAGCTGCTCTGGGCTCTGTAGGGACAGGCAGTGGGTCCCCACAGGATGGGGTGCTCAGGCCTGCCCCTCGCCCACCCTGGCTTGCTTGGGTCATGGGGCACTTGTCACTAAAATAATCCAAAGTGGCTCATATCACACAGACACACACACACAGAGTGCGGGCCGGCCACAGCCCATACCCATCACACAGACCCGTCCAAGGGAAACATGTGCATCCTCTAACCCCAAATCCACCCCCCCTCCTACTAAACTCCACCACCGCCCTGGGCACGAAGCCACCCCCATGGCAGATGCCACCCCAAGAGCCAGCCTGGCTGGGGTGCGAGGCAGTGGCACCCCTTTCCCCGTACCCTTCTCTCTCCCGCAGCAGTAATTGCTGCTGTATTTATCCAAACTAGGAGGGGGTGGCAGAGAAAGACTTCAAAGAGTAATTTTCCGGGAATTCTCCTCGGTGTAATTGTCTTGATAATAAATCCAGATGCTTAGCCTGTGTATGAATTGCTTTTTACCATTTTCATTTATTATTGAACACAGTGGGGAGAAGGGGAAACGCAACAGGGCTCTTTCTTGTGAGAGAAGGGGCGAAGGGGCCGAGGAGACGATTTCTCTGCAGATCCGGGAAACCTGGATGTGCTCATCGTCTTGTTCTCAGTTGTTTGTTTTTTTCTCCCCTTAATACTTAGCCCATTTTCCCACCCCCACTTTTTTGGGGGGGTATTGAAAACTAATTAAATAACCCGTTAGCTAACACGTTAAATTAAGATCCACTCTTGGATTTAATGATGTCTCCAGAATAATTGACAGAAATGTGAAGACAGACTGTCAATAGATTCCTTCCCCTGGTTACACTGTATAAATGTGATTAAAACAGATCTCAAAGAAGGGTGTCCCGGCATAGCACCCACACAGGGACAGAGCCATCAGGGCACCCGTGGGTCTCAGGAGACAAATGTCTCCTGAAGTGGGTGCTGAGTGGGGAGATGGATGGCAGGACAACGCTGCTGCTTCCCAGGGTGGCCCGTAGAGGACTGGGGATGAGAAACCACCCTGAGACATAATTTGGGTTGGAGCAAGACCCTGGCAAAGCCTCATGCCTCAGGGGAAGGGGGAAGCATCCCTCGGCCGATGTCCCCAGCTGTCGCCCCATAGCCTGTGTGCTGCAGCACTGAACGATACTGGCCAGACGTGCTCCTTCATCCCCAGCCCTTGGAGCGGTCCAGGGCAGCCTCGTGCTATGGGGATGGATGCAAAGCTGAGTCTTCGCTTTGTCCTGGCTCCAGCAGTGCAAACAGTGGCTGGTATGGTGAGCATACACCCATCGCTTTCTGCTTAAGCTCTCAGGTAAAGGTTACCTTAGCATCCAGGCTGAAAAAAATCAATGGCTGATACAGCATGAGACTCAGAAAGACAACATACATCTATCACTTAGGGATTCGATGGGCTTAGAATAGTCTTGTCAACAAATGATTGTTTAAACAGAATATCTCAACTGTTTATGGCACCCTTAATCCATACATCTAAGCACCACTGTAACATGTCGTGAGCATGGATTGCTCTGTAGAAACCTCTGTTGTTAGGTCCAGAGCTGCAGAACACTTAAGCATGTGCTTAAGTCTCTTAGACTTCGAATTAATCATGTACTTAAGTGTTTTGCTCGACTAGGCCTGGCCTAAGAACAGGGAAATACCTGTCATTATGTTAATTGATGAAGGTTTTGTTTCCTGCCCTTCACTTATGTAGCATATAAAGGGCTAAATGCACACACGTGTGCTCTGGACACCGAGTCTTCTGGCTGATTTATCCAGCCGGTGCACAAACAGACCCAGTGTCACCCGGCCGTGGAGGTTATTTCGTAGCTCTTCCTCCTGCCCTGGGCACTCGACTCCTTGACGCGGCATTTCAGGGCGGCTTTGGGCCAGCGGAGCCGGTGGTGGTGGGTGAAAACTCCCCAGGGGTTGTGAGTTAAATGATGCAAAGGGAAAGAGGAGAGGAGCAGATGGAGAGGGCTGCAAAAAAAAAAAGATACAGAAGACAGTGAAGAGCAAAAAGAGGCTGAAAAAGCATCACAGACGCAGAGCAACAGCTATGATGTCCACAGGGACCTGAGCAGGGAAAGCGAGGGAGGCCAGTGCCAGCTCCAACCAGCCTGGAGACCTTCTGGTGGCGACCTGCAGCCCCCGCAGAGCCCCAGCACAGCAAATCCTGGCAATGCAGACCTGTGGGAAGCAGATGTAGCTGTGGAGGAGATGCTGCCTGAGCAGGTGCTGGCTGGAGCCCAGTGTCCCCCTGGTCCCTACGTGGGTGGCTTGGCCATGACCTGGGAAGCAAATCCCAACATCATCATCCCCTTCTCGCATCCGTCGCCTGTCCAGGCTGGCCCTGAGGTCTCTGGGTTGGGGGAGATGTCTAGCTGTGAGCTCCATGCTCAACACTTGTCTCATGTTAATTATACAACAAATTTAAGTGTGTTGGGAAGGGGGAGCTTCTGTTTCCTCCCCCAAATAACTGCAGCTTCAAAGCAATTTGAAAAGATGCTTTCAGGTGTTTGGGGGCTTGCAAGGGGACAGGGGCTTATGAAAACACAGGACCTGCAGAACAAAACATACGGTGAGAAAGAAGAGAGAGTGAAAGAAATAAAGGAGTGTTAAACCACGTATCAATATTTCTCCTCAAAATGTAGAATGCATTTTCTTTCTGAAAAATTAATAACCTCACTTTGTCAATGGACTCTGTCCCCCTCCCCACCTCCCCTCCCTCCCGCTCACCTCCCCTCCTCTTCCTCCCTGTCCTTGTTTGCAGAAGACTTTCAATGGAAAACAAGCAGAGAATAAAAAAAGCCAGTTAATCTTCAGCGATTCCAGACTCGAGCTTTTTAACAGCCTCTCAGGTTCATCTCCGAGCCGTGCCATCTCTGCAGAGAAGGGGAACCCTCCCCGCGGGCTGCTGGCTGGCTCCTGGCTGCAGTTCAGCCATGCATCTTCAGCCAGTGCAACGCCCGGCGTGCTGCCTTCAGGCAAATCGAAGTGCATGGCCTGAATTCCCCAGGAGGGCGTCCCTGCGCAACCTCGGGGCAGTCTGAAGGACGTTGTGGGGACAGATGGGGTAATTGCCAAAAGGATTTGGGGACTCGGCCCGTGTGCTCCGGCAAGACTCAGCCAGACACCTGCAAGGGCCAAGCGCCTGGGTGCATGGGACGCTGAAGCTCATGTTTGCATTTAATCTCCACCTTAAAGCCAAGCAGCTAGTTAAATGATGCACCCCCTGAGCAGCCTTGCTGGAGGGGACTGGGGTAAGTCCCTCCTGAGATGCCACCTCCCTCTCATCCTGCCAAATCCGTGCCCCAAGCTCAAACCCAGCAGCAAGTGCCCGAGCCAAGGGAGACCCTCGCAATCTCCCCATGAAACCTGGCCTGGCTGGAGACAGCGGCTGGACCACTTCTTGTGGGACCTTCCTTAGGGCTCCCCGAGCAGCCGGCAGAGACACCGGCAAGAATCCTTGTTCCAGCACACGCTTAACTTCAGCGGGTTATGAAATGACCTTGAAGCCAGTGTGGTACCTGGAAGACTGGGGGAGGCTGGGGCAGGGATGGAAGCAGTCCTGTCCCCTGTGGGGACATCACGAGGGGCTCGAGCTGGGGATCAAACCCCTTCCCCATCGCTCTGGCATCCAGCAGATCTTGAAGGCAGAGCTGTTTGGAGGCTGCCGGACCCGGCGAGCTGGGGAGGGGCGGTCGGGAGACCAGGGGAGCATCCACCCTGCCAGGATGCTGTGGCTCAGGATCCAACCCGAAGGTTTCTGTGGCGGTGAAGACCAGGAATATTTTCCCAAGACGCTGCTCAGCTCTCGGGGCCAGTGGAGAGCTTGTCAAATATTGAGCAGGCACATCAATGCTGCAAGCTCTAAGTGAAAGCAAAAATCAGTTAATGGTCTTCCTTCCTAAGCCATCCTCTTGGCGTGGGGACTCCTTGCAGAACCTGGGGCGGACGATTTGCGACGGGTTGATGCGCTGCTTAGTAAAGTGATCATTCAGCACCCATTAACATGTGAATAAAACAAAATATCTGAAAAATCCCAGTGGCAAGAGGAAAAGCACTGCCCCAATTTGAGGAAGTGGTGCTATTCATCAGAGCCTGTAAGTACCTGCTTAAACTGTCCTGGGAATTTGGAGAAGAGTTTTGGGACCTGACAGGAGATGTGTTCCTCCTTCTGCAAGAACTTATGTGAATTTTAATTTCTTCAATTAGGAAAAAAGCAAGAAATTGAAAAAAAAAAATCAAAACCATTGCAGACACTGTCAATCAAAGCAGGTGGTTTTGACAAGCTTTAAAGTTGTAGCTAAATTTAAGCTTGGGCGGTTTTTCAAATTTCCTTTTAGTGTAAATTAATCATGATTTTAAAACAAAAATAAAATCACAGGGGGCTGGAAGAAGAAAATTATTCTTTTGGAAAATGCTGAAACAGGACAATCCAATGACTCCTACTCTTTTCATGTGGCCAATGAAATGTCTGAAAAGGGAGATTTAATGAAGCAGCTGGCTCCTTTGGGAAAAGGATTTGTTTTGATGAAGTGACATTTTTCTGATTTGCAGAACTTTTGGAACATCCCTGATCTCTGCTTGATGGGGAAGGGCTTCTGCTACTCCCAGAAATGGAGCCCTACACTGACAGGGCTCTCAAGCTGTTGCTCCTCTCCTCCAAGGTTTGTGTACTGCCTCCTTCCAGGTGAAAAAAATAGTGTAGGACAAGAAAATTCAAAAAGGCAATTGTAGAGGAGGAGGAGGAAATTGCAGCAGCAGAGTCAGGACGACTCTTCATGGCAAAGGACTTGGCTCCTTTCATCACCCTGTGGCAGGATGGGGCCCACAGCTGAAATTCAGCCCTACCTGGACGCCTGCATGTAAAGTCTGAGTGAGAACTCATAACTGCACCTGCCTTGGGCTGAGTTATGTTCAGCTCTTCTAGCTGAGATGAAACTACTGAGGTTTTTAATTTACACTAAGATAATAATGTATCTTTAAGGATAATAATATATCTTTAAAATAGGATAATAATACACGTCCTCTGATGCTTCATCATTTGGCTGAAGGATGCAAGGTCAGATGAAGGTCCATTAACCTGCACACAGTATCTGGGCGTCAGTTCAAAGACCCATCTAGCTGGGTTTCTTGTCTCCACTGGTGAGCTGCAGTCTACCAATATACGATGCCGGTACTTGTTGACTCACCTGTCCATCAGGAATGGGTTAGTGAGCTTCTCCACTGCAGGTTGACCCTGAACTCTTTTGAGGGAAAGCCAGAGAGTCATGTGTTGAACCCAAAAATTAAGCGAAAGAGGTGACCCAGAGAACACCTGACCCAGCAATAATATGGACATACCAGTGTGGGGGACCCTGGGATTAACTGGAGACAAACAGGCTGTGCTGAGGGTTGGCATCTGAGGTCCATCTTTTTTGAGCAAGCACCGGTCTCAGGTTTTCTATCCGGGAAGCATCTTTGCATGTGAATTACCTCTTGTAGTAGTTAATAAAAGTGGTTGGCTTTGATGACCCTGGAGAAATGTGGCTTTTCCTGGCTTTTGAGGGAGCCGATCTGCACTTGTGGAAATGAGGCCACTTCACATAGGTGTCTCACAAGGGAAAGCGTCCACTTATGAGCACTTGTGCTCTAGTATTAACCCCTCTGTCCTTTGCCTGCGTGAAGATAATCACAAAATAAGGGTTGTAAAGCCCTTGTACAAAGACTTTGGGATCTAGATACAACATCGTCTAGGGACCATAGTAAAAGGCATCGTTAGAAGAGAGACACACACACAAACAAACGAGATGCATGGATCTACAGTGGGACGGCTTGAGAGCTGAGTCAGTATCTGTACGGTAAATACTCTACAGCACCTGGGAAACAGCCCCCCGCCACCCGATCTTCATCTGATGGAAGGGAAGCAAAGCCTGGCATCATTTTTAGGATGATCTGTTGGAGGCTGCAGAGATGATGCTGTTGGGGAGGCCACGGGAGCGAGAGCTTGGAGGCTTTTGTGGCAGCAAGATTTGCCTAATGAATGGCTCTTTGGAGAGGAGGGATGGACCTTGTCTACACACAAAATTGCAAGCCAAAATTGGTCTTGTGTAGACACTCTTAAATCATTTTAAAGCAGGTTGGTATTGGTTTGTATAATTCGATTCCTTTACCAAAGCGAAGCGAAATCGATGCAAATGGGGTTTACATTGATTTCAGTACATCCGCACAAAGGTTTTGCCCCAGTTTAATGAAATCAGTTTAAAAACACACCTTTAGCTAAACTGGCATAACTTTGTGTCCAGCCAAGGTGAGAGCGGGAGGGAGAAGGAAAGGCGGCAGCGTGATCTCCCCTAAAAAGAGGCGAGGGAGAAGTGTGTGTGAAGTACATGCGCAGGCAGCGAAGCCCCCGTTTGAGCAGGCTGCAGTGGCGCAAAGTGATAAGGAATGGGTCAATATAGTTTTCTCAAAGATTTTTTTTTTTTTTTTTTAAAGAAAGGTTAAATGTGAGGTGATATCGATTTCCCTTTTCTCCCCGTCCCTCCTCTTGCCACCCCCCCTCCCCTCCCCGGCCCTTTCCCCTCCTCCCTGCCCTTTCCCCACCTCCCCGCGGCCCAGAGCCATCCTTGGAGGAGGAATTGAAGCCCAAAGTGGCCAAGTGACCACGGAGGACCACGGCGCCCGGCCGCGGCGCTGACCAATGGCCGCCCAAAGGAGCCCCCGTTGCTTAGCAACCCGCTGCAGAGAGAGAGGCAGAGAGCGCAAAAAAGATGGATTTTCAGATTGCAGCAGCCAAGCAGATCAATTCTGCAACATGGGCTACAGTGGCCAAGCGGAATCTCTCTTGCTCCCAGCAGGTATTGATCCAGCCATGCTATAGGCATTGAATGAGCTCTAATAAGTCCTGAGTAAACAGGAACAAGGACTTAAGTGATAGCCCAGCAGTCAAACATCAACTCCCTTTGTCTTCTTCTTCCTCTTCTTCTTCTTTTTTTTTTTTTTTAATTGCTGAAGGGTTTGCAAGAAAAGGACAATAAACTTTATTGATAGAAAAATAAAGAGTCAGAATATCACTTTGCTCACAGCCTGGGAGGGTTTGGAGGGGAAAAGTCCCTGCCTCAAAAATGCAGGTTGGCTTTGCAGAGTGGTGACCCATGGACACATGTGGTGAACGTGGCTCCCAGCCTACCCAAGCTTCCCTGGGCACGTCCAAGACTCAATGATGAGGTCCTTCAAAGTGAGTTTTGCCAGGGACAGGCTCATGAGGGACTGCATGTGTCCAGAGCTGCCCATTTGTAGCAGACATGGAGGTGGGCACGTTCAGGAGTTTGGACTCAGGTGATGAGTCTCCTCCAGATCTCCAGGGGACGAAAGGGGAGATGAAATCTTCTTGCAGGGAAATGGAACGCAGGCCAGCCTTCAGAAAGGGGCTGGGAACAGTGAAATACCCCCTTTGTAGATGCCAGGGCAGGCAGCAAAGCTGGATCTGAATGCTGCAGAGCCTGAAGGACATGTCCAGAGCTGCAGGATGCTCAGGAGGAGGAAGGGAGCAGACTTGGCCTCGGTCGTGAGAGAGACTTTGCTGCAGGGAGGTGCCAAGGCTGAGAGCTGAACCAGGCAAGAAGGAATCTGGACTGATCCAGGATTCTGATGTCAAAGAAAGGGATGTAGGGTGGCATTTGGGGGGACATAACCAAGCTTGAAGGACCTGCTTTTGTGGGAAGTGTGTGGCTGAGACCAAGGAAGAGCCCAAATAAGCTCAACTGATGAAGACCTGACTTGGTAGGTCCCAGCCTCTCAGCTGGGGTCAGGCTTGTGCAAAACCCTCCATTGCTTGGGGTTTTCCAGCTGCCCTCTACCCGGGGGGCTGCAGTGCCCAGCCTACTGCAGGCCAAGAGCCTGGAATACAAACATCCCATGGCCAAGTCAAAACCTGCTGCACTGTCCCTGTCCCTGTCCCCGTCCCTGTCCCTGTTCCCCCTCCACCCCTCTGTGTGTGGCTGCTTTGCTCCCTGGTCTATCCCCATGGCTCCTCCTGCAGCATCTCCATCCCCTCTTCCTTTGCCAGCCTTCACCTCCCTGCAGCGAGGAGCCCCACAGGCTCAGGACCCTCCAGCTATTGCTCCCTATGTCTCAGCTTTACCCATTTTCTCCTCAATTTCCTAAATGTCCTAAATTTCTACCTCCAGCTCCATGCACAGTGAAACCTCCAGCCACTGCCATCACCCAGCTGAATAATTACTGTGGTCGGTGCGGTTAAATCACCGGCAGGAAGGACAAGGATCCCATCCAAAGGGCTGGATGCTGCTCTTGGTTGCATCTGTGGCAATTCCCAAGCGACACCAATTAAATAACTAGAGCTGCTCCAGATTTATGCCCATGTAACTGAGATCACAGGCCAGGTCTGCCTCCAGCGATTAGGGGACTGGGGAAATGAGAGCTCTTTGCTTGCACTCTGAGATCTCTCAACCCACATTTCAGCAGCCTTCGTCATAACAGGGCTGATAATTAATTGATCTGATATTAAGGTGGCTGGCTTCCGTGCTCACCCGAGCTCCCTGCCGCAGTTTAACACCAGTTAAATCAAGTGAGTCCTTGAATCTTTAACTTGATCCATGGTGTGAGAGGGAGCAAAAGGGAGATGGGCACCTCTGTGCAGATGCACTAGCGTGTGGGTGCACATGCGTGAGTGTGCGCATGTGTGTTTCGATTACTCTGGAGGCGGGAGAAGGAGAAAACAGACAAGCACTGGCCCGTCCCCAAAGATATTTGCCGTTTTCCAAGAAGAGAGAAGATGTAGTCTCTTTTTCTGAAGGTTTCTGCATTTCAAAGTAATATCAGAAGGGCTTGAAGCTTAATCTTTGTTACCCAGGAGGCTGTAGGAATCAGGCAAAAGGAGAAAAAAAATTGAATCGATATGGCAGTATGAATTTATTCCCAGGGGGGTCCGAGGCACCAATATTTTCTCTCCCCTCTGTTAAAGAGATAGCACTAGCCCAATGCAGAGGCCCCCCACGTGTTCACCACAGGAGTTACACCGCAGCAGTGGGTATGATGACACGGAGGATAAAAATCACGGGAAGTTAAATGGTATCACCCGGAGGGCTGGAAGGAAAACTCCCGACTGTAGCAAATGACTTCTTTTATTTGCCAGTGGCTTCCTGCATCACTTGGCTCTGCGTGATGCTGGTGGCCGGGGATGCAGGGAGAGGAGCAGGGATGACGCAGGGAAGCGGTGCTGGGATGCTGAGCAGGTCCCAGGGATGCTGAACTGGAGATCTGGGAGAACCGAAACATCTGCTGGCCCCGTGGTGCTGGGATTCACCTGAGCTGGGTGCCCCGTAGCTGAGCCTCAGCTCCCTTTGCAGGGGATCGATAACTGCAGAAGGGACTCATCCTGACCAGAGACCCAGGCTGCAGGCAGTGAGATGCAGGGTTCTGGGGAGTTCCCGGTCAAGTTTAACATTAAACTCTTCACCCTGAGGAGCTCACCCTGGGGAGGAACCCACAGGGGCCACCACCAGCACCCAGGGCTCAGCATGACCAAGCAGGGGACTTTCCAAATGCCCAGTGCTCATGTCCTGCCCACCAGACCCATGTCCTCAGGCTTGTGGCCCAGCCCCACACATACCAGGAGAGGAAAACAGCAACACAGGAATTCATCTGCACACCAAAACCAGCTGCAGCTTTGCTTCATCGCCCGCCAGCAGGAGTGGGAAGCCCCTGGTGTCCCACGGGACATGGGTCTCCTCTCCCACCACGAGCCAAGATGGAGTCTGGGCATGGCTGGTGGTGGAGGAGGAGACCAGCATGGTCCCAGCTCTCATCTTGCTCCTCTGCTGCAGGTTTTTGCCCTTCAGCAACCGCACAGGGAGGTGTTGACCTTCCAGGGCCAGCCCAACTCCACGGTCCCTGTTGGTGGCTGCTCTGCTGTTGGCTTCTCCTCCCTGAGGTCTGGCTTTGGCCAAGGTCTCCTGGGGAGGAGCAGTGTGGAAACACCAAGGACGTATGGCGAAACTTGCCTTCCCACCCTGGCAAAAGCTACTTCTGCAGCCACAGGAGAGGGATACATCCTTCCCTCCACACTGCCAGAGCCAAGCCAGTATCTATCTGTTCATACTGGGAGAAAAAAAACTCCTTTTCACTTGTGCCACCCAAAGCTCAGGCTTTTTCTTTGCAAGCCAAATTCAGAGAAGCCTCAGGAGTTGCATCGCCATCATGTTAAATCCACCGGAGCACCAATCCAGGCATGGCTGGAGAAGCTGCAGGTTGGATCTCAGCTGCATTTGCTGAGTTTTGGAGAGGGTAGCAGGCCCAGGGGCTGTGTGGGACTGGGACATCGGGCAAACAGTGTGGGGGTATTTATGGCCTCTTGCTGCAAGGCTCTAACCAGAGCTATCAGCTTCCTACCACAATGCGCCCAATCGTTTGAAATTTAAAACAAAATGTAAAACAAGGAATAATGGTAACAAAAAAGGCTTAATTAATTGAAGTAAATTGCATCACAATAGTGATTTCTCAGTAACACGGCTAAGTGCCCCATTATTCTGATTTCACTCAGTATTCATGGATACTAAATAAATCACAGGCCCTCCACTTACAGCCTGCTGCAGAGGGGCAGGGAGATGGGGGTCCTGCCATCTTCTCGGTCTGTATGTCGATAACCCCAGCACTTCCCGAGTGTCTGCCTTAAATGGCAGCCAGAAAAATTACCATTAAAATAAATTAATTGCCCAGCAGTTTTTGGTTTGTTTTTTTTTTTTTTTTTCCTTTTTTTTTAACCTTTGCAAAAATTTCCCCTGGAGATTCACTAGGAAGCTTTTTCCCCGCTTGTTTCCCCTCAGTGCTGCCCTGGTCTGTTTATCAATATCCTATTAATACCAGTTTATTTGAAATCATTTATTTTCCCACTGCTCAGGCAGCCTGGCTGCCCCCCAGAAGTGATCGGTTCGGCTTAGCTCGACACCATAGCCCCGTGGCTGGCAGCTCTCTGGGCATCATTTGGCAGCAGTTTGTTGGAATGGATGGGTGAGCTGGCACCCAGTGCCCGAGACCACGATCAGGGCCTGGAACAGCCTATAGACTGGGTTGAGGAGCACACGTGGGAGCTCAGCAAGCATTTGCTCATGGCTTTGCTCTTTCTGCCCATGTCCATGCTTTATCCAGGGCCGATACTGCTTTGGGAGCAGATTGGAGCCCTGCTAAGTGCCAGCTGCAAGCAGCTTGGAGCTGACAAACTGCTGGTTTGGGTGGTTTGATGAGATGCCAAGCTGGAAGGATGGCCCTAAAGCTGAGGCGAGGAGGATTATGCTGGACCGCAGCCCCAAAGGCATGTCCCTTCGATGCCTGGAGCAGGGTCCTGCATCCCGACATCCCCAGCGCAAACTCCATCGGGGCACCGGCACTGGCTTTGTTCTCCTGGCCTTGCTAATCAAGCCGGGCTGGGAAGCACTGCTGGATGTACCAAGCGTGTGCAGCCCGGAGGCATCTCCTTCAGGAGCCTAATGATGGAAAAATACCTATTAGGTGCTGCAGACCCATCCCTCCTCCCCGCTGGAGCAGGGCTTGGTACGGCCAGCATTGATTTCGATAGCAGGTCAATGGAAATCAGCAGCGGGGAGGCACGGGTGGGGTGCGCAGACCCTGCAACAAAGAGGCTTCGTCAGCCTGCGGCTCAGTGGGATCCCATCCCGGGATCTGCTCTCAGGATCTCATCAGTGTCCCCAGCTGCTGCGTGGTGGCCGGGGTCCCCAGCGGCTGCGTCCCCTCTCTGCGGCAAGTGGCTGCAGGGAGGAGGTGACGTTATGCAGCCAGTGCTGCGGTGTTAGCACTTGGGCACGGCTTAGGGGGGATGTTGGCTTTTCCCTCTTTCCTTTTCTCTAAAGCAATGTCCTCTCTTCTCAAGCTTCCTCTGAGCCCCCGTCCCCAAATCTCACCCACGGTCAGCCCAGCTGTCTCACCATCGTGCAATTCCTATGGAGTGGCTGCTGCTGCAAGGGGCCCAGGAATCAATTAATCAATCGCAATCAAGATCCCAGGGTGTAATCATAATTAATGTTCAGCCCTGATTGATCATGTCATGGTTTTGCCGTGTTCACATGAGTTGGGATGATAAAACTGACTGTTTAATGGTGCCTTGGCAGATCCCTTCCCATTCCCAGCCCTCCCCAGGGCTGTCCCCTCTCCTGCAGGAGGGACAGAAGTGACACCTCAGGAGATCCAAGGAGCCATTTCGGGAGGGGGACAGCACAGTGGGACCTTGGGGGGGGGCGGCTCTGCTGGGAGCAGGCAGTCGCAGGGTGTTTGTGCACAGGATGGGTGACAGCAGCGCTCTGGGTGGGCACCCTTGCCGTGACGGAGGGCATCAGGATGACACCACCGGGTGGGTGTCACCACTGGGTGGCACTGGGGGGAGTCAGCAGCCCCTTGCCCAACTTGTCGCTCCCAGGAGTGGCCCCCAGCCGTGCAGGTCTCCGTCCAGCCAAAATCACCGGAGCCGGCAGACGCTGGCTGGGAGCCCTCTGAATGTCACAAACACAGTGTAACTAGACTTGGATCAATCCATCAATGTGCAGCAGTGGTTAAATAGTGCTGTGCTCACCTCCCTCCAATTAAACTATCATTTCTGATAGATCCCTTTGTGTCTCCGTCTCCCCGTCGGGCTGTTCTGGCCGAGGGCGATGGCGATGGCTCGGAGGGTGCTCCCTTCTGCCACAGCCAGATCAACGCTGGCCGGGAGAACGGTGCATCATAGGGACGCGGATGTTCCTTCACGGCCCGTGCTTTGTGGACTGGCTGCCATGCTCGGGAGCCCCGGAGAGGACGAGCCCCGGGGACCACCTGTAGTTTCATCCCGAGGTGCAAACGGGAGCAGGGACCCCATGCCAGAGCTGGCCCCGACTCCAAACCCTGACCCCCTTTGCAGGTCAGGACTGCTTCCTCAGCACCCTTCCGAATCAGCTGGGGAAATGCAGTGGCTGGGGCTCAGCTTGGGTGTGAGTCCGGTCCCTCTGGTCCCGACGGGGAGTCAGGCTACGGCTCAGCCCCATCCGAGCCCCCCAGAAAGCACAAAGCCCCCCTGCTGCCACACAGATCTTTGTCCTTAGCCTTGCACTAGCAGCTCGGCGGAGCTTCTCACCGTGATGCCAAAATTTCTCCTCCTTTCTCCCTTCTGAGGGGTAGCACGGGGGTTGCCCGGCCGGGGGGTCTCGCCAGGGGCTGTTCCGCAGGGTGCGGGAAGTTGGGGAGCGCCCAGGGAGCGCAGCGGCAGCGGGGCCTGGCGGGAACCCACGAAGCAGAGCCGGGTATTGATTTCCCATCGATCCCATGCAACCACATTCTGCAGCGGCTGCTGTCCTACATTTCAATCCCACACCTTTGCCTCTGACTTTAATGGGCTTCATCACAGCCCAAAGCTTTATTTAACCAAAAGGGGAGGGAGCTGGCAGGCGGCTGCCAGAAATCAGAGCAACCTGGCCCCCACGGTCTGCCCGGGCACAGTCGTATCCTCCAGATCCCTCCCAGCTGCAAGGAACAGTGGACAGGCTCCCAGGGTATTTTGGGGGATGCAGATGCTCCCATACACCCACAGCCTTGCAGGTCCCAGCCCCGATGAGAGGGTGCTGCGGGTGTCGGTGATAGCACCCAGCTCTCCGGCAGCTCTTCCACCTTGAGGTCTCTCTCCACCCCATCCTTGCTATACATGCACAACTCCATCTTCCGAACAAAGGGCTTCAACTGCTGCCGGAAGGGCAAAATTAAGCTCCACCTTAATGGGGATCTGCATAATTATGTGTGCGTGTGGAAGCGCTGCACACCCACCCACCACCCACCCCCAGATGTGAGGTTACAGACAACACGTACACACCCACGACAACTGGAAGATGAATATTGAGGAGCTGGATCCAGCTGAGGACGCCTGCATCTTCCTTGGGCGTTCCTCAAGCATCCATCACGGCAGCAGGCAGCCCTGGCACCTGCGCGGCCCCGTCCAGCTGGGCCATAACCGATCCTGATTTATCCTTCGCACCCCTCCCTCCCAATCGTGTTTTTAAGCCTCCCTAGACCGCAGCCCTGTTGCTTAGATGAAAGAAGATGCAATCATCCTTTTATGTTTAAAGCACTGCCCCTGCGCGCACGGCTGAGGCCGCCGGGCTGCCTGTGCGTGGCGGGGGAGTCCTTCAATTGGTTCATAGCAAATCAATGTTATGGGAATCCAAAATGTTGGGGGCCAGCTCCTGTGGGAAGCGCAGGGGATGGGCAGCAGGGAGCCAGTGCAGGCAGAGGACAGAAATACAGAGAGAAGCAGCTGGGGATGGGGTCACCCCTGGGAGCATGGATGGATAGGGCAGACGCTTCAGTACGGGCATGCTCCAGCCAAAACCCTCTTGGACAAGCATCTTAAGGGAGAAGGAACCAGTGGCAAGGAGAGATGGTTGGTGCTCAAGACCTGCTCAGGCAGGTGGCCCTGGTAGAGGCAGGGCAGTGTCCTTACGCTTTCTGCTCCTTCATTTCCAGGTTTTTCTGGACTGTACAGGTGGCAGGCACTGACACACCAGCTCCAACTGGTGACTTTCCCCAGAACTATTCCAGCAACCCAAAAATGTCTCCCCAGAGAGTGCCAGTAGCTCAGGTAAGCCATGGCTGGGGGCAGAAAGGAGGACCTGGGAGCAGGAGGGATGGAGGACCTGGGCACTGGGAATTGCCCAAGAACACCTCAGGCTTTCCCTGCAGCAACGGACTCACAGTCCAGCTCCACTGGCCTCTTTTAGGTCTCATCTCAAGAAGCCAATTTTAATGCCAATTTCAATGGGAGAAGCTGGAAGCCAACGCCAACATCTTCCAAAGAGCCCCCACTGCCATCCCATCCTCCCACTGTTCCAAGGCAGCTTGGAGAGGCTGGGGGAACCTCGCTGCAGAGCCGGCTCAGCATCTTCCAGCCCACGCTCCTGCTCTCTCCCTGGGGTAGAATATGGATGCTGTGTTTATTTTTGATTTATGCCAAGCCGAAAAAGAAATACATTTTCTTCAATTATTAATCAGCGAGGTGTGAGAGGGGGACACGAGCTGGAAATTAACTCCGTGACCTTTGGGGGTGGGTTTTTACTTCCCTGCCTCCCTCCACTTTCAAGCTCAACGTGTTTTACCAGACCTCTCAGCAGAAATGGGGCTGCTCCTGTGAACAAGCTCCCAGCAGACATCCGTAAGGCTGCTGAGGGCGTTCGGATGATGGGAATGGTGTACGATGGAGGCACCTCAGCCCAGGCTATTTGGACATCTAAAGCTGTCCTGGCCCCGTGGCTGTGCCCAAAGGGTGTCTCTGACACCAACTCACCTTCCCTGCTCTGCTCCGTCCCACGACACCTTTCTGGATGCCTCTGGGTATCTGACTGCCCCTTGATCCTGCCATGCACAGGTCCTTGGGCAGGATAGGCCACCCCAACCCCATATCTGCTCCTACACAGCGACTGTCCTATAGAGAGACATGAGTCCTCTGGGGAACAGGAATAGATGCCCCACAGCTCCCCACACTCACTTGGGTGCCCGCAGTGGGCTCCAAGCCAGGATGGAAACCACACCTACCTCTCCCTTCTTTGGCTCTTGGCTTCTGCTCTTGGCATTGGATGGACGCCCAGTTTTAGGCATCTAAGGAGGCTTTGGCAAGAAGGCTGCTGGACAGGAGAGTGGAAGCTTTTTGGACTGCTCTTCCACCCTCCTGCCTCGAAAACACCCCCTGAGCCGATGTGTGAGGTCGAAGCTCAGCCTGCCTCCCGCAGAAGGGCTGAGAGGCCCTGAGGCCAGCAGGAGAACACAAAGTTGGCCTTGGGAAGTTGGAGCATCTCCGGCGCAGGCGTGTTCTCATCTCCCTGCCCCCTCCTCTGCCTCTCCCTCCCTTCCCGAAAGCAGCACTGCGGCAGCACACACCAGCAAACTGATCAAGGCGAAAGGACTGATCAATAGGCGTATTGAGCACTTTTCAAGGTACGGTGATTTTTGCGGATTCAGTGCTAACCTCATGCCAGAGCCCCAAGCTATCCCCCTCTCCCCCAGCACCATCACCCCCAACACCAGCTGTGCTGCCCCCTCCCAGCACACGTTCTGGCCACCCCCTCTGGGCTGGCAGGGGCACCCAGCCTGCTCCCAGGAGGAAGCAGAGACCTTGCAGACTCGAGTCACTGGTGGCACTTTCAGTTGGAGGGAGAGGGGAGAGTTAGCAGCTCCCAGGGGCATTTCATCACAGTGGGTTCATATCGCAGCCAAGGGACCACCTTGCTCTGGGACAACTCATGGGATTCAGAGACTCCTAGAGAGGTACATCTGAGCTGTGAGATTCCCAGGGATGGGGATGGATGAGCTGAGGTCATCGTGATGGTGGGAAGGGGATGGCTGAGGACAACTGTTTGCAGCTCATGGGGCTGAACCAAAGGCAAAGGTGGGAGTGGGGAACCCTCCAGCAGCCCATCCTTCCTGGCAGTGCTCGGATAGAAAGGGCAAGATGAGCCTACCCCGTGCTCAGTGGCATTGCAGGAGATCCGGCTGGAAAGGACCTCTGGAGGTCCTCAGCCCTGGCTGAGTGTTCCTGGGCTGCAGCTCCCAGGAGAAACCCATAGGATATTCTCCTGGCTCAGCAGGGCTGGCCAAAGGCTGGCTCGACATTGCCTGCACTGAGGTTTTGATGGAAAAGGATCTTTGTGTTTAGCATCCTCCAGCTCCCTGACAGTCCACGAGGGGAGGGATTGGGAAGGCAGATAGCCCAGAGCGGCTGATAAGGTGCTTGGAAAGATAACACAGAAATTAAACAGAACTTCATATTAAGAGCTGCTGCTTTAAACATGTCCCAACCCCTTCGCTACCGAGGCATGGATAGATATTACACCTTGCAAGGTAAAAATAGCACATTTAATGAAGCTGGGAAAAACGTCAATTGTATTTTGTTGGCATTGCAGAGACCTCATTTCCACGTTCCCCATGAAAATGCTTCAGCGTTGGAACAGATATGAAAGCCCCACACGTTGATTTGCAAAATGTGCTTTAAGCAAGAAAACCAGCAGGAACCGAACAAAAAATGAATGTTGTTCCGCACCCCCAGGTTTGACATTTATGACTTTCACACAGCTCAAGTTTTCAGATTTTGGTCACCTAGAAAAAACCAACAAACTGTATTTTAACCCTGCTGAATTTTTAATAGAAATTTGCCGCCTAAACAGAATTCTCCTCCAAAATTGAGGGCGTTTGGGAATGAATGGTGGAGGGGATGGGAGACCATCTGGGGCTGTTTCCCCATGCCTGGAGACATGTGCTGCTCCGGGAGGTGCAAATGCATTTAGAGGGGAAGGGATGGACCGTTTGCCTCTCCAATGCTGCCTTTGATTTAGAAGAAGGGAAATGTCTGTATCTGGAGAGGAAGGAAATGTCTTTGCTCACTTTAACCTGCAGGGAAGGATATGTCCTGGCCCCCATCCCAATGCCACTCCGGGAGGACAGTGCCGGTATGGATTTTCGAGGGAGGTGAGCAGTGGGGAGGGCGAGGGATGCTACCTAATGCCATTTCATTTCACTTAGCAGCACTCCGCTCGCGCGGTCTCCAATATGCCCATCCGTCACGCTCCTCGTTAGGGAAAATCTATTTTAAAAATCTCTAATTTTTATTTTAAAGTCTAATAGAGCTTGGTGGTAATTTTCACTTTAAATAACGATTACACGCTTCGCAGTACAAGGTGTGCCTGGGCTCTGGACGAGTACCCCCACCAGGAGCGGTCCCTGCCTGCTCTCTTCACTCAGGGCAGGACCCAAGTGACAGTGCTCGGTGCTCCACCAGTGTAATTCCTATTTGCACCCATTGTGTCAGTCCTTTTTATATTTAGAAGGAGGGGTTTGGAGCAAACTTTTTATTTGTAAGTGCTGACGCCAGGCCTGATGCAGCTCTTAAGCAGAGATGGTGACACGAGCTCCATCACTGCTTGCAGAGGGGCTTTGCTAAAGGAGAATCTCTGAAACCCAGAGTGCGATGTGACACCAAAGGGCTCCGGAGAGCACCCTGAGAAAAAACGATGCAGGATGAAAGGGGTTCAGCCCCGGAGGGTTCTGACCCTGCTGCCCACCTCCTCTCATCTCCCCTGCCCGCTCCTGCTCTCTGTCCCTGCTGTTTCCCATCTCCCTGACCCCGAACAGTGACCCAGGAGTCACCGTTGTGCACCCTGGAGAAGCTGGGCTGGCTCCGCAGTGTCACGTCCCTGGCAAAGCCCTCTGCTGAAGAGTGGGTTTTCCCATGGGAGCTGCCAGGGAGCTCCATGGGGGAATTGTCCAGTGAATCGGCTGGGAGAACTGTCTCGCTCCGAGCATCATCTACCCGACCAGGATCTCCCCATCTGGCCAGGGAGCTTGCAGTCCTCAAATAAAACACACAGCAATGGCCGAGGTCTACTGGGGGCTCTGCGCATTTTTGCCGCAGCCCAGCAAAAACCCTTGCAGGAACTGGAAGCTTTGCTGGAGATGGCTTCCACAGGAGCGAAGCACCCAGGGAGCGGCAGGGAGAGGGCACTTGTCGGATGCCCACCCTGCAACACCGATCGGGGCTGCACGGAGCAGAGACAGCAAGCGGGCTTTCGGCCGGGCCATACCCCTCCTTCCCCGAGCACACGAGCTGCTCTGGAGCCTGCCCCTTCCCTCATCCTCCTCTCCTCCTTCTGCATCTGCAGAGCCGCTCTCCAGCCCCTCTCCTGCACATCAATTCGTGACGCAAGGTCTCAGCCCACCGAGCAGGCCTGCCTCTTGCTGGTCGGACCTCCCAGGCAAACAAACTGTCCTCCCTCTCCCCTGCACCCATCAAGCTCTGTCCATCCCCAACCTCCCTGACAGCTGCCATCTCCCCTTTCGCCTGGCCAGTACCCAGAGGATGCGCGGGGAGGGACAGGAGGGCACGCTGAGGTCTCGCTAACCCACCCAAGCAACAAGCAGAGAAAGAGATGCAAGGATGGAAAATTCCCCTTCATAATTAATAAATGAAGAATATTGTTGTTAATCGATGTAGCTGTGAAGAGAATATCGATCCCAGCCGCATGCTATTTTTTGTGCGGCTTAGATTTTTACACCTCATTTAGAGGCAGGTCTCTCTAGGGACCTCTTAACACCAAAAGATATTTGCAAGAGTCCAAAGTGAAGGGAAGAAAAGGGGGGAAAAAGATTAATTATTACCAGAGCTGGAGAATTATGTGTGTGTCCCGTTGCGGCCAACTGCAGTACTGATTTGAATATTTGATTAATAGCGAATTATAGCCGCAGTTGATAACTTATCTCCGCGCTGGCTATTTAGTAAACAAGTGGGAGCCATTAGAAACATTTTTAATATTAATCCCAGGAAATTATGTTTATGAAGGCAGTGGCTAACCCTTTGCATGCTAGGGCTATGCGAGGACGATGCTCCACTCGCTTGCCTCATCCTATCCTCGAGTGGTTTAGATCTCTCTGTGCCTCAGTTTTCCTTCTTCAAGATGAATAAATACAAGGTTGAAAGTGGCACTGGTTAAAGCATTGAGCGAGGAGCTTTCGTTAGCACCGAACCTTTAATGAACTGCCAAGGAGATGGTTGGGGCTGAGCGGTGGGAGCAGTGGGCTCAGGGGGCTGCTGGGGGGGTCTTGCAAGACCTCGACCCAAGGGTGGGTTTGCTCCAGGAGGGGTTTCATGCTGGCTGTTGGTTTGTGGCTCCGGGATGATGCTGAGCAGGGAGTTGTGTGTCTCTGTGCCAAACTACATGCGGTGGGGAAATGGCCACAGCCTTTGGTGCACCTGAAGTGTTAAGAGGAGATCAAAGAGCTGCTGAGAGCAGCGGCATTCCTGCAAACCCGCTGCTGCCTCCCTGGCAAAAAAACCACATCAAAGGCAGCAAGAGGTCCCTGGGATGTGGCGAGCCGCTCGGGGACAAGACAGCTACGGACCTGCTTGTCCTGGCTTCCAGGATGTGCTCCTCCAGCAAACCATGCCGGGTTCGTGCAGCCCATCGGCCGTGCCGTCGGGGCAGGGTCGGAGGGTGAGCACTGGTCCCCAGGGCCAGTCGGAGCATGGGATGCACAGAGCCCCAAGAGATAGGAGAATAAGCTGTGAAGCCTCCAGCACTGCAGTCAGCAAGCCCTCCTACTGCAAGGCTTTAAGAAAGGATTGGGAAGGGGAGAAGATAATCCCAAAATAGGAGAAGAGCCTCTGCTGAGTAGGGTGGTGCCGGATCCTGCCCTGTGTGGGTCCTGCCAGGGCCGCCTGGCAGGGAGGGTGCAGAGGAGTTTGGGGTTTGTGGGATTTTCAGAGCAGGTTTGTGAATTTGGGTCAAATTTCAGCCAGGGAGGGAGGGAGAAATGTGTGAGAGAAAAAAATAAAATAGAAAATGCCAAATGTTCAGCTTTCCACTGTCACAAAACATCCCCCAAAATAAACACAGGGAGAAAGGTCCCTAAAAAGGGGAGGCTGAGCTTGCCTGAAGGTGGAATAAACCTTGGAATTTAGGCATGATGCAAAAAGGGAACCGGCTGGACTCCGTTGGTGGGAGGGCTGGGATTCACCCGAGCAAGGCAGGGGAAAGGAGAAGTCCCCAGCACCGGGGCTGTTATGGGTGGGCATCTGTGCCCCACAGTGTTTGCTGCATGTGAGATGGCAAAGGGTACCCTTGCTCCAAAAAAACTGCCAAGGTACCGCTTAGAAATGGGGAAAATAGCAAAGGGTGTGGAGATGTCTGTCGGGACAGCCACGGGGAATGCAAGAAGATGGGACAAGACCCGCCACGATGTCCCACCCTTGACAGGGTGCTCCCAAAATGAGTCTCTGCTCCTTCTGCCCTGGTCCTCCTTTGAGGACAGATTTGTCACCTCCGGCTGTAGGAACCCTGGGACAGAGGGGACCGGGATGAGCCGTCAAAGCCGGGCTGCGGAAGCGGGAGCGGCATGCCCAGGATGCACTCCCTCCTCCACACTTCAGCAGGGCTCACGCATCCATCTCCTCCTTCGCCCGTGATAGGCCCTGGTGCTGCAGATCCATGCAGATCAATGCAAAATTAATTAGAGTAATCAACTCAGCTGTACCACAGAGATCATACAGGCAGGGTTTTAGGTGACTAATTGGTGGAAGCTGACAGCCAGTGTCCCTGGTGTCTTAGAGGTATTAACACTTTTTTCTCTGTAGATTAATTACCTTTTTCCACCTTTCACTTGATGGGTCTGTCCATGCTGTGCTGTTTGGGGGTGAGCGGTGATGGAGGCCAGGCCTGAGGAGCATCCCATGGAGTGCGGTGCCCGGATTCAGGAGGGAGCGGGAGCCCGGGTTTACAATGTGGGTGTCAGCTTTTGCACTAGCAGCCTGATTAGGGGAGGGATGGGGGTTCCTGCCCCCTCTGCTGAGCCTCCAGCTCTGTGCCATAGTGAAGTCCCCCTCGTGCACGTGTATGGCATGTGGCCGCTCTCCTGCCGTGCCCTTCCCTGCTGATCCACGGTCCCTGCAATGTCACACCCGCTCGCTTGTGGCTGGGATCGGGGTTTGACAACATGGGACCATCTTTCAGCAAAGGCTGGTGTCCATGCCACGAGAAGGGTTAAAAGATGGGTTTGTTCTGCAAATCCTGACACGGGGTCTCTGTGACAAAGACCTAATGAGACACTTGTGCTGCTGGCATCCAAGCTGGGAACAGGGTGGATGCTCTTAATAGCCAGGGTAATTAATCATCAGTGGTTATCTAGTGCTAGAGATAGGTTCTCCATCACTTGGACTCTTAAGTCGCCACTGGGCACCTTCCTGCTGAGTGTGCCTCGGCTCAGACAGAAATTATGGCTTGAGAGAGAGATGAACATGCAGCGTCCCTTGTGATGGTCCTGGTGGCCTCACACCACTGAGCCTGGGGAGCGATGGGGGATCTCCCCTTGGCTTCAACAGATGGGGGGTCAACCCACACGTGAGTAATCAAAGATTTCTGCTGCCTTAGTGAAACACGTAAAAGGCATCAGTTAGACATGGAGGAAGGTGGCAGAGTCCTCCTCCTTGTCAAGGACTGTCAGGACTGAAAACCTAATGAGTTGAGCCCTTGAGTGGCACTTGTCCTCTTGACTCATGGGCGCGGTGGTGGAGGGGACCTCCATGAGGTCAGGTCAGCAGTGGCTTTCCCCAGCTGAGTCTCGGGCTTTGGCTGCCCAAAAGTAAGGTGTTAAATCCAGACTGGTTACCCACATTGATGCTGGCAGAGAAGGATTGCCACCTTCAGAGAGCCATTTGTCCCTTCTGACGGCTGATGTCCAATAGCCAGGATGAATTGTCCTCTCGAGGAGGCCGTGTCTTCCCCATCCAGCCGCCCCGGCCACCTCACTCTCATCCCACTCAGGTGATGGGAGATGGAGCCTGCCATCATTGATCAAGGGCTCAATCTCAGAAGCAGGTTTTATTGGCAGAGAAAACAGAGAGGAGAGCAGGAAGTACAAGTCAGGGAAGCAAAAGCATCCCAGCCCAGCCAGTCCATCTGGGCACGGCAAGACCAGCTCTAGTGAAATGGTGCTGCTTATATGAACGAGCAGGTAAATGGAGTCACCAGCAGCTGTTAGTTCTGTTACAGGAGCATCCTGAGGCATGGAGTTATACCCAGGGAGAGTCAGTACTTGCTCCGAGGAGCTCAGCAGTATGGACAGACGGCCACTGCCGGTGAGCTGCGGAGCCGGTGGCCAGTTAGTGACTCTGTGGCAGAGCTGACACCTGACTCCAAATCTCAGCAGCTTCAGACTTGCATCAAAACTGTATGATCCTGCCTTTTTATCCACTTTTCTTAAAATAAAAAAGCAAAACCCCGTAGCTTTCCTGCAAGGGAAAAGGCAACTTTTCCAGGAAAAGTGCCTCCCTTTCCATGTGGCTTCAGGAAGCCCCCTCCAAAAATCAAACTTCCAGCTGTCCTGGCTTCCCCAGGAAGGGGGTTAAGGTTGATTAAAGGGGTTGTGCAGAGAAGGCAGCACCGTGAAGCTGTGCCCCACAGCATCACACCTGGTCTCCCCACCCTGGCGGGATGTGATGGAAATCACTGCCCCAAGATGGGGTAGGCAGAAGGATGCTCATTTCTGACCATGTTCCCCATCTTGGTACTCAATTCCTGGTGGCACCAGGTAAGTCACACCACCCCAGTGGGCTCAATAACTCCCTAAGGCACCAACCCACACCCCACACTGGCTCCAGCGTGCCGAGGAGTGAAGATTCACTCCTGGCTTGTGCCGCGAAGGCTGGTGCGAGCGCGGTGACCCTGCCGCTGCCTCCCAAGCAGGCAGAGGGATGAAGGAGGGGTATTATTCACTACTCAGCTCCAAACACTGAAGCCAGCACTTTAGAGTGCTTTCATCCCTGAAAGCTTTGGCGGGGAAGAAAGGCGAATGGACTGATCCCCCAACAGCACCGTAAGTGCTTTCTTTTTTTAACAAAGCATCAGCAAGGCGGGAGGACGGGAGTGCGGGCTAAGCAGCATGATGGCCTCCGAGCAAATCCCGCACCGGTGCAAAGCGCGACCCCTCCCGCGGTGGGTTATCGGGATTTGCCCAACCTTAAAAATAAATCTTCCCCTGTTTCCTTTTATAGGGCCTTTCAAGCTGTATCCCCCAGGTCCTCGTGGAGGGTAATGAACGCGCAACGCATGGCTTAGAGCTGCTTGAATTATTCATCGGGAATAATATTTGTTGCCCTTTTCTTCTCGTGGTGAATCAATGGCGATTTATGGTAGAGGGTCCCCATTATTGGGGGACCATTTGCTGTGTGGACAGCAGCATTTGCAAAAA
This sequence comes from Haliaeetus albicilla, assembly GCF_947461875.1. Lineage (NCBI taxonomy): Eukaryota > Metazoa > Chordata > Aves > Accipitriformes > Accipitridae > Haliaeetus > Haliaeetus albicilla. Next base: position 39,619,396 of record NC_091490.1, on the reverse strand, counting down.
CTGGAATATTTGCAACCCTCTCCCTGGGCCTCAGGGCACAGAGATCCTCACCCCAGGCACAGCCGCAAGGATTTCACTCGTCATTGGCCAAAGTCAAGCCTGACTTTGCCTGGAGATGGCACAGAAGCAGAAGGGGAGGATGCTCCATAGTGGGAGGGATGACTTCAGACCCCCCCAGCAACCACTGAACAGCTGGAGGGAGCACCCCATGCATGGGGTCATTTACGGACACATGTGCTCAGAGGTCGCCCGGCAGAGCCCAATGTTATCCGAGCTACCTCTTCACATCCTCAGGGGCTTAGTTAGGAAGTTGGGGTTGTGAACCTGAAGCAGGGGCTTAACTTTGTGAGGAAGCTCTTCTAGAGGAATTTAAAGCAGAGCAATGCTCCCGGGAAAGCTCCGTACACGGTGCAGCTACTCCAGTGCTTTAGGTTACTGCTGAGCAGTCCAAGGAAAGTCCTAGGAGAAGATGTGGACCTTCTTCCCAGCTCTGCCACCAGCACCAAGGTCTCAGTTTGTGCTTCCTTCAGCCTGGAGCAGGGCAAGGGGAAATCTCATTCCTGCTTCCATGTGGGGACTTAATGCTGTGATGAGTCCTGCATCCCATCCCATCCCATCCCAGGTATCCCCATCCCTGGTCACTGGAGGAGGAGAAGATGAGGAGGGGGGGCCTTCCTTTCTCAGCCCAAGCCAGAGTGAATGAAGTTATTTCTTTCTGTGATTCCCAAGAGTCGGATCTTAATTAGAAAATGAAGCTGTGACACAAACGCAGACACAATCTCGGCTCACTAAGGGGCCAGGGGGAGGTGTGGGAAAGCAGAGTGTGTTTTCCAGCTCTGGCATCTGCTGTGTCTGATAAATCCCAACCCTGCAGCTCTGTGAGCCTGCTGCCCTTGCAAAGGGTTTTTTCTGAAGGGCAGGGGATGGTTTTGCCGAGCGGGGTTCACATCGTGTGGGTCCACGCCTCCTCTTTGCCTGGCCTGGGTAAGCACAGAGACCAAATCCTGATGGAGTGGAAATACGCAGCCCTCTGTTGACTCCTAGGGCCAACTTACACCAGCTGATGAGCTGGAGATATGTTTCTGAGAGCTTCTTTTTGAAGGAACTGCAGTTTTAATGCAGCTGCCCACTGAGCTGAGTAATTTTGAAGGGTTTCACCCTTCCTTTCTGCTTTTCCCCTTGCCAAGGACGTGGCCCCCACCAGCAGCTCTCTGGGCTAACACCAGAGCAGCTGGGTGAAGTCTTCATGGACAGGTCTCCTTGCAGAGCCACGGAGGAGCTTTGGGAAAAGGCCTTTTCTCACCCCTTTTGGGATGGGAAGAGCCTTCCTCAGAGCAGAGGGACCTCACAGGGTGATCCACAGCGGATGGCTCAGAGCTGGCAGAAGCAACACCCTGGTTTTAGATTTAAAGAAAAGATCTGAAAGTGGGCTCTGCCACCTGCAAACTGCACAGAACGTGGGGGATTTCAGATCAGCTTTTCCTCCAGCAATGTTTCCTGAGATGTAAAACTTGGCTTCTGGATCTGAGATTTGGACCTCCATCCCCTCCACCCCCAAAAAATCAAGGAGGGCTTCACAAACCTCCATCCCCCAAGACCCTGCACAGCCTCCCCAGCTCCCGACACCCAGCAATGTTGAGGCCGAATCCGGGGTCTCATCCATCATCCTCCACCATCTCTAAGCGATGGCAAGGAGGTTGCTCTTGCTTGTCAAGGAGGCACAGTGTCATACAAGTGATGGCCTGGGGCTGGCCCACAGGAAGGAGAAGAGCCCTAATGCAGTTTTGACAAGGAGACCATCGGTTAAGTGCTCTGCGTGGATATTTTTCCCCCTCTCTATTGTTTATTATTGGAAGTTACAAGTAGCTAAAGACCTCCCCAATTATCTGGGAGCCACTTAAGAGCAATTGAGCACCTGTCACCCACTGAATGGGCTGCATCGCCCTAATGACAGGAGAGGAGAAAAGATGCAGGTCAGCAGTGATGGGATGCTGGCAATTTACAGCTTTGCAGTGCCAGCTCCCAGCTCTGAGAAGGGTGGAAAAAAAACACCCAAAAAGGCAGAAAGAGGAAAGGAACCTTGAGAAGTCTCCCCAGGGTTCCCTCATGGGATGGGTGGGAAACTCAAATGACCACAGCGTGAGGGTCACCCCTTGGTCTGTGGAGCTCTGCAGCTCCCACCATCTCAGGGGGTGTGGAGCAGGTCATGCCATTAGCTGCTCAGTCCTGTAATAAATAGGAAAGGAAAAAATCCGAAGAATCATTCACTGATCGCCAGCCAGCATAAAAAAAATATTTATCTATGGGTTTTTTTACTGCTTTCCACGAATGGCTGCCCATGGGGGTATACATCCCATGCTGGGGGGTTTCTTAGGCTACTGGAAGGTGTTGCAAACCCCAGACGCAGAGCCTGAACCTGTGGGATGAGCTGCAACCTCTGGGTAGTGGAAGTGTGGCTGTATTTCCCATCTGAGGCCATTTAAGACAGCTTTAGATGTGGGATCATGAAAACGATTGCTTTTGAGGCATCATTTTGATTAGATTCATTGTAATTTCTATGTAATATAGACATATTCAGTGGGTCAATTGTATAGAATAGCATGAAAAATAAACACAACCCGATACCAGCAAAACCTGACGCAATGTACCTCCATCACGAACAAGAAGATATGCACGTAAAACGTTACAAAAATCATGTCATAGGAGGTTGCACTCAGCTCTGAAACAAAGCCTGGTACCCATTCCCCAGCAAACCAAACCTGAAACCAGCCTCTTCCCTCCGGCTGTGCCTGACGAGCAACTTCAACTGGGAATCACCTTCTCGGGAAAAGCAAAGCTTTTCCTCCCAAGTGGAGAAACTTGCCCATGCACAAACACCTTCTCCTGCAGGCAGCTCCGGCTTTGGATATGGCTTTTTGGAGCAAGGATGCGAGAAGAGGCTGGCAGAGCTCCACCTTGTCGCCCAGCAGCGATCGCCCGAGCCAGGGTGCAGGCAGAGGGGTGTCCCCAGGGAGCAGGGGGCCTGGAGGCGCGGGAATGGGGGAGAAGGTGCCAACCTAGAAAAGTTCATCGATAGAAACATAAAATTAAAATAATTTGCGTCAATTCTGCTGAGTGGCTGTTAGGCCTAATTGTTATTGACTCGTCACTGTAATTATTAAGGCTCACACAGAGCTCGGCTGGCAAAGGAGGCAGGTTTGGGACCCCCCCCCCACCCAGCATGTTCCCCCCGTGCCGGACAGGGCTGGGAGGGTGATGGCAGTGACACTGGTCCCCCTGCCATGCAGGGACAAGTTAGCTCCTTGGTTCTTGGAAATAGCCCCCAATAAATCACCATCGGAGCAAAGGGGTTAGATTTTGGCCATTTTCAGTGGGCAGGAGTGAGAGAAGGATGGCAGAAGGGAAGATGGAGAAGGGATGAACAAGGGGAAAACTGAGGGCAGATGGCAGGAATAGGAAGGGATGAGGAGGCAGCTCCGGAGAGACCCCGTAGACGCTGGCAATGCTATTTGCTCGGTGCAGTGCCGGGTAATTTTCTCCCCTCCTTCCTCCAGCCTTTGTTTCTGCTGCCAGCGCGGACCCCAAGCAGCAAAGGAGCCTGATCAATAGGAACACGGTGTTTGCATGGATCATACATGCGAAGAGCACGTTCCCGGATCAATGCCGAGGTCTTGCAGAAGGAGAGGAAGGGAGGGGAAAAAAAATAAAAAAAACCCTGCCACGATGCGCATCACCACAGGATGTACCGTTTCCATGGTGATGGGCTGCTCTCCCGCCACCCTGTCCTCCGCAGTGATGCTGGGGACCCTGCTCAGCACCCCAAGGCAAGGCAACCACCCCACCAGGCTCTCCACCAAGGGATGATGGGGGTCCAGCTACCCTCATGGCCACAGCAATGGGGGTCAACCCCCCCCGGTCAGCTCTGCCTGCGCGCTGGATGAGGCCCCTCACATGATGTGACACAGGGTGTCACCACGGTACGGCCAGCAGTGCAGAAAAGCCTCATCCTGTTTTTTCTCCTTCCGACAGGCCACAGCTGAAATCACAGCTCCCAACTACCCATGTGCCCGTGCAGGATCCCCAGCTCCACCTCCCTACCTGCCTCCTTCCCCGGGGGCTCGGAGGAATTAATTAGATCATGTCTTTAAAGTGCTCAGGGAAGGAAAAGCACTTGAAAAAAGTGGTCAGAAACCTTAATGGAGCCAGAGGTTGCCCAGCCAAGGATGGACATCCCCTGCTTTGTTTCCATACAAGGAAAGACACCCTCAGCCACCTATCCTACCAAAGCCCCCAGACCACCCCTTTGGGGCTTGCCCAGGCCATGGGCTCCTGGGGTTTTCTCGCCCACCGTTCATGCTGGGCTTCACCTGTGGCTGGCTGCGCAGAGAGGCAGGAGGCTGTCTTTGCAGCAAAGCCAGCCAATACTTCTCAGCCAATAAAGTTATCTAAGGGTAATCATTAAGCCCTTACGAGCAATGCAGCTTGCGTGGAGCTGGGGGAGACAGCGAGTGAGATACTGCTGCAAATGTCCTTGCAGAAAGCGGCTGACCTTGGCGAGGCATGAACCACGCGACTGGCTCTGGACCTCCTCTGAATTTGGGGATGGGCGATCGCTGCAAGATAGGTTTCCTCGCGAGGAGTCAAAGGGTTCGTGGTGGCAACTGTGGCCAAGCCGTGCTTAAAGCAGTCATGTCCCTCCTGCAGGAAGGAAGGGGCACAGGGTGGTGGGAGAAGGGCAGGGAGGAACTGGTTTGAAGAGGGGCAGGCTGGAAGCATACAGGGAGAGAGCTTCGAGAGCAGCTCCTGAGCATCACCTCCCCATCCCTGAAGATGGGCAGTTGTCCTCCACAAGGGCAAATCCCACCCTTGGAGCCACCAGAGCTGTTTGCCAAAGCAGCTGCCCCGGGTGCTGGCAGCTTGCACACAGATCTGGCTTTGAAGTGTCTCTGGCAGGGTTTGCCTTAGCACCAGCTTGGCCCCTGCTATTGCTTAAAACTTTTTTTTTTTAATCAGCCAGGAAGTAAATTAAAAAAGTTGGCTGTGCAGGAATTAGGCCTTTTGGCTGATAGTTTGGGAAGCATCTGTCTCCATCGTCTGCAAATTAGTCTTCCACAGGAGAGTAATCAGATGGTTAATGCAGCTGCAAATGAAATCACCCATCATTAACTATTCAAACCAAGAGGTCTGTAAAGGATCGTCCCAATAAATCCCCCCCGGAGTGAGGGCAGGGGGAGCTGGAGAGGGGCTGGAGTCACCTCTTCAGGGCCATGAGCTGGTGATGGGGACAGAGGGACGGGGCCACCTGGGAGCACCAAAAGCCGTGCTCTGAGCGTGAGGGTTTCACCAGGCTGAAAAGCACATGGAGGGGGATGGCTTTGATGAACCAAAGCCCAGCTGGTATATTTGGAGCAAAACCAGAGATACTGGTCAAAAAAATACTGGTTTGGGAAGGATGAGGTGTCAGTGAGGCCGGGTCCCAGACCCTGCAAGAGGCGTCTGGCCCTCCTGAGTCCCTGGTGAATTGTCTTTCAGAATTTGTTAAAGCAGCATCTCCCCTGCCCCGTAAATTCTGCCACCCCCTCACCTCAGGGCTGGCTACGAGTACTGCGCGAGCGAGGCAGCATCACCTCCTCCTCGTCACAACCCCCTGCCCACACGTCACCCTGTCCCGGAGCTCCAGGGCAGCCCCACTGCACCCATAGGCACAGGTAGAAGAAGGGACACGTGGGACTGGGGACACACTGGTGATGTTTTGGGAGAAGCAAAGCCTGTAGTGGCATCCTGGCTGGTGCAGCGGGAGAATTGCATGGGCTTCAAGCCTGGGTGACAGGCTGGCATTTTGGAGCTGGGAAAAGCAAGCACAGAGGGGAAAAGGGCCTTTTCTCCTGGTTTCGGTCTCTCCAAACCCCTGGCCAGCGAGCTTCTGGGAAGGAGTGGGGAAAGAAAATCCAAACCAAGCAGCAAACCACCCTGCAGTCATGGGAAAGGGGAAGAGACAGATGTTGCCAGCTGTGCCCTGCCTTGCCAGTGGCCCTGGGAAACCTCTGCACCCATGGGTGCCCCTGGTCCATAGTACCTGTTTGGGCTGGAAGTTCATCATTGCAATAGAGGAAAAAAAAAAGGAATTTTGGTCTCACGCTGACACCACCACATACACATAACAAACACGGAGGCCAAGGGAGACATCTACCCCTTTGAAAGAGGTCAGCACAGAGGTTATGTAGCATCCGAGCCCTGGGGATGCTGTGGGCTGCTTCTATCCACAGGGCTGTGTTTTGCCCTTAAACAGTAATCCCTTAAAGATGACTTTACTGCCGGAGAAGGGGAGGAGATGGAGGGAGTGTGAGAGCCTGCGTGCTGGAGGAGTAAGTTCTTTGTTGCCTAGAGCTTGTTAAATCCATACATTGAAGAGAAGAATAAATAAAAAATCAAATCTCTACTTCTGAAAAGCGTTTCTGTGGGGAGCTGCTTCCCTGAATCTTCCAGACCTGGCCTCTGTCAATAAATCAATAGCTGATGCAGGTCGGCTGCAATCGGCTGCAGGAGAGCAAGCGTGTGATGGATGGACAGGAGAGAGGCGAATCTAAGAGATAGGGCAGAGGTGATGCTCACCTTGAGCTTTATTGTTTGCCACTGAAAGACAAGGTAGTGTGGAGGCATTAACCGAAGTGCTAAGAGCAGGAGCAGTGGCACAAACACCCCCTTCCTAAAGCCCACTTCTCCTGAAGAGCCTGCAGTGTCTCTCCTCTGGCTTTTACCCTGCATCCTGTGGTCTTCCTTGCCACGCAAATGGCCAAACTGAGGTGAAGACAGAAGCTAAACGATGCTCCAAATGGCTGGGAAAGGAGGGATGCCCCTCAGGCCCCTGCTCAGATGTTCCTTGGGCTTTAAAGCTTTCCAGTTTGGGCTGCAAGTGGGACCTTATTGCTCCTGCATGGTGAGGAGGGAGGCATGGGAGAGAAATGTGGAGTTTTCACAGCTGATTTCCTAGTTTTCAAGTCCAATGTGTGCTCAGCATCAGGAAGGGGGCAGCTGTACTGGGGAATGGAGGACCAGATCTCCTGGGTTCAGAGCTCACTTGGGGCGGCACAGACCAAACCCAGCCCCGGTTCCCAGCCCAGCACCGAGATCAGCCCAGAGCAGCGATGGGCTTCCATGAGTCTGTCTCATGGAGAGAGATTTTTCCTCCTGCCACCCTCTTCCTGCCCTGCAGATTCGCTCTTCCCTCCCTCGAACCCCAGGAGACCTTTGGGACCCTCAGCCCATCCCTATCCCCAGGGACAGATGCCGGGGAAAACTGGTAAGAAATAAGGTGACACTCGCATGCTGAACCACTTCTCCTTATCTTCATCTTAATGACTTATTTAGCTGAGGCTGTACTGGCCATCCCATGTAACCAGCCTCAAGGGTTGTTCCAGCCCCTCTAAACACATTTATGCTTTGGGTCTCGGCAGCCCAATGAGAGGAAGCTCCTAAATACAAGGAAACACAGAGGGAAGAGGATTCCCTTTGGTTTGCTCTGAGCCTGCTATTCAGAGAGATTTGGGGGTTTGCCTCATTCTTCTGTTAGGAAAACAAGAAAATAACCATTTGCCTTCTTCTCCAGGCTGCTCACAATCCTTAGGGCTCCTCATATGCCCCTTAATGTGGGTACCAGCCAATTCCACCCTTAATGCCTCTCCTTGCTCAGCTCCCAGAGCAAGAGAGGACGAGAGTATCGAATATGGATTGACACAGGACTATAATGATGTGTTCTGATTTCTCCTCTGTTCCTCTCTTAATCATTGCTAACATCCGATTTGCCTTTTTGACTGCAACTGAACATTGAGCTGACATTTTCAGAGAACTACCCACATTAACTCCAAGAGCTCTTCCCTGAGCAGTAATAGCTAATTTGGAGCCCATTGTGGTATATAGGTAGTTAAGGTTGTTTTCCTCATGTGCATGACTTTGCATTTATCAACATTGTATTTTATCTGCCCTTTTATTGCCCAGTCTCCTCGTGTCCTTAGATTCTTCCACAAACTTTCTCAGTCATTCTTTGTGTTAACTACCCTGAAAATTTCTGCCTCCCCACCAAGCCGTATCACTTTATTTTCTGCTTTTTTCCCAGATTATGTAAGACCATGTGGATCAAAGTGGGTCCCAGCACTGACCCCTGTGAACCCCACATGGAAGTCCTCCATGAGGGTCAGCCTCAGGCTGAAGGAACGGTATCCAGGCACCGACTGACCACGTTCCTTGTCTCAGGTTCTCCAGGAGAAGCAAAGCTATTTCAGGCCCAGGACACTGCGTAAGAAGTGGGGTAATTTTGGGGAACATGGAAGTGAGCAGCAACAGATTCCATAAGATAATCAGGAATATTGAGGAAGGTCCTTCACCCAGGCACAAGGCTTCTGCCCATGTAGATGTTGTCTTCAAGCCATTGTTGCTCTCCTTCATGGGCATGTCCATCCTGAAGTATGTCTGTCCAGTTCATCTATCCCCTGGGCTGGCATCACACTTGAGCATGTCTGGCCTGGGAACCTGTGGAGCAGGATTTTCTCCTGGAATGTCTGCAGGGCCCTTGACCCTGGTGATCTCCAGGAGCATGTGGAGGCAATGCAGCCCCAATCCCTGGGATTGAGTCAGCTGGGGAACAGCATAGGGCACCGAGCCCAGCAAAGGTGCTCAGGGACAGATTGTCCTTGGGCAGGGGATTCAGACCTGCCTTTTTGCCCGTGACCCACCCTATCTTCCCCGGCACAAGTCTTTGTCCCTTCCTTGCTACTCATAAATTTGTAACAGCAGAATGGAGCAGCCAGGCTGACAGTCAGCCTGTGCTTTGTAGATGAAGGCAAATACCTTCCTAATCCAGGCATCTTCTCCCCAAAGGGGGACCTGATTGCTCTCACAGGGTCTATATAAAGAGGAGGGGACTGGGATTTGTACCCCTACCCATCCCCATGAATGAAGGCACCCCATTTCATCTCCACTCCCGACCAAGTCATGGAGATGCTGCATCACCTCCCCTTGGCTTTCAGCCACGCTGTGTCCTGAAGGGTGCAGCAGACCCCACAACCATACCAATTCACCCAGTAACCTTTGCCATACACCTCCCTTTGTGCTCCTTGACACGGGGAGAAGCAGGGGAATCCAGTTTTGCTTTGTTTCTCCCTCCAACTCATTCTTGGTTTCACTCAAAACAGCTTGGAAAATAATAGCCAAAAATAAACCAGGCTGCCAGGGAAGGCTGGAGGGAGAGGACTGTGCCCACTACTATGGCAACTGCAATCACTCCCTGCCCTGCTGTGGGAGGCAGAGCTGCTGATTTGTCTTTATTTCCGAGAAGATTGGCTCAGCCTCAGCCCAAGGCATGCACTGAGCCAGTCTCTCCTTGGGTGGGCAAACTGGCATCTCACCCGTAGGCAGCACAGCAAGTCCTGGGCACCACTGGCAGGGCAAGGGGCAGCCAGAAGCGAGTAAAATCTAGGGATTGCAAGCTTTTGGAGCTGGGTGGAAAGGAGCAGAGTTGCGGTTTCAGTGCTAGGTCTCCCCCTCCACCCCTGCAAAGGCTTTGTGTACACAGTCACAACAAGACAGAGATGCCTAAAAATAAACCAGCCAAAGGCAGACAAAGAGTGCTCTTATGGCAAAGGCATGGGCTGGATGCAGGAAGATGAGATGTTTAAAAGGTTTGAAAGCAAACCTAAAACCAGATCAAAAAGACAGCCACTGCAATGGTATAAAAACATCCCAGGCTTCTCCAGATCGCTTCAGACTCCTCAAGGAGATGGTTGGTTGAGACTAAAGTAAATGAGATGGGTGAGATTTGGTCTGCCCAGCCACCCTGCCTTGCACATGGGCAGTCATCACCCCTTTGGGTCCTTGGCCAGCCCAGCCCCATCTCCTTGACACCCTGGGGGAGCCCAGACCTCGCTCACAAGCTCCTTCCCAGAACTGGATAAGGAAATTTTTTTGGTGCTGTTTGTGGGTTTCATGCTGTGGGTGCCTCACTAGGATCATCCCGGACTTTTACCCAAACTCCTTCTTTCTGAGGTCTTCTGAAATGCCTCTGCAAAGTAGCACCTGCACTCGAGGACTCCGATGGCTTTTTCCAACCTGCCACTTATTGCCGAAGACAGAATTTCAATAGGTTTTAACATCCGTCCCAAGGTCTGCAGAAAGGCCATATTTTGGGGTCACACTCTGCTTCCATTAGGATCCTTTGAAGCAGACAAGCCAGGTTCAACCCTTCTGCTGAGGACCAGGGTCACCAGCCCAGCACAACAGGACTGGGTGGGAGCAGCGAACCTCCACAGGTCTGGCGCAGAGCAATGAGAAATATAACCTTCGGCCTTTAGGTTTTTTCCTCTAAACTACAACTTGTCAACATCTATGAAATAAAACTGGGGAAGATACAATTAGACTAAAATCTAGTAACTTCTTGATTTACTCAGAAACATTATATGCACCTTAAACGTGGAAATTAAGTATCACTTGAAACATCCTGTGTTGGCAGGTCAAAGTATTTAATTTCAGCTTTTAAATGTCATTTCCTTCCGGAGCTTTCCCTCGTACACTTCATTCAGCTGAAGTCAACACCATTCCTGGTATTTGTCTGATGAAGGAGTTGTCGCTGCACAGGTTCCTGAGCCATTTGTGCTCATTTTTTCTTTGATTTTCACATCAGCTTTCCTCAAACCGAGCAGCCAGGCTCCTGCCTCACCAGCTATTTAAAGCACAAGGTCCTGAGTGCCTGGCACACTTCCCCAGCTGGATTTCTCCCCAGCCCGTCACACTGGGCGCTGATATTGCCTAAGCACCGAGGCTCTAATTAAGAGCCAAGCAGAACGCAACATGCTCCCAATTTGAGGACTGGAGACTAATTCAGAGGCAACAACCTAATTCAGAGGCAACACACTAATTCACCCCAAACTCTGCAGCCTGAGGAAGGGAGTGGGGTTGTATTGCAGAGCCAGGACTCAAATCTCCTTCATCTCCAGAATTTGCCCAGTGCGGCCCCAATATTCCAGCTGGCAGTGGCTGCGGGAGCCCTTGCTCTTGGGGGAGGAGAATTTTAAGGGCTCAGCACCGCACTGGGTTTCACTGGTGCCCCTTTTTTTATGGTCCTAGAATGAGAATTAATCTTTTTTTTTACGGCCCTAAAGAGACACCGGTACTTCACAGCTCCTAGGGAAGAATTGGTTTTTTTACTTGCCCCAAAATAGGCTCAGCAGAGCCCTGAAAGTGTTCATCCTCCTTCCCCCCTCCCCGGACCCACAGCATCCCTAGAATGGGGGTGAGGCAGGGATGGCTTTCTGTACCCACTAAGGTGGGCCTGGATTGGTCAGGGCTGAGGCGGGTGGTGGGACAGGATTGGTGGAGAAGGCGAGCCCCACGGGTCAAGAAGCAGGACCGGGATTGGGCCGGAGCCAAGCAGCAGCACGGGATTGGTGGGGGAGGCTGGCCTGGGATTGGGACTTGTGTCCTGGTGTCCCTCCGTGGTCTTGTCTGGTCTCCTTAGCCATGCTGAGGGTCCTCAGGGTCTCCAACCATCTCCCCAGGGCTCAACCATAGATCCCGGCTGCCCACCTCTATACGGGGCTGTAGCCCTTCCCTGGCATCCCTTACGCTGAGCTCGGGTGATTTGCACCCTTGTGTCTTGGACCAGGATGCGGCTCGGTGGGGCCTGAACACCCGGTGGGGCCTGGAGACCCAATGGTGCTGGAGAACCCACCGGTAGCTGGTTTGACTGGAGGAAGGGGATGTTTTAAAGACGGTGCAACTCACCTAGCCCACGCGGTTGGAGACAGGAAGATGTTTCTAGCCGTGATAAACTTGGAGCTGCAGCATGAGGCTCATTGCAGGATTGCCACCTATGTGGGCATAGAATCATTTAGAATCATAGACTCATTTAGAGTCATAGAATCATTTAGATTGGAAAAGACCTTTAAGATCACCGAGTCCAACCTGCATCCATGCAGGCGCATCAGTACCAGCTGCCTTGAGCATCGCACGATAAGGGTCTCCCCAAGGATAACCCAGGGAGGGCTGGTGGCTTCCTGGGACACCTCGCGATGGCATTCCATGCACAACTGTCCCACGTTGCTCAGCACCACCAGGTCTGAGCAAGCACATGTGGCACATCGTGGCAGGGGATGTGGAGCCCCTGGATGCCAGCAAGGAGTAATGCACGCACTTTCTTCCTTGCAACTGTGATAGCAAAGCAGTGGCAGGGAGTTGAGGCGGGGGTATGGGCTTTTTTGTCCTCTTTTTATCCTTGCATTGACATCCCCTGGGTCAAGACTGGCTCCTCAACGGGACCAGAGCTGTGCTCTGGACCCAGACAAAGTCCCCACTGCCACCACCTCCTCCCAGCTGTCGCCAGCTGCAGCAGAAAATCCCCGGCGTCCCGGCTTTGGCCAGGCTCCGATGCCTTCCCTGGCTCTCCGTACAGTATCTCCCGGCCCCCTCCCTGCTCCTTGGGCTTTGTCAAAGCACATTTCCCAATTAGAGGATAAAAATATTCTATTCCTGACTCCGCACGCTATCGATTTTGCCTGTAGCTGTGGAGGGGGCGAGGGCGGGCGGGTGCGGGGTAGGGAGAGGTGAAGGGCTGTAGGCACGAAGTGCAGCTGCCTCCCCCCCTACCCCTTTATTATTATTGTTATTATTCATCACTGTGAAAAGCACCTAGCAGGACTGGTTAGCTCAGCTGACCACTGATAGAGAACAGGGGATCGATACTTAATTGACACAGGCTGGGCAGCCGGAGCAGGGATTGGAGATGGGGGAAGGCTTCTGGGAGGAGGGAGGGGAAGAGGAGAGAAGGAACAAAAGCCAGGGGAAGGGAGGAGAGGCAGGGAGAGGGTGGGAGGAGCGGAGAAATAATGAAGGAAGAGGCAGAGAGGAGAGGACGGAAGAGGAGGCAGGAGGACAAAGCCCCGCAGAGCCCAGCTTGCCCCGTGGGAGCTCTGCGGGTAGGTGCTGTGCTGGCATGCAGCCCCGGACGCCTCGCGTGCCGCAAGGTCTGACGGGTCGGGCGAGGCAAAGGCGTGGCAGGGACCTCCTGGCGCCTACGCAAATATCTAAATCCTCTTTTGAATGCGAGGTGTGGGTTCCGTCACTGCTGCAGGTGCGTGGGCACCCTCGGCATCCCAGCAACAGCAAAACGCCCTGGACCAGCACTGCTAGATTGTCCCTCCTTGTCCACTGTGGCCAAGAGCTCTGCTGTCAAAAATACCCCAGCAAGATCCAAACAGCATGCAGGAAATAATCTGCTGACCTTGGATCTTCTCTTCCACCACCTCGTGGTGTAACTCCACCTCCTTCTGCCGGCAGGAGCCATCCCCTCCCTTAGCAGCACAGCCCGTCCCACACGGCTGGTGGTGTATCTACCTAAGCAGTAGATATGGTCTGAACTCCTCTGTTTTCCTACCTCTAGATAATGCCTCCTAGAGCTGTTGGGAGAATGAGTAAGTTAGAGCAAGGCTCATCTAATGAGGAATTGTCTTCTCTCACATCAGTCATCCAGGTCCTCTCCTTGCCCAGCAAAGCCCTGCTGTGGAGCTGACAGCTCACAGAGTGGTGTCTCACTAAGGACCGATGTGTCACCTGGTGGCCCTTTGCGTTCCCATCCCTCAAGGTGAGAAGCTAGTCCTGAGTGCTCAAGGGAGCCCGCAATGCCCTGCTTTTTGGGGAAAAGGCCCAAGCAGGTTGGGGAATGCAGAGGGGCCAGGCAAAGTGCCAGACCTGGCAGTCACCCTCTTGTTTGACTCAGCTTTAGTGAGGTCCCCGCTGGAGCAGCTCACCTGGGCTGGGCTCCAGATTTACAAGGAAAATGTAGACAACCTGAAGAGCCATGGAGGGAAGGAATAAGGATAAGGTGTTTGGAAGACGTGGCCTTTGAGGAAGAGTGGAAGACAGTGAGTTCATGTACTCCAGAAGGGAGAAGATATTAGCAGCAAGCTTAGTAAGGACAGAACACTGGCTGGTTTCTTCTCCATCTCTATTAAGGGGAGGACAGGAGAAACCATGCAAGGTTGAAGGTGGGTTCCCAGGAGCCAATTTCTCTCCAAGGATTTTGGTGGCCAGTGGTGGCACCAAACATGGTTGTTACAGAGGATTGGGGGATTGACCTAGAGGTCAAGGTGGATATTCCTGCAGAACTCCAAGAGGCACTGCCTGTGGTATGGAGGTCTGGCAAAGGGAGCTTTGACCAGAAGGACAGAAAATTGCTGAACTTCTCCAGGACTTGGCTGCTCCAGAGGACTGGGCAAGATATGTTTGGGGCCTTTTGCTGGGCCAGAAAGGGAAAAGCCAAAACATACCTTGCTCTTCAAAGTCCTTCAGCCGCCAACAGCATGGGCTGCCTTTCACTCTGAGCTGAGCTGGGATCTCAGCCCAAGAGAGAGAGAGAGCAGGACTCCTGATTTGAGCAGAGGGCTCTTCGCCCCTGTGTGTAGAATAAGAGGGGTGACCTTTCCCAAGCCAGAAGTTGACTTTTCTTTCTCTCATTTTACTCTGAACCCTTCGAGCTTTCCTGCCCATCAACTTCAAGAGGACATGCGCGCACAGAGGTCTTCAAGGCTCTTCCTTCTGCCGACCTTCACCAGCACCTCATGCTGAACAACCCAGCCAGCCAGAGAGGGGCCACTTGGCCTTGAGCAGAGCCCAACGGAGCCTTTGGATGCTTCCTAGTCAATGGGAAGAAGAAGGACCTTCCAGACACCTTGCCCTGCTCCAGAGGGTTCAACATACAGAGAATGTACCAACCTGGAGACACACATCTGCTGCTTGGTCCTGGGAGCTGTCTGGATGGGAAACACTCAGACCCTGTTCCCATCCACACAGCAGATCACCTGCAGACGGGAAAGGCAGATATATTTAGCTTCTCTTGGCACCAGCCAAAAAGAGCATTGAAGGAAGGGATGGGGTGGTGGGAAAACAGCACTTTGATTTTATTTGTTCTTTTTATGGACTCTTAAAGGTACAGGCTGGCATTTGATCCCTGTTAAGGCATGGGGCCCAACAGGCCGTGGCATGGGGAACCTCAACCAAGGGCTGGTCCTGTCACTCTTGATCTATAACATGTCAGCCTTAAAAGGATCCTCTCCATCTCCTTAAACTATATATTACCGCTGTCCATCGTTCCCATTAATGCATAAAAAATCATTAGGTATTTCTATGGAGACCCATCGCCATAAACACAGGCTTCCAAATGCACTCCGGCATTAAGTGGCCAAAGTAAACTGAAGGCGATTTCTGCGGTAATACCCTCTCATCACGCATCCCCATCCCAGCCCTCCCCCGTCCCCCGCCGTCTCTCTTCCCTCGATCAATTTTATGGTGCTTGCCTGGGGTTCATTAATGTTTCCGGAATCTCTCTCTGCCCTGTTTAAAAATTCTTAATTAAGCAAGGTTTTTTTGTTTACACTTGAACTAATTACACTTTTAAACCCGACAATAAAACATCAGCTCTGGGCCATTAGGGCCCGCTGCGGCCGGGCAATTCAGGAACTGCCACGCTTTGCAAGGAGATAGGAAGGCCGGAGATGCAGCCGTTCTGCCTAGCTTCAGTCAAGAGGACGCCAGGATCTTCACCTGGTACGTGGAGATGGGGGCCAAGGGTTCGAGCAGCCAGATGTCCCCTTTAGCTCTTCCTTGTTTCCTCCGGATGCGCCTCCCCCAGATAAGGGCTGGCAGAGCGGCTAGATGCGGACCTGTCCTCTCCCAATGCTCATCGTTGTTTGCCATGCATGGGTTCTCCACGCAACTGCCCCCATTTCTCCAGAGACACGTTGGCATAGTGGGTCCCAAGGGTAACAAATGATGGAGGCAGTGGAGAGCAGGAGAATGGGCCTACATGGAGGATGTAGGCCTGGGATGTCAGCGGTTGGGTTGTCTCCAACAGACCAGGCTTGAGCTCTTGTCTGTACCAAAGGAGATGCTCTCCCAGGTGTCCAAGGAGCAGAAGGGATGGAGCAGAACTTCTGGGACATATCTGTCTCCATCCGCAAGGGAATGTGTCATGGCCTAGTGGTGGGAGCACATCTCAGGAGCTTGGACTCAACTTCTCACCACTGCAGGAAACTATTTCTTCCTGGCCTTTTTCTGCCTTAGGCTTTTTGTGTCCATCCGTGGGGACAGGAGCTGCTGCTGTGGTGCTGACTCCTTGGGGTGTTGGTACCAGACTGATGCGGGTGAAGACCCTTTAAGCAAAAGGTGGTGCAGCTGGTGGTGGACACAGTGTCACCAGTGACAGGGAGCTGCCCACCACCACCATGCAAATGCTCAAAAGTCCCCACGAGCACAGCAATAAGGGACACCCAGAAGCTGTTCCGCTCCTTTCAGGATCAGGAGATGCTGGTCATTGCTTCATCTCCCACCATAGTGGTGGTTCTCCAGATACCAGCTCCAAACTGATATTTCCTGCCTTCTTTCTGTCCCATCTAGAAAGAACCTCCCTTACATCAGGAAAACACATGGGGCATGATGAAGACGGGACTGGGGTTGTTGAGAGCCTTTAGGTTGTGTCTCCAGTAGCAATATGGAGAGGAGGACAGCAGGACAAGGCAGGGTGCTGGTACCTGCACATTGGCAGCTCTTGGGGGACTCAGGTTTCTGTGTGAGGCTCTTGATGCCCAATGGCAAAGAGGTGGCCATCTTACATAGCCCACCCAGCCACGAAGCCTCTCTCAGGCCCTCAAGGGACCCACCAAGAGGGGGGGTGGGGGCAGAAAGCAGGTCCTGATGGCCCAACCCTTGCTCAGATGCTGTCCTGAAATCCTCACCAGAGGGGAAAACCAGAGCTCCAGGGCTCCCGCTGCTAAAGGGAGTGTGGCTTTTGAGTCCCATGGGGCATTTTCTCTTGTGCATCCAGGTCTCACCCAGCCAGGACCAGAAACGGCTTTTGCAATGCAATAAACACCCTGAGCAAGACCAAATGCTCCCGTCCAGTCCTACAACCTGCTCCCTACACTGTTTCATCCCAAAAGGCTGCCCAGCTCACATCTGCCTTTTGGAAACTCCTTTCCCTGGCAATTACAAACAGGGAGCTTAGGAAAAGCATCTCTCCTTGCCCTGTTTCTTCTTTGTAGCCTTCCCTGGTCAATCAGAGCAGCATCCAAGCCACCTCCAAAGCTCTCCGCCATCCGTTCCTCTCCAAGGGAGGTGGGCAGTGGAGTGAGCTCCTCCCTGGTGCACAGTTTGAAACCTGTTCCTGCAGACCTGGGCTGTGCTCAGACTCACACACGTTTCCTGGGCAGCACCGGCGCCAGGGCAAGGGGATTGCAAAAACCCCCACCAAGATCCCTACCAAATGATCTGCTTGATAAACTCACTCACATGGTGAGAAATGAGGTGTCAAAGCCAATTTTTTCCATAGAGAATTATAAAAAAAAAAAAAATCCATATACAAAGCCTTTGGGGAGGAATGTTGCATTTTTTAACTTAAAAAACCCCAGATGCACAAAGGTCTTTGGGAGCCTAATTCTTAAAGAAAGAGTGGATTTGCTAGGAAGGGAGGGAGAAAGGCAAGACCGAAATTGTCTGTTCCAACATACCGATCTTTTCTTTCTTCTCTCCTATTTGAAGCGGAAAATTTCCCATTTTGGAAGAAAACCTGAGCAAAAAGTTGATTCCTTCTCCATGATCGCCGCTGCCCACGTGAGCTCTCAGCCCTCCTCCTGGACAGGAGCAGGCCAGCGAGGCAGCAGCAGCAAGGCAACCACTGTCTCGCCCATAAATCCCTCTGATTTTTGTGTTATTTTATTCATTCGGGACTTGACCTGCTTGGTGTCAGCTGCTGGTATGTGTCAAACCTGCCCAGACCTCACTGCAGCCATCCCAGCCAGCCCCAGGTGAACTGCGCTTAGCTTACAGCGATTCCTGTGTTGACACCAACCCAGGAATCCCATGGGGATACTCCTGGGAGGATTTTATCTCTGCATAGCAGAGTCCCACCTTGCCCCCAGTGCAGGCTATAAAGAAGAAAAGTGTGTTGTCCTCCTGGGCCATAAAGGAAACTGAGGCACGGAGTAGGAAAGCAGCTCCGCTGCTGCAACCCCTCCCCGCTCCACAGCCCCCCCCTACACACAGCAGCTGGAGCTGAGACCCGGCAGACTCGGTTCATGCAACAGCAGCACAGGGAGTCCACTGCTTTGTTGCAAAACTGGAGCTGGTGAGGGGGCACAAAGACTCCCCAGGCTGCCGCCAACCCCCACAGGAGGGATCAGGAGGGGAGTGTGAGGCCACTGGGAGGAGGATGAGGAGGGAGAGGAGGGAGAACCAGCGGGGGACAGGGCACAGGTTTCCAGTAGGGTCCCTCTTGGGGTGATGACTCACGTTGCGTGGATCCTGCGGGTATCGGGACATTGTATGCACAGGGAAGGGGGAGAAAAGCTTGGGGCAGGGGGGAAGAAAATAGCAAGAGGGAGAAATCCGGAGGTGGGTATTTTCCTGTCCTTTCTACTGCTCTAGAGGGAGGCAAAAAAACAGACCTCCCCTCTTTCCCAGCAGACTCACCTCAGTGCCAGCCTGGAGCATCCCAAAAATGACAACCGCAAGGCATATGGAGGACCTGGAGCGAAAGAGCACAGCTGAGAGGCATCATCCCCAGCTACTGGGGGACCTAGGGCCCCAAATTCAAGCCCTGTTCATGTTTACACCCTCCCTCAGCACCTCCTCCTCCTCCTCCTCTCAAACCCTCCCCCACAACCCCCCCAGAGGACTCAAGCTGAGACCAGCCAACTCATCACACCTGTAACTCATGGGCATCGTGGGCTCCACACCCAGTGAAGCCACCAGGCTTGGCCAGCGGCCCAGTTAATGCCACATGAGCAGCAGGAATAAACCACTGGAATGCCCCATGTCCAGGGCCGTTTGGTTTTCCTTGAGTGTCAACGGGCATCCGCAGGGACCAGGGAGCCGCAATGAGGATGGAGGGGTGCTCACTCCCACACCCCACTTCACCCTGCCCACCCCAAGGGTGCTGAGTGGGACTCAGGCCTCCTGGGAGGGTCATTTGGGAGCGATAAATCTCCCCGGCTAATTGGGAGCGATATTTGGAGGAGGATTTACAGCAGGGAAAGTGCCAATAGAGGTGGAGAAGGGAAACGTGGCCCGGCACCATGTGGGGTTTGAAACAGGGGGAAGGAGGATGAGGAAGGGGGAGAGGCATGAAGAAGTAAATCAGTGCAGGGGGACAATGGCCCTTCATGCCTCTCCTGGCCATGTCCCCGCAAGAGAGACCACCCCAAGGTGGTTTTTGGGGCACGGAGGAGCCAATGTCACTTTACCCAGCTGGGCACTGGTGGGCAGGGCAGGGGCTTCCTCCGCTCCTCGCCCCTGCACAAACCCATCTCCCCCCCTCTTTTTTTCCCCCAATTCTCATAAATTTCTTTCCACATCAAGGCCTGGAGAAAAACTGCAGCTCCTGGAAATGCTGGGCAGGGTTTGCTCTTGGGGGACATGGAGGCAGGATGGACAGGACGGGGAGATTCCTTCTTGGGAGCTGCCCCAAGAGGGGAGCAGGGACGAGCGGCTGCAGGTCCCGCTTGCCCTGGGGTCAATAAGGGGGGAGAGGGGCCTTCTTCATGTGTCTCCCCCAGAAATAGGTGAAGAACCCACTGCAGGGCTTGGGCTGGACCCAGAGCTCTCTGTCCCCATGTCCCTGCACGTGGCCGATGGGGGCTTGCAAAGGGCTGGGAGGGGGCAGAATTTTGCTAGGGTTATCACCCCCCAAACCCCACACAGACAGTCATGTCCCTGCCATGCTTGCCCTTGGCCCCCCACCCGGGACATCATTTGGTGCTCCCTTGCCCCGTGGGCTGGCTCTCCACCCCGCAACCCCTCCAGCACCGAATCCCAACCCTTAAACAACCCCCCAGGGTGGGCAGCTTCCCACCCCCCACTTTGCACTTTGCATCCTGCCTTTCCCCTTCCTGCGGTCAGCGTAATGGCCGGGCTGCGGCCGGGCTGCAGCCTCCTCCCCGTGCTCTGCCCTTGTTTCAATTTTATGAGCTTTTTCTTGCTATAAATATGGTTTTGAGAGCCCATTTATCAGGTCCTGCAGCTCTGGAGTCAGCCTGCCGAGCTGCCCATGACAGGTCAAAATTGACTCGTATGATATTAGAATTGCTATTGATCCCTTCGGCACCTTGCAACGCTCCTGGCTCTGTGACCCGGTGTCAGGCTGGGCAGCCCCCCCCGCCTCTGGCCGCCCCGCGTTTCCTCCTGCCTGCTCTCTGGTTCATCCCTCTGTCTGCACCTGGGATGGGATCCCTCGCTCCCTGCCTGCCTGACACCCTACGGGCACCCGGGCACCGTGTCCTCCCATGGCCATGGGCCCTTTAGTCCCCCCCTTCACCTCCCTGCTGCTGCTTCATCGGGTGATGCCGAGCAGGATACGGCCTCGGAGCTGCTCTGCGCCCGGTGCTGGGTGAATCCCAAAGGGAAATTGTGCTTCAGTCTGGGGGACTTTCAAAACTCTCAGCCCCTACTCAAGGACTTTGGGGCTAGGATGGGTGCTGCACCCCAAAAAGGCCATCAAATCCTCCGTGCCTCAGTTTCCCTGCCTGCAAAGTGAGCATCTTCCTCCTCCTTTTCCCACAGGTTTCTGCACTGGGGCAACTGAAGACTAAGGCTCAAGCAGTTCTGGGTGTTGCTTTTACCAAAATGGGCAAATGCCACCACCAATTCAAGGTGAATTAACCTGGTTTCTTCCATCCCCATTTCCTGGGGGATTCATGTAGGTTCCTGCTGTGCTGGAAGCCCTTCAGCAGCTTCCTGATAGACAGTGATTTTCACCCCCAGGTTCCTTTGACCTTCTACCAAATCTTCATCCTTTTTTTCCCTGTTTTCCCCTGGAGAAGGAGACGAGGAAAAGACCGCTTTCTGGCCCTTCTAATTTAGAATGAAGGGCATCAAAGGAAAAGAGCAGGTAACAGAATCAAACCATACACGAGAAGGTCTTTCTCCGCTGATATGTCACCCTGCAATGGCAAGATGCTGTACGCACTGCAAGGGTGGTCAGAGCCAAGAAGCACATTCATGGGAGACAAACCGTCCACGACTGTGCACGGCCAAGACACCAACCCAGCAAGGGAATCCCTACAACTGGGAGGCCGAGAGAATAGCTGGGGCAGGGTGGCTGCATGTGTGGTGGTGGTCATTTCACAGCCATGCGTTGTCATATGTGATCATATAAAGTCATGCATGGTCATCCATGGTTGTGCATGATCATGCATGGTGGTGAGTGGTCATGTGTTGTGTTACAGTTGTGCACAGTAATATATGGTTTTACATGGTCATGTGTGGTTGTGTGTGGTCGTGGATGATGGTGAGTGGTCGTGCATGGTCATACATTGCCCTGCATGGTGGTGAATGGTCACACATGGTCATACATGGCTGTGGTGACGTCCAGAGCCACATCTCTGTGCCCACAGCCTGGAGCAGGGCTGACCGCCAAGGACATGAGGATGCCACCGGCTCACCAGCTCCTGGGTACAACGTTACGGATGACCAAAAGTGAGACCTGGCTTTCCGAGGAGTTTATCTGGAGCCAGGGCTGGCAATCAATCAAGAGGAATCTCCGCATCCTCCAGAGCAACCCAGGATTAATTTATGTTTGTCTGAAGGAGCCTAATTAAGCCTGTTTAAGAAAAAGTTAACTTTAATACTGTGATCTAGTTGATATTAAGAAGCTGCCAAGGAGCGCTGGAAGCAGCTGATCTAATGTCTGGCCAAAGGCCCCGTTTCAGGATCTGCTCAGCTCGGCCTCAGGGCAGGACCCGGCTGCCCCAGGGCTGCTCCCCGGAATCCCCTCTCGTGCATCCCACCTGCTTTAACCCCCAAAAGGTACAGAAGAAGGACCAAATCTAATCCAACCTAGCTTATCAAACAGGACCAAAAATACTTCTTTTTTTTTTTCATTTTATTGGCAATTTCCCATTCCCTGCCTCAAAAAAATTAAACAGAAGTAATTTGATTCGAAATGAAAACCGGTTTGAAATCGTTAGCAAATCGAAAGTCAAGCAAAAACCAATTGTTCTGGGTCAGGCAGTACGTTTGAGTTTGATTTCAGGCTTTGAGGCACAGCTCAAACATTTTAAGGTCAAACTGAAGGAAATTCTTCCAAACAAAGTTGCTGCTGGCATCCCCCCTGGGGTGCTCCCATCATTCCAGGGGCAGGGAACAGGGCCTGATCCTGCTTCCCTGGGTGGTATGGGAAGCCCGGAGCTCCCTCTGGTACCCATGGTCGCTGGTTACACCCGCATTCACCGTGGCAGCTCCACACACAGTCCAGGGCTGTGGGAGAGGCCACCGGCCTGGGGACGAGCAGCGGCAGCAGCTCCTCATCCCACCTCAGTCCCATCACCCAGGGCAGGGCGACATCCATCGAGTCAACAAAAAAATCTCCTGGCAGCTCCATCTCTTTTTTCCCCCCTTAAAGCAAACATCTTCATTACAGCTCGGAGTTGTTTAAATAAATGAATTAATATTGACAAACCATCAACGAGGCTAATAAATGATTAGTTAAAGGCATACATACATCACATTACGGTTAGCATTAGCCGAGGCTTAATTACTTGTGGAGAGGATCCCATTAGAGTAGGTGCTACGTCGCCATCACCCTCCGCAGCCCTCCACCCCTGCAGGGCTCCCGCTGCACCCTCGGTCCCGCCGGGACCACCTGAGCCACCGCGTCCCGCTGCTGCAGGGCCGTGCCAGGATGGGCACCGCTGGCAGGGCAGGGTACGGCCAAGGAAACTTCGCCCTGGCACCCGCTCCTGGGCATGGCCCATCAGTGCAGCGAGCAGGCCAGGTCTCAGCAGGCAGCGATGCCCCTGGGGCAGAGCCGGCGGCTCTCGGCCGGGGAAGTTTGGACGCTGGGTTGGCACGAGGTGGTCAAACACCCAGATCCATGCGGCCTGTGAAAAGAGACACTGACAAATAAAATAGGCAATAAATAATAATAACAATATCATAAAATTTTCAAATTTATTGAAAACCGGTCCACTCGCAGAATATTGGATTTTTCTATTATTTACACAGCTGCTGATTTTCTGTAAATATTTAATGCCCCATGGATTTTTTTCAAAGTACAAATCTGAACAATTTCTAAATTTAAAATCCATTGCACAGCGCAACACAGCGAAGGCCTGATCCTGCCACCCTCCCTCAGTGGGAGCCATCCCGGGAAGTCGGGACTGGACCGATGCTGCATCCAGAGGTGTCCATGGAGGTTCCTTCTGGCCGGTGATGTTTTGGGTTGTCCTCTCGGTCCTCAGATATCAGAGGGGACAGATGGGCAAAGTAAACCCCGTAAAATCTCCTAATATCTTTCTAGCGTGTCCAGCACCCTGTGCCACCCATCCCCGGGGACCCGAGGCCACCGTGCCGGTCACGCGCGCAGTGTCACTGGGATGACCGTGTCCTGCTGCTGCAGGGGCAAAAGCCAAACAGCCCAAAAGGCAAAAATTGAGATGAAAGGCAGCGTGCGCGAGGCTCGCATCCATATGCATTTCGGCTTCGAGAGGTTTGTTAGGACTAAAGAGGCCCTTTCATCCCTTTCCAAGGTGTTGTAATGTATCCCCAGCTGGCTTTCATCTCCGCCTGATTGATACTCAGGGCTCTAATGAGCGTGACGGGAAAAGTGGCCAAGGCCGGGGGGGTATGGGGGGGGAGAGAGAGACCCCTCTGCAAAGGTTTCAAAACAGTTTCCATGTTGCAGCTAATGAGGGGATCAGGAGAAGAGAGCTGGAGCGAGGTGCCAAGGAGCGTGATGGGAGGACGGGGCTCCCCGAAGGCTGATGGGTGCAGGTCCCTGCCCTCCCTGGGGACAGCAAACCCACGGGGCCATGGGTGACCCCCCAGGATGCCTCTGCCCTGTAGCCAAAATGGAGCATTTAAAGCCAAAGATGGACTTAACACTCCCACAGGAAGGTTTGTATCCCTCTCCCCAGGGTGGGCAAGTGAGAAAGGATCCCCAGGACAGAGCATCCTGCTCCCGGGGAAGGTCGTATGCTCAGCGCAGTCAATAGGCATCACCCTGCCTCCTCTCCCACCCTCCTCCTCCTCGCCAACTGTTCCCAGGCTGAAAATCTATACGAACACTAACAGGGCACCCCTGCACACACCACACCCCCCCCCGCTTCACCTCCCTCCTGCCATTCCCTTCCCATTTATGCCACCAAGGTCAGCTCGATGGCAGCCCTGGCACCGCTCCATGCACTGCCGCGGGGAGCTGGGAGCACCGTTGCCTCCCTCCTGTCTTGGCACCAGGGGAACAGCCCAGCTGGCACCCGCTGCGGGTTCCCCAGCTGCCTCCCGGCGTGGGCATCCCCAGTCCCAGTGCCACCAGCTCTGGGTGCTGGGGTGGAGGGGGAGCGCTGCCTTCCCAGACTGGGGCCGCATCCTGCACACCATCACTGTAGAAATGGTCTCACTTCAAACCACATCAGCCCAGAAGGTCCCTGGCCAGGGCTCGTGTTGGTCCTCGTGTCTCAGTGGCCCTTTCTGATGTGGGATGGATGGAGGCACAGCTACATTTAGCGAGGGAGGGGGTGTCCTTGCAATCCCTCGGCACGTGCCTCTACTCCCACAGGGGACGGATCCTGCCCCCCCTGCAGGCAGCTCAGCCCTGTACTGATGCCACAGGGGATGCCTCCGAGCACCCCTTACCTCTCCTTCCCCCTCCTCTTCCTCCCCCCCCCGCCACCAGTGTTCACCTGTTTCTATTGCCAGGTCTAATGGGCTGCTGAGGGATGGGCCACCTGCCAATATGGATCTTGACAAACGCAGCCTGAGCAGGGCTTCTGCCTCTTCACTCTGGCCCATTTGTTTTCCCTAATGCCCTGCTGGGTCTGGAGCTGCCAGCTCCTCTCAACAAGTTAAAAAAAAAAAAAAAAGGCATCCTCTCCAGAAATCCCTGAAGCCGGGTGGTTTCAGAGCCTCCTCATTTGCCTGCACCCACTGCCCAGCCGGGGCTGGATCCAGAGCTGCTCCATGCTGCCACCGTCCCTGAGACCTGGTGCATTCATTGCACCAATGGCCAGGTGGGGCTGTGTCTCCGTGCCCCTGGCAGTCAGAGCTGGCTGCCCCCAGGCTCCTCTCCTTTCCAGAAGACCCTCAGGTAGGATTAACCCCAGGGGGTCTCAGGTCTTGGCCACCTCTCCTATGGAGAGGGTCACTAGAAGGACCCCTCCTGTCCCTGCCGGTGGGTCCCATCAGCTGGAACGGGTCCTCCCCTCTCCCAGAACTGCAACCACGGCAAATGTGTGGCATTTGGGCCAGACCAACCTTCAGCAGCTCCTCCAGATCCACAAGGCACCCGAGCAGGGATGCTCTCCTGTCCCAGTTCAGGGACTGGAACTAAAGGACGACATGGCAGTTGTTACTGGCCCAGGAGGGACTGAGCAGGGCTGCACCCTTGGGGACATCAGGGAAAGGCTGGCACGTCCCCCTGGCAGAGGGAAGGGACCCTGAGCCGGGGTGGGCATCCTTCCCTTCCTCCTTGGCTGGTACCTCCTGGGAGAGAGGGAGCGAGGGGCAGGGGAGGAGAAGAGGGGAGGGGGGTTATTAACAGCTTCTCCCTTTCAGGGCCAGGCAGCCAGACTCTTTAAATAGATCTGAAGGAGTCCGGGCGCGTTGGCTTAATTGATTGGCAAGTGCTTCAAGCTGCATATCGGAGATGTGCTGGCGAGCCAAGCACTATTGCCTTCCTCCATCCATCACCCCGGCGCGGTCCTCTCCTCTCCCCCAGCCCAAGCAATACCTGCTGCCCACAGAGGGGATCTGACATTGCCAGGCCCGCTTTTGGCTCTGGCACCAGGAACCCTTCCCTGCAGCAGCTTAAGCCAGCTGGAAGGAAAAAAAAATCCAACAAAACCAAAAAACCCCAAACCACACACCGTTTCCCAGGACCTGCGAGGATTTGGGGCAGAGCATCTGTGTGCACCCACCGATGTTTGCATATGCTTATCCAAGGGGAACAGGGATGGGTTTTTTTCTCATTGTGTTACTTTCTATTTTATTTTAATTCTCTTCCAGCCTTTGGAGCCAGCCAGGATGCAGGAACAAGAATTAACACAAGAAAAAAAAAAAAGAAAAGAAAAAAAAGGGGGGGACAAGTAGGGATCACCACTTTGCACAAGGATTGGGAGTTCAGAGAGACTCACCCAGGGCCTCTGGAGCCACCAGCCCAGTCAGGAGCAGGAGCTGGGAACTGGGGGTTTCACACACCCCAGCACTGCTGTGGTTGTGGTACCCAGGACCCATCCCAGCTCTGAGCTCACAAAACCCGTGCAGGGGCTTGCCGAGGGTTTCCAGCCCTTCAAGCAATTACTTGGGCAATTCCCTGTGCATGGAAAAGCCAGAGATGCACTTGAAAACCTCCCAAAATTCAGGCCCTGAGGCTTTAAAAACCAAACCCCAACCTTGCCATAGGCAATCCCTTTCCAAGCAACTTCAGCTCCCAAAGCAGCTCAGACTCCCCATGACCTCAGCACCAGCCTGGAGCACCAGCCCGTGCACCGAAAACAAGCGGCTCCCAGGCCAGCCCTGCAGTCGCAGGGCCAACACTCTGGGCTCGATGGGTCTGACTCAAGCCCAAGTTGGTAATCCCATCCCTGCCTGTCCCGCAGAGAGCTGGGAGATGCCGTTGGGCATCTGGGATGGAGGGGAGGGCATGTGCTTCAGCCGCTGGCATTTCAGGCAGCCCCCTGGATCTGTCCCCCTCCCATTGCATGTATGCTCGGAGCACCCAGCTGAGTGATCGATAGGTTTTTATGTTACATTGGGAGGAAGAAGGAAAAAAAAAAAAAAAAGGAAGGTGAGGGAAGAGAAGACTGCGTGTTTAGCACTGGAGCAGCTGCTGATAATTGTCTGGAGTGAAACATCTCAATGCCTGGTGGCTGCTGGACCCAGAGATCCCCATCTCGCTGCTGAATTGCCAGCTGCAAGCACTGGTGCCAGACACAAAAGGCAGCCCTGCAAGATGCAAGAAATAACCTTGTTTTCTCCCTCAAATTCCCTTGTCCCATCTCCAGCCAGTCTCCCGCTGCCCCAGTACCCCGCACGGACACCACCTCCTGCCCCAAGGGTCCTGTCCCCTTCCCTTTCCTCACTGTCCCCAGGGCACCCCTGTCCTTGCCTGGATTTGCTGGCCTGACCCCGGACACGGCGGCTGTTGGTCGCAGAACCGCAGTGGGGGTGGTTGGGGACCCCCACACTGCCGGGGCCCCTCATGGGGCAGCTGCTCCCCTGGGTCCGGCAGCACCAGGAGCCGGGGTGACCCCAGGGCAAAGGGGTGTCTTCAGGGCAGCTGGGAGTAGAAAAAGAGGGGAGCAGGCACGACTGCCACCCAAGCACCAAGGCTGTTATTGGGGGCACCCCAAAGTACATCCCACCCCCCCCCAGCTCCCTGACCCTCCCCTGGGCTGACCCCTCCTTCCCTCTGCTCCTCCAGCAGCTGCCTCTCCCCATCGCCTTCCCCTCCCTCCCCGCTTTTAAACGATTGCAAAGCCTCTCATTTTCTAAGCCCAATTACTCCTGCACAATACCCCCAACCGCGCTCTAAGCACGGCGGCATGGTCCGTTGCCTCCCCAAGCTGCCCCGCGGCTGGCCGCGGTCAGCGCCAAAAGGTGACGGCGAGAGGCCGGGATCAATACGGTGCCTTCATCTCC